>NC_081362.1:1625909-1941317 GCF_030684315.1 Stegostoma tigrinum
TTTTCCAGCAACTTCTGTTTTTGTCGCTGGATCACAGCATCGGTTTTTGTTATTTTCTTCATTGTAAATCCTTAGCCTTTTATTTCTGGATATCTAGGCCACTGTGATAGGTGGACATTAACTAATGGCAGCTCACTAATTTGGAAATTGCTCCCTCTGGCTCAGTAACGTGAAATAGCTTGTTTTGGTTTGCAAGCTAAAGCACCAAACTAAAAATACATTGGATAATGGGTTTTCTGACCTTTCACCAAGTTGCTGATGTTTAATTTGTACTATTTCCTCAGTTAAGAATCAGGTTCAGTATGTGATGTTGCACAATATTTACCTCCTAGGGTGTATCAGTGGTATTAATGTCAAGATGAGTAGGAATGAAATAAGGACCTCTCATACCTGACAGGTCTGAGAACAAGGTGATTTTGCCTGATTTTGGTGAGTGGTTTGTCCAATCAAGTTTAGGGCAGGTGGGGGTCAACTTTTATTTATCCTTGAGAATAGTCTGATGTGTAACTGGTGAATCAGGTGACAAGTCCAGTGTCATTTAAAACCCTGCTGAATTGCCCATCTAAGGTAATTTTAATTGGAAATAACTTGAAAGCATGATGCCCAGTATATATTAAATTTGACTAATTTCTAGATTTTTAAGACAGCTGGTTTTGAGAGGGGGTATCTATAATGATGGAAAAATGGATGGTTAAAGAGTCACGAATGTGTATGTAACTGTAGAACATATTAATTGGAAGATTTTCCTGTATTGAGAAAGGAAGTGTTATAAATGGGGGCAATAGGCTTAATAAGAGATGGGTTTCTTTCATTAGGACAGAATTTAATATTTAGAGAAGTTAGTGTGAAGGAGGAAGCAAAGGACGTTGGTTAGGTCACTTTGCAAAACTGTGATTCTGGCCTCCCTACTATAGGAAGGATGTTGTGAAACTTGAAAGGGCTCAGTAGAGATTTACAAGGATGTAGCCAGGGTTGGAGAGCTTGGTGAGGCTGAATAGACTGGGGCTATTTTTCCTGGAGTGTTGAAGACTGGTGATCTTAGAGGTTTATAAAATCATGGCGGGCATGGATAGGGTGAATAGCCAAGGTCATCTCCCTGGGGTGGGGGTGTCCAAAACTATAGGCCACTTGCTTAAGGTGAGGGGAACAACTTAAAATGGACCTAAAGGCAACCTTTTCACACAGAGGGTGGTGTGTGTATGGAATGAACTGCAAGGGGAAGTCGGGGGCTGGTACAACTACGACACTTAAAAGGCATCTGGATGGTTGCGTGAATAAGAAGGGTTTAGAGGAATTTGGGCCAAACACTGGTAAATGGGACCAGATTAATTTAGCAGATCTGGTCGTCATGGACAAGTTGGACTGATGGGTCTGTTTTCGTGTTGTGCAGCTGACTCTAAATGGCATGTCAGTTTAGTTCGCAAAGCGATCAATGTCAAATTTGTATCTTGACTCTAACTGCAACTGGTTATAATTATTTTGAAGTTCAGACAATGAAACTGAGGCCTGGATAAAATGATTTCTGATCATCTGTATAGCTTGCTTTTGATGGAAGATTCCTTCTGAACTTTATGAAGTTGTGGTAGAGATGGAAGCATAATGACCTTGAGATTTGATCCTTTCATGTGCTTCTTGTGGTTCTTTTTATCAAAGTTGATGTCACCATCAAGGTGCACTGAGTCTTCATGTTCAAAACATAACTGGTTAAAATTTACAGAAATAACTAGGAACTTGCTGCAATTTGGTCTTATTTCCATATAAAATATGTGGACAGTGAGATGAAGATAGCAGCTCCTAACTTACAGAATGAATTGTTTAATCAGCAAGGTGAATGTTTTTACACATGCAGTACAAAATAGCCAAAAATCATATTGTGAATAATTTGGGAAAACCTAGCTCTGAAATAGAAGAAAATATAGTAAGAGTGCAAAAAGACACTTCATGATCTGGCAGAAGACTGTGCTGAAACAATGGCACATCTTTCCATCCCTTAATGTTCACCTAAGGCATATTGATGAATGTCCTCCAGCTATTTGACTGTGGAAATATTCCTCTGACCAAATCTCGCTCAGCACAGGATTGACACTGAATACCAACTAACAGAGATTTTCATAAGTGGGACTGTGGTGGTGGATGGGAAAGTAGTCTGACCTCTGTCTACCAAATGACCTTGGACAATGTTGCTGCTGGAATGCAGCTAAGAAAAATGTACATAGTTGTAACCCTATCGGTCCGCCTCCCCCTCTCTCCCTATTTATTCCAGAACCCTCTCCCCATCCCCGTCTCTGAAGGGTCTAGGCCTGAAACGTCAGCTTTTGTGCTCCTGAGATGCTGCTTGGCCTGCTGTGTTCATCCAGCTTCATACTTTATTATCTTGGATTCTCCAGCGTCTGCAGTTCCCATTATCTCTGTATGTGAGGCCGGTTGTTTCCTTTGTTACAAGAATGTGATCTTTACGTCATTCCATTTCGACACATTGAAATTTTGTTTCAAGGTTCTAAAAATGATTGATTTTTTTCATAAAAATTAATTTCACTAGTTAGTCTGAATACCAAATGTTTTCAAAGCTAATTAGTCAAGCTTTCATTTTAGCTTTAATCCTCTTATGTACATGGCTACGCAAAAAATTCATTCTAATACAGATTTGCATGCTGAAGATGAGTTTAATTACTCGAGGGAAGAAGTCCTGACCCAAAATGTCAACTTTCCTGCTCCCTAATGCTGCCTGTGTTATCGTTAATTATGCAAGGATTTCTTTCTTTAAATTGAAATGTTTGTAAACATTTTGTGCTTTTGGATAAAGTCAGGCCTCTAATATTGAAGCTTAATGTATAGCCTGTTTATCTGAAATGGATGCTGTGGTGGAGCCTACAGTAGGTTCCTACTGGAGAGGCTAAATGTTTGTTTGAAAAATTACAACAATCTTTTTAATGTGTCTCTGAATCATCCAATGCTCCTCCTTGTTCATTCTCTCTCCAGGCAGAGCCTATTAAAGTTCTTGTGACTGGTGCTGCTGGTCAGATTGCATATTCACTTCTCTACAACATTGCAAAGGGGGATGTTTTCGGAAATGATCAGGTAATGTTTACCATATTTAAAAATATGTAAACAGCTGAGTAAACAATTAGTCTTTTGTTTGTTTTTTTTAAAACAGTGGGGTTTTGGAATAACTAGTTTAGTTTGGGAAAACTTGGTTAGCATGGATAAAATAGACTAAAGGGTCCGTTTCCACGCTGTGTGACTCTAGCAGCACTATGTTGATATAAAAACTTGATAGTAGGAGGAGGGAAAAAAGTAATCAGATAAAGCAAATTGACTCAGACAGGTTGCTCGTTTCTATAAACACTCAGGTTCCCTGAACACGTATCTGCTGCTGGCATTCTATTATTCAGTTAACCACTTTCTCATCAGACACAGTTGTGGTTTTCTCTCCCCTAATAGGAAAGCAAAACTAGAAATTAATTTGATTCATACCCTCACCAGGTGCAGTAACTAATTGCTCCAGCTAATGGATTGCTACGTTTAATGCTGATAGCAATGGATAAGAATTGAAAATACTGGCTATGAAATTGCCTTACCTTCAAAGGTTTACCTTGACGCAATATGTGCATGGATCATGAATCCCCATTGAAAAATACCAAAGAAGTATTGTCTCCAAGTAAAATGATCAATTCTTCTAAAGTGTAGCTGGATATTGTGGGGTGACAAAGTGTCCCTGTACTGCAGTACTGAATTATGTTTTAATATAATTCCCAAAGCCCCTCATCCTCGTCCTACTTGATATTGCACCGATGATGTCAGTGCTGGATGGTGTTGTGATGGAAATCCAGGATTGTGCTCTTCCACTGGTCCATGGTAAGTAGTTAAACTGAATGTTAATTTCCAGTTGAAGTTGTGTCTTGTTTATGCTTTTTTTATCCTTTTTCTACATGAAGGAACTTGTTTAACTGTTGGAATAATGCATATTTGGTGTGATGCATGTTTCATCTGAGCTTCCTTTGTGTTGAAAATTCCATAGATTTCAGCTCACTTGAAAATTTGCTGAATGGAAAGTTGGTAAGAGCTACAATTTTAAAACTCATTCTGCATCTGGGAATTGAATTCTGACAGATCTACTAGGCTATTTTGTTACTCATTGGAATTGCTCTTGTGCAATGTTTAAGGATCTCAACACAAGGTTGTGGTTGCCTCATTGGTATTCATTACAAATCAGTATTTCTCAACTATTGGTTAAGAGGTTGATTTGATGCACAGCTTTTATTTTTTTCTGGCACTTGGCACAAATAAATAAAAATTACATGTTTTCTTTGAGGCTACCAATCTGGAACTGCTTGTTGGAAAAAGGACTGTTCAAGCTTAAGTATTGATTGTAACTATTGGTCAGAAGGCACCTGCCATGCATCACTAAACCTGTTTTGCGGACTATTGGAATCAAAGCTGTGGATTTCATTGTTAAATTTCTCAGTGGATTTTTCCCTTTTTTTTGTGACTCGTGACACACCACTGACTGTGTTTGGTCAGTATTCTCTTTTTGATTTTCGGTAAGTGTTAATAGATGATTTGGATACATATAAAAATCTCATCTTGATGCTGCCATTGGTAAGCAGTCCGAGTTGGAAACCAGACTTACTTTTCCCTTGCCCTGGGCCTAGCGGCCTGAAGTTGGTTAGTTGATGCTGATTGTCAGCCATGATCCCATTGAATGGTACAGCAGCCTAAAAGAAATAGGCATTGCAGCACTTCTATTTTCTATATTTTCCATGGTGTCTCAACTCCAAACCAAACCAACCTGGAATTATACATTGAAATTCTGCTTCAAGAAGCTTAACACGTTACGAGTGCATCTTTAAAAATTAATTTCTGGGAGGTGGGTTGTCAACAGCTAAACCAGCATTCATTGCCTATGCCTAATTGCCCTGGTAATGGTGATGATGAATTGCTGCTTTGAACCCTTGAGACTCATAGGGCCATCTACGATGTTGTTTAGTGGGAGGGTCCAGGGATTGAACTCACTGCAAGGTGAGCAATCACATTGCGCTTACTCTGTATGATCCTTGCAGGGGTCATTGCAACTGACAAAGAAGATGAAGCTTTCAAGGACATTGATGTGGCAATTCTGGTGGGCTCTATGCCAAGACGGGAGGGCATGGAACGGAAGGACCTGCTCCAAGCTAATGCCAAGATATTCAAAACCCAGGGATGTGCTTTGGACAAGTTTGCCAAGAAGTCAGTCAAGGTGACAAAGCCTTGGTATTTATTTAAATACCAGGTCTTCATACTGAATGTGCAACTATGTACTCGAGTTGGATTTATAAATTTTCACCGTTTTCTTATTCTTCCCAAATACAGGAGAGGTTCCTAAGGAACAGGAAATGGCTAAGAATGCTAGTTTTTTTTTTACAAAGCTCCAAGTTATAAACCTCACCAATTGTTTGAAAAATCAAGTTAATACAGGAATCTAGTGTAAGGTATAGGATTAATACAGGGGTCCAGTGGATGTACATTGGGGAAAGTAGAAAGAAATGCTAGAACTACTGAGCAAGCCTGGCATCATCTCTGGAGAGAGGAACTAAGTCGGCATTTCAGCTAATGACCTTTCATGAGAAAATTTGATTTTATTCCAGATACAGCAGCCACTATACTATACTTCTGTATTTGAATAATATAACTTGTAAAAGGGAGAGACCTTCGTTTGAAGTTCTTAAGGTTATATACTTGAATTCTCCTGACTGTTCTTAGAGGAAAGACTGTTTGTTTATTTTTAAAGAAAAGTGAAAATGGGCTAAATGATAGCAAAGGACAGATAATTGGTTTAAAAGGCCTGTTAGATTACAGGCTGGAATGAGATTCAGAGCAGGAGTCCATGGATTACTTTTGGGACTTGACCTATATTTGAAATGAATCAATCAAATGTTGATCGGAAACAAAATATGCCAGGTTTATTTTAGGAAAAGATAACTTAATGAGATAAATAATTTATCAGGCTCCAAAACACTTTGATTATTGGAATTCTAAAATACAAATGAAAATGCTGTAGAGAGGAACAGTGAACACTTCATGTTAGTGACCTTTCATTAGAACTGTTGAGTCATTTGTGTGAAATATTAAATGCTTTTCTGTTTAGATGCTTCCTTGGCTAGGAACAATGGGGTTTAAAGGTACTGTCATTGTCACATACAGTTTATTACTATGTAATATGATAGACCCAAAAAAGAGAATAAAGTGTGTATCAAATAGAACTGCTCAGTAATATGAACATCTAAATTAGGAGCAGAAGTAGGCTATTCAGCCATTCAAGCCTTCTGTCATTCAATAAGATTTTTGCTGATCTTTGTGTTCCAAATTCCACATGCCTATCTACCCCCATTAGCTTCAGATTCTAGTTAGGCAGGGAAATCAATCTACCTCTGCCTTTCAAAATATGCAGTGACCCTGCCTCCCCCTCCTACAGTGGAGAGTTTCAAAATCTCTCAACTGTCAGGAATAAAAATTTCTCACTTATCTTAAAGGGGTGACCATTATCTTCAAACAGTATTGTCATTTTCTTTTCCCTCATCCACATTGTCAAGTCCATTCGTGATTTTATAAATTTCATTCAGATCAGACCCCACTCTTCTGAACTCCATACTTGTGTCATAAGGTGATCTTGCCCAAGGAATTAATTTGGTAAACCACCTGGCAGCCCCTTCTAACATATTGGGACCACTTAATTTTTAAGAAAACACATCAATCTGTCAATTGCCTCCCTATTAAATAGGGACACACCTGGCATCAATACACCATAGAAGTTGGTTGTTCAAGGCTGCTGAGTAGGAAATGGACATTGCTGTACTAGGCATATGTTAGAAATACTTACAAAATACCACTGAATTTCCAGAAGAGTTAAATTTACAAAAGCATTTATTAGGTCGCACTTAAAATACGGGGAATTTTCATTCACCTCATTTCGGGGGTGTCCAATCTTTAGACAACTCAACTGGGCCAATATGTTTATTCTTAAGGGTCTTTAGTTACTAAGATTACAACAGTTTGGCTATGTTATTGGGCACCCTCTAGAAACACCTGAAAGAACTTCAAGTGAAATTATCAAATAAAACTCCGAGGCACATAGTGATATTAGGAAAGTGACCAGCAGCTAGTCAAAGAACTGAGGTTTAAAGGCCATATCGAAGGAGATGAAGCGATAGACGACTGGTCTTGTTTAATTTTAGAATTATTAAGATTTTGTAGAGATTTAATAGCTTCAAAGTAATAAAGGATTGGACTTGATCACAGCAGCAAAGATATTTGAGATAAGTAGGTGAGGGGGAATTGGGAAAGACTTGCACAAGTTACAAAAAAATGCATATTTTTTTTGCACAGTGCTGTTGTTAGTCTGAACAAGATACCAGCCACACAATGAGTCTGGAATTGTTGCAGATTATAAGGGATCTTGTGGTTCCTAGGGGTAGCTCTCATATCTACATAGAGAGGTAGTTGGACAGCTGGAGGTTGAGAGATATCACTTACTTTGGGACGTCTCTAAACTTGTGAAATAGTCTCCGTTCTGAGAATGGGTGGTTAACATGAAACATGACAAAAACTCCATAGCATGCAACTCTCTTCAGAGTCCTGTAAATCCAGTTACAAACTACTTGCACACCTTTTCAAATTCCGTGTCACTTGTTCTGGTCATGCAGGTTTTGTTTTAAGGCTACACTTGACACTGAAAACATACACTCTTGATGTTCATTCTGGTTAGCCCTCTGCTTTCATAAGCCAGGAATTTGTTAATTTGTTTCACTATTAACTCCCATTGTACTTTGCTGATAATTCTGATCCTGTTCCCTTTACAATGTTAGTGCAAAATTCTTAAGTTTTATTCTATCTTTAAGTACACTGTATTACAATTTCATGCCTTAGAAATATTTCTTTAGGATTGTTCAAAAATACTGAAGAAAAACTGACATCCGTTAAATATAAACTCTTTGACAGCATGTTTTTTTCTGAAAGAAACAGCCCACAACTGTACTGTTTATGCTAGGAGTTGGTTTGCTTTCTTGGCATGGGTTTGATTAACTTGACTGTCCATGATATTCTGAAGGATAATAGCTTGGACATATAGTCAGCTTTTTTGATTGAGTTGTTATCCTAGCACTGCTACTTGATGTAGGCCAGGCTGTAGGCAAGGTTGCCATGTGGAGGTACTGGTGTTGGACAAGGTCAGAAGTCTCACGACACCAGTCCGAAAGCTTGTGATTTCAAATAAACCTGTTGGACTATAACCTGATGTCATGTGTATTCTGACCTTACATACAAAGTAGTAGAGTTCTGCAAACCACAAACTTAGAAGTGTTTACAAGTAAAAAATAATTGACTGCAGATTAAATGATTCTTTGCAAGTCCTTCACTCCTCATTTTGATTAAATTCACAAATCTCACGTTTGACCTATGAAACTAATCCAATGGTTACTGCCTATATTACTGGATTCTTTTGGAGATAGCAAGAACTGCAGATGCTGGAGTCAGTCGTTACAAGACTGAAGGGTCCCAACCTGAAACATCGACTTTCCTCCTATTCTGCTGACTGATTTTACTGGATTCTTTTAGTGGTACAGTTCTAATAAAACAAGTTATTTGTCGCAGGTTCTTGTTGTGGGCAACCCAGCCAATACCAATTGTCTGACTGCAATCAAGTCTGCCCCATCAATTCCGAAAGAGAACTTCTCTTGCCTGACTCGCTTGGATCATAACCGAGCAAAAGCTCAGGTATGTCTAAATACTGCTTTAATTGCAGCTTTTTGGAGAGCTCCATTTAGGGTGAGCAGGGGTGTCGCTGCACTTTTTATAACTTGCCAATATTCAGTTCTCTTCAGTTTCCTGCTTTTAAGATTCGGCAAGGTTTCTGATTATATGGACAAAGGCAAAACCTCACTGTCTTTTAATTAAGCAGAAAGTTGGTTGTCATTATGAAGCTGAGGAAACATCCTAGATATTAACAATTTGAATGTTGGTTCTAGTAGAACAGTTTATAGATCCACAAAAAAGTGGACAGAGATTGCAAAGAAGATGGTTGTAGGTTACGGTAAAGTGATGGGATGGTCAGATGGGCATAGGTTACAGTATAGGGTATCCGACAGGGATGGTCAGACAGTGTGCGCTATGGTAAAGGGTATCTGACTCTGATAAATGCAACGTGATGTAATTTGAAAGAAGAATCAGGATGAGAGACTTATTTAATGAATGGTAGGTCACGATAGCTCAGGGATCTTGGAGTAATTATTCAGATCCCTGACATCAGAGTACATGAATATGATAGTTAAGGCATTTGGGAGAGTCACCAGGATGTTGCCTGGGATGGAGAAATTGAGCAATGAAGGCAGACTAGATAGGCTTGGATTGTTTTCTATATAGAGCAGAGAAGACTGGCGGGTTGGGGACATGATTGAGGGGTATGGACAGGGTGATAGAGAACAGTTGTTACCCTTGGTTGAGGGCATAGTTTTAGGGTAAGAAGTGGGAGGTGAAAGACCATTTCAGTCAGGATGGTGGGAATCTGGAAGCATTGCCTGGGAAGGTAGTGGAGGCTGGAAACTAAAACCTTAACCTTGAAATATATAAATGAGCACTTCAAATATCGTAACATTAATGGATATGGGACTAGTGTCGATGTACACAGATCCTTGAAAGTTGCCACCCAGGTTCACAGGGCCGTTAAGAAGGCATACAGTGTTTTAGCTTTTATTAATAGAGGGATCGAGTTCTGGAACCAAGAGGTTATGGTGAAGCTGTACAAAACTCTGGTGCGGCCGCACTTGGAGTATTGCGTACAGTTCTGGTCACCGCATTATAAGAAGGATGTGGAAGCTTTGGAAAGGGTGCAGAGGAGATTTACTAGGATGTTGCCTGGTATGGAGGGAAGGTCTTACGAGGAAAGGCTGGGGGACTTGAGGCTGTTTTCGTTAGAGAGAAGAAGGTTGAGAGGTGACTTAATTGAGATGTATAAAATAATCAGAGGGTTAGATAGGGTGGATAGGGAGATCCTTTTTCCCAGGATGGTGACGGCGAGCATGAGGGGGCATAGCTCTAAATTGAGCGGTGAAAGATATAGGACAGATGTCAGAGGTAGTTTCTTTACTCGGAGAGTAGTGTGGGTATGGAACGCTTTGCCTGCAACGGTAGTGGATTCGCCAACTTTAAGTACATTTAAGTCGTCATTGGATGAGCATATGGACGTACATGGAATAGTGTAGGTTAGATGGGCTTCAGGTCGGCACAACATCGAGGGCCGAAGGGCCTGTACTGTGCTGTAATGTTCTGTGTAGTGCAGGAAATTGGGATTAGTGGACTTCTAGTGGGAGTTATGTTGGTGCAGACTTCATGGGCTGAAAGGCCTTTTCTGTGCTGTCTGAATCTATCAGAGATTTTGACTTCAGACCAAATAAACTGTGATCAATATTTTTGAAAGATTGCAATATATTTTCTTTGTTTATTTAAGTAAATTCTGTTTCTTCTGTTTAAATGAATTTAATACAAATTAAGCTTTGCATTTAGATTGCATCCAAATTGGGAGTGCAGAGCGGTGATGTGAAGAATGTTATCATCTGGGGTAATCATTCTTCAACTCAGTATCCAGATGTTACTCATGCTACTGTCAAAGTTGAAGGAAAGGAAATGAATGTCTATGATGCTGTTGCGGATGATAACTGGCTGAAGGGTGACTTTATTGCTGTAAGTAACTTCATAACTCCTCTTTAAATGATTAACAAATACAACAGTTAGAACTGCATTAGTACCTTGCAAGTTCAACTTCCTTTGTAATTTTTCAACAGTGCACATTCACTTCATCCAATTTTACTTAAAACTGATAGCATTGTGGATTTTCTAACTAGGTTATTTTGTGCAGAGCAGCTGTTGATTCCTTATTGAATTATGCTTCACCCTCGTATTGCCAGACTCTCCCATTAAGTGGCCATTCTTGTATTTGACAGGAAATCTCAGCTGGCCATCTGCATTGGTCTCGACAACTGAAATCTGTTTTGTTTTCCCTAATGCAAACTTCCATCAAATGTCATTTGTGTAAATATATACCTGGCACAGGCCACTCAACATAGCATGGGATCCAAATTGGCTGCCTTCCTAGTCTGTATCACTCTAAACTTGGCACACAAATGTCTTATTTGATTGCAGAAGCAAAAATGCTGAAGATGTTGGAAATCATTAATGAATCCAGCATCTCTGGAGAGCAACATTTAATGCATCAGATCTCCACCTGAAATCTTCATTCTCTCTCCCTCTCTTCCTTTTGTTCTCCCTTCAAATAATGTTCAAGCTGCTGAGGAGTCGGGGTGTTTCTTCTTTCATTTTGACAGTTCCTGACCTGTGCTTGTGTGCAACTTAGTTTAAGAAATTGAAATTGGGGAGAGTGAAGGAGTCATCTGAATAGATGAAGGATATCCAAAGCTGTGACAGAACTGTTTGCACAGACAAACGGTGTTTTAAAAACACCATTAACTGAAGCTCTGGACACTTACCAAGTTGTGTCAGCTAAGTGTTCCCTTTCTTTATTTGCATCAAATTATGACTGCAGTCTGTTTCCTGTTGAATAGCACACTAAATGCAGCAGTCGTCTTCCTCGTGGTCATGAAAGAAGAATAATTTTCCAAAGTAACAATGTTTTTGTCTTTCCAGAAACCATTTTATGGCACAAATGTTGCATTTTGACTCTAAATAAAGCACCAAAATGTTTTTCTGATTTCTCAACAATGTTGCCTTTGAACAATTTGTTGCCTTCACATATTTGAAACCAATTGTGGCTAATATTTTGTTCATGTGACATGTCCATTCAACCTGAGTTTGATTGTTTTGAACCATAACGTGCCTTGACTTGGGCTTTCTTTTTTTTAAAAAAATAAGTTCATAAATTAGTTGTGAAATGATTTTCTCTGCTTATTTTGATAGTGTTTTTAAATGTTTGTTTCCACCTCCATTGTTTTCTCTTGTTCAGACTTGCATGTGTTTAGTTCCTTACGGTAGACATTGTGATGTGTATCAGCATTGCCGCTGCAACCACAGCCAACAAAACTATCATACCTTCCAGAAAGAGTGGACAAGAAAACGCTTACTGGCAGTGCACAAGAACGGCTGAAATGTAACAAGTTGACACACTAAACATCTTTTTTTTTTCTCTGCCAACAGACTGTTCAGCAGCGTGGTGCTGCAGTGATTAAGGCACGGAAACTCTCTAGTGCAATGTCAGCTGCTAAGGCCATTTCTGATCATATGAGGACCCTGTGGTTTGGTACTCCTGTGGTATGATAACAAATTACTTGAACTACTTTTTACACTAACTCCCATGACCCAATCATCTGATTGGATATGCCATCCATTTAAGATGTTTTGTCTCTGTTTAGATGGTTTTATTTTTTGCTTGCACCCATACTAACATGTTTGTTTCCCAGTTTGCACCCTGCCTCATGAGTATCATGCAGACAGTATTCCCATGTACTATAAGATCTAATGCTGTTGCTTTGCTACAGTGTCATTCAGGAAACATACCCTTCAGTTCAACTCGTCCATGCCAATCAAGTTTCCCAAACTGAACTAATCACACATGCCTGCCCTTGGCCCATATCTCTGTGTCTGCCCCGTTCGTGTGCCTGAAGTTGCTTCTCAGATTCCTTTTTAAATCTTTCTCCTATGCCTTTAAAGTTATGCCCTTAGTTTTGACCTTCTCAACCCTAGGGCAAGACCCCTTTGCTGTGCACTTGAGCTGTGGTCCTGCTTGTAACTCAAACTTTCCAGTCCTGGTAACACCCTTGTGAGTAAGAAGGTGGCTAAGAGAGAATAGGTCCCCGTAAAGATCAGCATGGCTGTCTGTGTGGAGCCACGTGAAATGGGGAAGATTTTTAGTGAATATTTCTCTTTCTGTGTTTACTGAAGAGACGATCATGGATGTTAGGGAAATAAGGGAGCCCAGTGGAGATGTCTTAAACCATATATTACCAGAGAGTAAGTGTTTGCTGTCTAAAAGTGTATTAATGTGGATAACTCCCTGGGCCTGATCAAGTCCATCCTCGGATGTTGAGGGAAGCTACAGAAGAAATAGCAGAGGCCCTTAGAGGTTTTTGCTTCATCTTTAGCCACCCTCCAGTCTTCTGGAACTTCACTAGTGGCTAATATTGTACCATTGTTTAAGAAAGTTAAAGACAAGACAGGGAACTACAGGCCAGTGAGGCTGACATCAGTGGTAAGCAAGTTATTGGAAAAGATACTGAGGGACAGGGTCAACCAATATTTGTATAGTCAAGATCTAATTAAGGATGGTCAGCATGCATTTGAGTGAGAAGTCATGTTGGACAAATCTGAGTTTTTCAAAGAGCTACCCAAGAGGATGGATGAGGGTAGGGCAATGGATGTTGTTTATACGGACTTTAATACGGCCTTTGACATGGTCCTCATGGCCGGCTAGTCATCAAAGTTGGGTCACATAGGATCCACGGAGAGCTAGTAAATTGGATTCAAAGGGTGATCGTTGAAGATTATTCTTGGACTGGAGGCCTGTGATTAATGTACCACAGGCCAGTGCCTGGCACCTTTTGTTATTTACATAAATGATCTGGATGTGAATGTACAAGGAATGATTAGTAAGTTTGCAGATGAGACTAAATTAGGAAGTATCATTGATAGTGAAGGAGGTTATCAAAAATTAGATCTTGATCAGATGAGGAAGTGATCTGAGGATTGGCAAGTGCAATTCAATACAAATAAGTGAGAGGTGTTGCACTTTGGAAAGTCAAACTAAGGTAGGACTTGTACAGTAAATGGTAAGGTCCTAAGGAGTGTTGTGGAACAGAGGGCCCTCTGTTCCACAAGTGCATAGTTCATTGGAAGCTGTGTCACAGGTAGACAGGGTGGTGAAGAAGGCATTTAGCATGGTGGCCTTCGTCGGTTGAGGCATTGAGTATAGGAATTGGGACTTTATGCCACATTGTACAAATTGGCGAGGCCGCACTTGGAGTATTGTGTACAGTTTTGGTCATTCTGTTATAGGAAAGATGCAGTTCAACTAGAAAGTGTGCAAAGAAGATTTAAGAGAATGTTGCCAGCACTAGTAGGCCTGAGTTATAGAGAGAGGTTGACCAGGATAGGCCTTTATTCCTTGGCACATAGGAGAATGAGGGGTGACTTTATTGGAGTGTGGAAATTCATTAGGGACATAAATAAGATGAATGCATGTCATCATTTTCTTAGGGATGAGGAATTGAAAACTAGAAGATGTGGATTTAAGTTGAATATAGAACAGTATAGTACAGGCCCTTTGGCCCATGATGTTGTGCCAAACTTTTACCTTTATCCTAAGGCCTATCAAACCTCCACCCCTACCTTATACTATCATCCATATGCCTATCTAATAGCCACTTAAATGCCTCTAATGAGGCCAACTCCACTACCCTCTCTGCCAATGCATTCCACACCCCCTACCACTGAGTAAAGAACCAACCTCTGACATCTCTCCGATATCTACCTCCACTCTAAAACTTGTTTTTGCTTAAACTATTGTGTATAGGTAACAATGAAGGAGGGTGTGATTTCTGTATGACCCTGTCTACCTGTGACACAATTTTCACTGAACGACGTACCTAAACCCTTGGGTCTCCATTCCACAACACTCCCCAGAGAGTTACCTTTAATTGTACAAGTCCTGTCCTTGGTACATCTTACCAAAATGCAACACCTCACACTTTACCCAAATTAAGCTCCATCAGCCACTCAGCCCATTGGCCCATTTAATCAAGATGCTATTGTCGCCTTAGCTAACTTTCCTCACTCTGCTATACCACCAACTTTGTCATCCACAAACTTATTAACCATGCTTCTTATTCTCATTCAAGCTGCTTGTTTATATAAATGACAAAACAGTGGTCACACAACTGATCCCTGCAGAACACTGTTGGTTATAAGCCTCCAATCCAAAAAACAACCTTCCTCTACCAGCCTCTGTCTCCTACCATCAAGCCAATTTTGTATCCATTTGACAAGCTTTCCCTGAAACTCATGTGATTTGACTTTACTAATTAGTCTAACATGATGAAGTTTGTCTACATGGACTTCAGTGAGGCCTTTGACAATGTCTGCCACTCTGCCCTCATCTGTCATCTTGGTTACATCCTCTTTAAAAACTCAATCAAATTTGTGAGACACTATTTCCCATGCAAAAAACCATGCTGACTGTACTAGGAGTCCCCACTTCTCCAAATGGTTGTAAATCCTGTCTCCGAATCCCCCTCCATCAGCTTAACCATGACTGACGTCAGACTCACTGGTCTATAGCTCCCATGCATTTCCCTCCAGCCTTTCTTAAATAAAGGCACAATATTAGCCACTCTCCAGTCTTCTGGCGACTCACCCATGGCTACAAATATTGATGATTCTGATACCTTTTCTGGGGGCCCTGCAACATCTTCCATAGCTTCCCTCCATATCCTATGAAACACTTGATCAGGCCCTGGAGACTTATCTATCTTTTATGCCTTAAGATCTCCAGCACCATCCCTTCTGTAATGTGGACTGTTTTCAAGACATCAATATTTGTTTCCGGGTTCCCCAGATTCTACATTAGTTCTGCTTTTTCTGCAAAATGCTGCTAGACCTGAGCTTCTCCAGCAATTTGTTTTGTTTCAAATTTACGCAGTTCTTTCTTTTATCTTACTATTTTTTTTGTACAGAATGAATGGGTATCCATGGGAGTGATTTCTGATGGGAACCCATATAATATTCCCAATGACTTGGTTTATTCATTCCCAGTGCAAATCAAGGTAAGCTGTTAAGCAACTAATTTTCTTTGTGAAATATCTCAGATGTACCATTTGTATATTTAATCTGTTTTAATTAAATACTTAATGGGGGCAGTTGGAGGTGAAATAGTACATGTCAATAGATTAATCATCCCAGAACCCCAGGCAAATATTTTGGGGACTTAGTACAGTGGCAGCTTGGTTTATTATAAATTCAATTCATAACTTTAAAACTGAAAGCTAGTCAAATAGTGACTGTGTGAAATCAATTGTTGTAAAATCCCATCTGATTAACCAGTACCCTTGTTACAATACAGACAGACAACATAGTCAAATCAGCCTCTCTTCCTCTGTATTCGAAACACAGTAAAATTAAAATACTTAATGACCTTCAAATGACTCCAGTGGCTCCCAACTAGACTTTTTTGAATAACCAATACCAGGCACCAGTTTATAGCTTTGAGATTTAGTAAATTAATAATATAGTAGTTTTAGCAGAGCAAAGTGGAGCATTAAGGTAACCTAATTAACATCTACAACTTAAACCAAATCTTCTTTGATTTTAGCCCCTTCTCCACTCTAAGATGTATGCCAAGTTAATGCACAAATCAAAGGATATAACTTTCAGGGAGGTGATGTCCTGGTGGTTTTATCACTGGACTGTTAATTAAGAAACCCAGATAATGTTCTGGACACCTGGGTTTGAATCCCGCCACAGCAGATGGTGGAATTTGAGTTCAATAAATGTCTGGAATTAACAATCTAATGATGACCATGAATCTAATGATGACCATGAATCCATTGCCGATTGTCGGGAAGTATACATCTGGTTCACTAATGTCCTTTAGGGAAGGAAACTGCCATCCTTACCTGATCTGGCCTACACGTAACTCCAGACCCACAGCAATATGGTTGACTCTGAAGTGCCCTCTGGGTAATTAGGGACAGGCAATAAATGCTGTCTAGCCAGTGATGCCCTCATCCCGTGAATGAATAAAGGGGGGGAAAAAAGAACCAGGCAGCTCACTTTAGCAGACTCTATGATCTGTAATCTCGGACACGAGGGATTGTATCTTGCTTGGTTTCTGATGACGCAAATACATGCCAATATCTTCCCATAGGCTCTGAGGAATATTCGTTTTATAATTAACTGAACATGTATTCTCCAGACTTTCAACATGTTGATAATGAGTACAACCGTAGATCAATACAAACTGTTTTGTAGCTTTCATAGGCACAGTCCTTCAGAATAAAACACCATTCAAAACTGGTTCAGACTTTGATGCCAGTCAGTCTGACAAAGAGAGATCAGTGTGGCAGGGGGATGGGAACCTAATACTGGACAGAAAGGAGGTAGTAACTAAAGCCTGTAGGGAATTAGATAATGGAGTCAGCGTGACTAAAAGGACTAACAGTCGGGGAGCAGATGATGGACACCAAGGGACAGGTGGTCTGAGGTGCATTTGTTTTAATGCAATAAGTGTAGTAGGTAAGGCAGATGAGCTTAGGGCTTGGATCGGTACCTGGGAGTATGATGTTATTGCTATTACTGAAACTTGGTTGAGGGAGGGCATGATTGGCAACTAGTTGTCCCTGGGTATTGATGTTTCAGGTGGAATGGAGAGGGAGGTAAAAGGGGTGGAGGAGTTGCAGTACTGGTCAAAGACAATATCACAGCTGTACTGAAGGAGGGCACTATGGAAGACTCAAGCAGTGAGGCAATATGGGTAGAACTCAGAAATAGGAAAGGTGCAGTAACAATGTTGGGGCTGTACTACAGGCCTCCCAACAGCGAGCATGAGAAAGAGGTACAAATATGTAAACAGATCATGGAAAGGTGTGGGAGAAACAGGGTGATGGTGATGGATTTTAACTTTACCAACATTGACTGGGATTCACTCAGTGTTAGGAGTCAAGATGGAGCAGAATTCATAAGGAGCATCCAGGAGTGTTTTCTAGAGTAGTATGTATGTAGTCCAACTCGGAAAGAGGCCTACTGGACCTGGTGTTGGGGAATGAGCTCGGCCAGGTGGTTGAAATTACAGTAGGGGACTACTTTAGAGATAGTGACCACAATTCCGTAAGTTTTACAATAATCATGGACAAGGATGGGAGTGGTCCTAAAGGAAGATTTCTAAACTGGGGGAAGGCCAACTATACCAAGATTTGGCAGGATCTGGGGAATGTAGATTGGGAGAAACTGTTTGAGGGTAAATCCACATTTGATATGTGGGAGGCTTTTAAAGAGAGGTTGATCAGCATACAGGAGAGACACGTTCCTGTGAAAATGAGGAATAGAAATGGCAAGATTAAGGAACCGTGGATGACAGGTGAAATTGTGAGACTAGCTAAGAGGAAAAAGGAAACATACATGAGGTCCAGGCAACTGAAGACAGACGAAGCTTTGGAAGAATATCGGGAATGTAGAGTGAATCTGAAATAAGGAATTAAGAGGGGACATGATATATTGTTAGCAAACATGGTTAAGGAAAATCCCAAAGCCTTTTATTCATATATAATGAGCAAGAGGGTAACTCGAGAAAGGATTGGCCTGCTTAAGGACAAAGAAGGAAAGTTATGCGTTGAGTCAGAGAAAATGGGTGACATTCTTAATGAGTACTTTGTATCGGTATTCACCAAGGAGAGGGACAAGACAGATGTTGAGGTTAGGGATAAATGTTTGCTTACTCTAGGTCAAATTGGCATAGGGAGGGAGGAAGTGTTAGGTATCCTAAAAGACATTAAGTTGGGCAAGTCCCCAGGTCCAGATGTGATCTAGCCCAGGTTGTTGAGGGAAGCGAGAGAAGAAATAGCCGGGGCCTTAACAGATAACTTTGCAGCATCTTTAAACATGGGTAAGGTCCCGGAGGACTGGAGAATTGCTAATGTTATTCCCTTGTTTAAGAAGGGCAGCAAGGATAATCCAGGTAATTATTGACCGGTGAGCCTGACGTCAGTGGTAGGGAAGCTGCTGGAGAAGATACTGAGGGATAGGATCTATTCCCATTTGGAACAAAATGGGCTATCAGTGATAGGCAGCATGGTTTTGTGCAGGGAAGGTCATGTCGTACCAACATAATAGAATTCTTTGAGGATGTGACAAAGTTGATTGAGGGAAAGGCTGTAGATGTCATATACATGGACTTCAGTAAGGTGTTTGATAAGGTTCCCCATGGCAGGCTGATGGAGAAAGTGAAGTCGCATGGGGTCCAGGGTGTGCTAGCTAGATGGATAAAAAAACTGGCTGGGCAACAGGAGACAGAGAGTAGTAGTAGAAGGGAGTTTCTCAAATTGGAGACCTGTGACCAGTGGTGTTCCACAGGGATCTGTGCTGGGACCACTGTTGTTTGTGATATACGCAAATGATTTGGAGGAAGGTGTAGGTGGTTTGATCAGCAAGTTTGCAGATGACACTCAGATTGGCGGAGTAGCAGATAGTGAAGGGGACTGTCAGAGATTCCAGCAGAATATAGATAGACTGGAGAGTGGGGCAGATAAATGGCAGATAGAGTTCAATCCGGGCAAATGCAAGGTGATGCATTTTGGAAGATTTGATTCAAGAGCGAACTATATGGTAAATGGAAAAGCCCTGGGGAGAATTGATGCACAGAGAGATCTGGGTGTTCAGGTCCACTGTACCCTGAAGGTCACTACACAGGTCAATAGAGTGGTCAATAAGGCATACGGCATGCTTTCATTCATCGGAGGGTGTATTGAGTACAAGAGTTGGCAGGTCATGTTACAGTTGTATAGGACTTTGGTTCGGCCACGTTTAGAGTACTGTGTACAGTTCTGGTCACTACATTACCAATGTGGATACTTTGGAGAAGGTGCAGAGGAGGTTCACCAGGATATTGCCTGGTATGGAGGGTGCTGGCTATGAAGACAGGTTGAGTAGCTTAGGATTATTTTCATTAGAAAGACAGATTGAGGGGGGGAAACCTGATTGAGGTCTACAAAATCATGAGGGGTATAGACAGGGTGGATAGCAAGAAGCTTTTTCCCAGAGTGGGGGACTCAATTACTAGGGTTCATGAGTTCAAAGTGAGGGGAGGAAAGTTTAAGGGAGATATGCATGGAAAGTTCTTTACGCAGAGGGTCGTGGGTGCCTGGAACGTGTTGCCAGCAGAGGTGGTAGACGCAGACACAGTAGTGTCTTTTAAGATGTATCTGGACAGGTATATGGATGGGCAGGGAGCAAAGGGATAAGACCCTTAGAAAATAGATGATAGGCTTAGACAGAGGATTTCGATTGGTGCAGGGTTGGAGGGCCAAAGGGCCTGTTCCTCTGCTGTAAATTTTCTTTGTTCTTTGTTCAGTGCCCTGGAGAGGCCCAGTCAATAGACAAATATCTGTTTGATCGTAGTGCACCCCCAAACAGAAATGTTTATGAACTTTTTAAACAAGAATCAACATGTGGTTATCTTCCAGGCCCGGCCTGGCCTCCTACACTAAGCTGTGTTCATCTTCTTGTTTTAAAAAGCACCTGAAGTTCACAGTCAAATGGTTACCACCAGCTCTAAGTTCACAGTGCCAAACCAAAAACTATAAGTATAATGAAAAATTAACGAGTGTTCTCAATACCTTTTTAGGGACGGAAATCTGCCCTCTTTACCAGCCTGGCCTGAGTGTGACTCCAGACCCACAATGAGGTGCACATTAATCTGTCCTCTGAAATGGCCACTCAGTTCAGGAGGAATTTCAGATGGGCAATAAATGCCAGCCTTGTCAAGGCTGTCCGATCCAGTGAAACAAAGTGAAAGCAGTATCGTAACTGCACAGTGGCTGATCTTAGTGTGAAATAATTCTTAATTTGTTTTTGATATGGGTTTTATTTACTACAATGATACTAATTATCTGTCTTTTGTTCCAGAATAAAACTTGGAATATTGTGCCATGTCTGAAAATCAATGACTTCTCCTGTGAAAAGATGAAAGCTACTGCCAAAGAGTTGCTTCAGGAGAAAGAAACGGCCTCTGAGTTTCTCTCCAGTATTTGAGAAGATTGTCTAACCTAGATACTATAATTACTGTTGTGTATGTTCAGTGTCTGTGGTAAAATGAATCAATTTATTTTGATTCTGTTATCTACATAAAAATCGTGCTTCGGGAAATTTGTGTGGCATTGTTACAGTTAATACTCAGTGGGTCTGCATTATTGCCCTAGGTAGGAAAGATATAAACATAATAAAATACATGTCAGTAACCAAAATTTTGATTTTTGCATTCTTTGAACAGTTTTGCATCACTATCAATTACGATATAAATTACAAGACATCTGTAGAAAAATACATGGTATTCATTAAATCAGTCCTCCTTGCATACTGTTTCAATCCCTGTTTTTGATCAGTGTTCCACTGGAGTTACTTTACAAAAATAATTTGGCCTCCTGAATTAATGTACGTTTTGTAACACTTTCCAGGTGTTACAGATCATCAACACAACACCATAGGTAGGGTGATTCTGCAGGTTTCTATAGTTAGTTCCCTGTGAATGTTTTGAGGTTCCTCCCAGAACCTGAATTTTTGATTACAGGTTTCCCCCTCTTTGGAAAGTTGGGTGCAAGTATGTTGATCTTGAAACAAATTGCAGATTTTTGAAATGGCCTGGCACAATGCTTGGTTCATGGGCAACAAAGGTGGGCCTTGATGGTGACATACCACACACCTCACCGTGAATGAGACTTTTTTTCTAATGCCTGGTTGATAAATTTTAGCCTTATCAGCCAGCTGCTGAAAGTACATTTTCCAACCCTGCCAATAATTTGACCAACACCATGCTTAGACATTGACATGCAATTCTTTGTGTTCTCAATCGAGTTGAGCCAGTCATTACCTGTAATGTCAAAAATACAATTTAAAACCATTGTTTATAGTTAGTCCATGTATTTTGCTAACTGTTTAAAACTACCCATGAGTATTTTTTGCCTGAGGTTTTTTAAATGGACTGTCTTTACCCCTCTCAAGTCTGTTTACACTTTTTCTCATGACATCTGGGTCATCGGACAAGTCTCCAACTTTCAGTTAGACTTTGGATGATACTGACTTGGATAGGGAAAGAACCCTGCTCCTGGGCAAAATATGACTGACTTCCAATATACGGTTATAGTCCTTGTACACTAACTGTGTGGCCAAATTCAGCTCTAACTCTGTTTATAAATTCACAACCATAGTAGATTAGATCTCAAACAATGATAGACAAGCAACTTAGTGGTGTGATGTAAAGAAATCTCCCCCTCAATGTCAGCAAAATGAAGGAGCTGATCATTGACTTCAGGAAGCAGAGTGGAGGTCACAACCCTGTCAGTATCAATGGTGCTGTGATTGAGGTGGTCAAGTGCTTCACGTACCCGGGAGTAAACATCACCAGCAATCTATTCTAGTCCACCCACATTGATGCTATAGTCAAGAAAACGTACCAATGCTTCTCCTTCCTCAGAAGGGTAAAGAAATTTGGCATGTCCATAAGGACTGTTACCCAATGTTTATAGATGCATAGAAAGCATTCTGTCCAGATGCATCACAGCTTGGTTTGCCAACTGCCCTGCCCAGGACTCAGAAATGACAGTTGTGAACACAGCCCAGTCCATCAGCTTCTTCCTGCTGTTGTCAGACTTATGAATAGACCTCTCATATTAGAGGTGACCTTTCTCAGCACCTTCTCTATAGCTGATCTTGATTGGAAGATTTAAGGCAAACTCTGGAATCCGGTCTAATTTCTGCTCTGGTCAGATGTACTGAGAATATTTCTACTCTGATTTTCAGTTATTTGAAATTGGAAATTATGCTAAATAAATTGCATTATTTAAATAGAATGTACACTTGTATAGCACCACTCATGACATCAGAATGTCCCAAAATGATGTTCAACATAATGGCAGAATAGCAGTGCAGCATTCAGGAGCCCAGCTCATCTGCTCCCCTCTGCTTTTTTTTGTCTTTCTCTGCTTTTTTTTTAAACAGATGTTGCCAGGGATTGTAGTTTTTAATTGAGATTCATTTTATCTTCTTTTAACAGCTTCAGAAAACAGCCAATGTGCAAAAGGCAAAATGTTAGAGGTAGATGATGTGGATCTGTTATTTGATGAGGGATAAACATTGGTCAGGACACCTGGGAGAATTTACCAGTTTTTCAAAATAATTCAGACCAGATGAGGTGCCTGTTTGAAGTCTCAAATGAAAGACTCCAACCATAAAGCATATCCTTATTACATTAGTAATAGTTAACCTGCATACTTATTCAATTCTTTGGGATGTGAATGTTAAAGGGACAGTATTTCCACTCAAATGAACACCTGAAAAATAATAGATAATAAAATGTGAGGCTGGATGAACACAGCAGGCCCAGCAGCATCTCAGGAGCACAAAAGCTGACGTTTTGGGCCTAGACCCTTCATCAGAGAGCATCTGCAATTCCCATTATCACCTGAAAAATAATGTTCCTATTAAGTATGTTCAAAAAGGATACATTGTTACTGAATAAATTATTGCAGAAATTTGTAGAATTTGCATGATGTTACAGACAAAACCATTAAGACAGCCTTTAACCAAAGCTGATAACCATAAACTGGCACCTCCTCACATCAAGACAGCTGAAATTTGGAAACACTGATGCATGGGGATTTAACCTCTGAAGTGGTCCCCTGATGCATAGCACTGAATCACGCCAGCTCCAATTACATTGCACGTTGTGAATAAATATGCATGAAGGTTCTTTCAACTCTTCCCACTTCCTACAGACTAAGGGGGTGGCCATGGGAACCTGCATGGGCCCAAGCTACGCCTGTTTCTTTGTAAGATATATTGACCAGTCCCTCTTCCAAAGCTACACTGGCCCCAACCCCCACCTCTTCCTCCGGTACATTGATGACTGTATCGGCGCCGCCTCTTCGTGCTCCCATGAGGAGCTCGAACAGTTCATCCACTTCATTAATACCTTCCACCCCAACCTTAAGTTCACCTGGACCATCTCTGATACCTCTCTCTCCTTCATGGACCTCTCTGTCTCCATCTCTGGTGGCTACCTTGAAACTATTCTCTATTTCAAGCCTACCAACTCCCACAGCTACCTAGACTACACCTCTTTTCACCCACCTTCCTGCAAGAATGTGATCCCCTATTCCCGATTCCTCTGCCTCCACCACATCTGCTCCCAAGATGAGGCATTCCACTCCCGAACATCCCAGATGTCCTTGTATTTCTAAGACCGCAACTTCCCCCTTCGGTGGTCAAAAAACTCCCTTGACCGCATCTCTTGCGTTCCTCACCTCAGCCCTTACACCCCCTCCCCACAACAAAAACAAAGACAGAATTCCCCTTGTCCTCACGTATCACCCCACCAACACATCATCCTCCGCCATTTCTGCCACCTGCAGTCTGACTGCATTATGAAGGATATATTTCGCTCCCCACCCCATCTGCCTTCCAGAGGGACCGCTCTCTCCATGACTCCCTTGTTCACTCCACACTCTCCACTAGTCCCACCACCACCAGCACCTTTCCCTGCAACCCACAGGAAGTGCTACACCTGCCCCTACAACTCCCACCTCACCCCAATCCAAGGCCCCAAAAAAACCTTCCATATCAGACAGAGGTTCATCTTCACATCCACTAATGTGGTCTACTGTATCCACTGTTCCCGATGTGGTCTCCTCTACATTGGTGAGACCAAGCAGAGGTTCAGAGACTGCTTTGTGAAACACCTACGCTTGGTTTGCAACAAACAACTACACCTCCCAGTGGCGAACCACTTCAACTCCCCCTCCCAATCCTTGGACGACATGTCCATCCTGGGCCTCCTGCAGTGCCACAACAATGCCACCTGGAAACTGGAAGAACAGCACCTCATATTCCGCTTGGGGGCCTTACAACCCAATGGTCTCAAAGTGGACTTCACCAGTTTCAAAATCTTCCCATCACCACCCTGCCTCACCCCATGGCCAATCCTCCCTCTCATCCCCGCCTCCTTGACCCAACACAACCCGTCTATCTTCTCTCCAACCTATTCGCTCCTCCCACCTCACTGACCAATCCCCACCACTGCCCTACCTACACTATCCTATCACCATTCCACCTATCTTCCTCAGCCTGACTCCCCACCTCTCTATTTATTTGAGCCCCCTTCCCCGCCCCCCAACTCTGAAGAAGGGTCCCGACTAGAAATGTCAGTCTGCTCCTCTAATGCTGCCTGGCCTGCTGTGTTCATCCAGCTCTACACTGTCTTATGAAGCCAAATAGCACATTAGCCACTAGATGGGGGTCGTGTGCTAGTTTAAGCTCAAACACTGCAGAAAGCTTTCCCAACACTGTAGAAAAGTTCATTGAAACATACTTATCCAACAATTGTACTAATTAGCGCAAATCAGTTGTACAAATAGTCTGTGCTGGGAAAGGAGAATGCCTAGAAGTCAATTTCTAATGTAACAGGACGTTTTTTTTCTTGGTTAGCTGATCGATGCTCAAAGAGGATATTTTGACTGCGGCAAAACTGAATATTTAATTCTCTGAATTTGGTAAGTGAGGGAATTTTAAGGGTAAGTCTCTCTCTAGAATCTCATCAAGTTTGCATTTAACATTTATCTTTAAGAGAACTTGTCCCTGTATTAGTGATAATTTGGCTCCCTAGCTGAGAGGGAGCTGCAAAGTTAGTTGTGACCAAAGTTCAAAGCAACGTGTATACGAAATTGTTCCCCTTCACTCAGAATTATAGCCAATGGATTTTTGTTTCATTTTATGGGAAAGTGTGTAGCGGAGTTCCCCAGAGACCAGTGTTGAGACCCCTGCCTTTCGAGATGTATATTAATGATTTACACGTTACTGTAAGAGACACAGTTTCAACATTTACAAATCTTACAACATTTGGAAGCAACGTGAACTGAAGTCAGTGCAGAAATTCAAAAGGTCATTGACAAGTTGGTGCAATAGGCAGACATGTGGCAGATGAAGCCCAATGCAGAGAAACGTGAAGAATGTTGAGCCTTTTTGTAAAAGGAACGCAGAGGCAGTAGAAAATAAATGGAATAAGTTCTAAAGTCAATGTGGGAAGACGCAGTAGCATGAGTATTTATGTGCAGGTTGAGATGGTGGCTAATAAGGTACAGAGCATCCTGAACTTTACTAACAGGAGCAGAGTTTCAGCTGTTTGGGCGTTCCCAAGAATCCTCACAAATATCAAAGGTATGTTTAATCATACCTGTACACAACCATTAACGCATCATAAATCAGGAATTTGGGATTAAACTTGTTATGACAGATTCTACTTTATTCATTTCTGGCAATGGATTGGGATAGGACATTTCCTCTCTTAACTAATCTACCCACGCAAGACCTCTTATTTTTCACATCACTGATAAATTTAAATTAAAAAGAAAAACTGTTATTAGCTAGTAATAAATAGCGAAATATTAATTTGGAAAAATCTGTTTGCTTCCTTTCCTTTCATCCAGGCAAGCGGGGAGTGTTCCATCACACTCCTGCCTTTTCACCCAGGACAAAATAAACATTCCTCTGATGAAGGGTCTAGGCCTGAAATGTCAGCTTTTATGCTCCTAAGATGCTGCTTGGCCTGCTGTGTTCATCCAGCTTCACACCTTGTTATCTTATAATCAAAGTGAGAGTGTGGCTTGACTTTAGAGAGAAACTGATGGATTCAAAATTGGTGAAGACGGTGTTCATATTAAAAATCAGGTGTCTGAATTACAGAACATGGTTTTATTTACAGGACTAAGGGGCAAGTGCTGTAAAGGGTTGAGAATAAATTAATGTTTGACCCATAGACATGAGGGCTGAAGATCCTTTCTCCATGCTGTAAAAATCTGTCATTTTATTTTTCCTCAAAGTGCAGTGAAAGTCAATGGGCTTTCTCTAGTGGGAGTTTCCAATACTAGGATGATGTTGAAGTGATCACAGGTGGGTTGCAATGCAGTAGAAATAGATTGAGTAGAACCATTCAGCCTTTGCAGCCTGTTCCCATTCAATAAGATTCCAGCTAATCTGATTACTCCACATTCCTGCCAACTCTGGATAACCTTTCATCCCTCACTTAACAAGATTCTATCTACCTCTGTCTTAAAAATATTCAAGCACTGTGTTTCTACCAACTTTAGAGGAAGAGAGTCCAAAAGACTCATGACCCTTTTTAAGAAAAATAATTCTCATCTCAGCGTAATGACCCTCAGAGATCACTAATTCTGTATTTTCTCACAAGAGGAAATAATGTCACAACTTGATTTGCAGGCACAAGCGACCAAACCTGTTTTTTTTTTGGCAGATGATTAATGTACGTGGCAGTTTCAGTTCCCTGAGTTAGACTGCTTCTGAGGGGTTTGGGTACAACAAAACAGGTGGAGCAGCTGACAAAACGTCATTGTCTGAAACAACATGGGTGTCATGTTTTACGTAAGGCTTAAGGTCAATGAAACCGCTCGAGCCGCACCCCCGATTCCACCAATCGCAATTACAGATTCCATCACACTCAATGATTAAGGAAGTGTTGTAATTGGTTCTGAATTAGCAGAGTAAAGATTGCCATCAGAATAACTCTGGTTACTATGCATTATACAGCTAAAGAGGCAACAGAGCCAGTCAGCCCGGGTCTCCAAGTCAAAACTGAAGGAGCTGCGGATGCTGTAAATCAGGAATAAGAACAAAGTTGCCGGAAAAGCTCCGAGAAAGGTTCACCGGACCCAAATTATTCACTCTGTCTTTTCCTTCACAGATGCTGCCAGACCTGCTGAGCTTTTCCAGCAAATTCTGTTTTTGTTCCAGGTCTCCACATGGATTTTTTTTGGTTTGATTTTCTTTTGTTTCAGCCAATTGACAGATCATGGGGCAAGGAATCTTTCAAAAGGATTTATGTACATATTTCTCTTCACACTCCATTGTGACAGTTTCTTTTCATCGAACTTCATGTAAACTCTATGCATAAATTTCCTTGAAATCAATGTGCAGGACGTTCGTGTGGCACAATGGCAGTATCCCTACATCTGGATTAGGGGGCCCAGGTTCAAGTCCCATCTGCTCCTGATGTGTAATAACATCTCTGAACAGGTTGAACAGAAAATATTTAAGATCAATGGGCTGATTATCCCCTTGGCCTATAATAATAAACTACAAATAAACTCATCTGGGGATCTTGTGCACAGGTTCAAGTCCCACTTCATTAAATAACAGCCATTGAGATGTGTCATTCAATGATAGTAAAATATAAAATAAATACCAGTTTTAAAAAGACTGTGGCCTTATGCTCAACTTTGCTCTTGATTTTGCTCAGAAACACAGTTACTAAGGTTTGTATACACATCAATCATTACATTGTAATTATATTGACATTGCAATTTATGATTCCCATCACAAGGCATTGTTTCTTTCTCTCATCAAGAAGAGTAGGCTCTTCCATTCAAAAAGATGAAGACTGATCTTGTTTTAATCTCAACTCTACATTCCTACATGACCAAAATAATCATTCATCCATTTGATAGTTAAAAATATATCTACCTCAACCTGAGAATAAAAGTTAAAGATTCTGCATCCACTGACTTTTGAGGAAGGGAATTCCAAAAACTCTCAACCTTCTGGAAGAAAATGTTTCCTTATCTCTGTCTTAATTGAATGAGCTTTATTATCAAATGTACTCAAAAGAGTACAGCAAAAAGTTTATAAGTTGCCACTTACAGCAGCATAGAAAGGTAACTAGGTACAGCTTAGGAGATAGCAAGAACTGCAGATGTCAGAGTCGATACAGTGTGGTATTGGAGGAACATGTCAGGTCAGGAAACATCAAAGGAGCCTGAAAAGTCAATAGTTCAGGTTGGGACCCTTCATCAGGACGTGGAAATGGACAGTACAATACTAGTTTCACTCAGTGCTTATGCTGCTTCTCTACCTTTATAATTCTTTTAAAATATCATGATAACTTTGAATTTCCAAAGTGTTATATGACAGGAAGAACAGTTTGTCACTGAGCTCCCATGAAGTATAGAGTAAACTCAGTAACATATACGTCTTTGTGATATGGTGAAATAGGTTATGCATTGGTGCATGGCCAGTATTGTTGGGTGGGCTGTGCAGTACCATTGTATTAATCCTTCTCCTTTCCCTTAAAATCAAGTAAAAACTGAAGAAGTTATTTTCAAATGAGACATTTAAATTTCTTAAATATTTAAACTGACTTGTGCTGTTACTGGGGAGAGTTTTGATAACCTTTATTGCTGTCTATGCACAAGATATTATTGTGACCAATCTTAATAAAATAGCCTGAAATTTGCAAAATCAATATGTCAACAGGAATGAAGCCATGAGATAAATTCAAACAGTTAGGGATAGAAATTGATCACATGACCAAGTAAGCTTAGTAAAATGTAATTATTCTTGATCCTCAACCTTGTTTTCAAACCCTTCCATGGCCTCACCCCTCCCTACTTCAATTGCAACCTTATCCAATTCCACAAACCTCTGAGATTTCTGTGCTCCTCTAGTCTTGGTCTCTGAAACCCTTTCACTATAATCAGTTCACCATTAGACAAGCAGCAGTTCGCTGCCTCTTTAATACTACTATGTCCAAACTTCTTGGGCATTCTGCCAGGCTGAGTGTGACTTGCTTTCATTCTGGTTCAGTGGGTTCTGACAAAGGCAACAGATACGTGGGGACACCACCAGCTGTAAGTTCTCTTCCAGAGCCAGTCACCATCTTGAGTTGGAAATATATCACCGTCCTTCACTGGCATTGGATCAAAATCCTGGAATTCACTCCCTAAGGGCTTTGTGGGACAGCACATGGACTGCAGTGGTTCAGGAAGGCAGCTCACTACCACTTTTTTCACTGGAGCATAGGAGGTTGAGAGGTGACCTGATAAAAGTTTATAAAATAATGAGAGGTATAGACAGAGTTAATGGTAGTCGTGTTTTCCCCAGGGTGGGGGATTTCAAGACAAGGAGGCATGGTACACATCCCCACTCTCTCCTCTCTCTCCCCAACATCTACACTCTCTCCTCTCTCCCCCCCAACAGACACATGCCCTCTCTCTCTTTCTCTATCTCGCACACACACAAACACACTCTGTCGTCCCCCCCCCCAACCACGCACACACCATGTCTCGCCTACACACACTCTCTCACACACACACACACACACACACACTGCCCTTCTCTCTCTCCCCACACTCACTCAGTGTCTCTCCTCCCCAACATCACACACACACACTCTCTTTCTGTCTCTCATAAAACTATGGGGTAAATCTGTATTTGCAGATACACTCTTATTTTGAAAGTGACATTTATTGTTGACGTTTTATAAATTCTTACTTTAGAAATAAAATCAGTCTGACTCCAAAGCAAAACACAAAGATATTCTGAACAAAGCCTTACACTGAACATGCATTGTCTGATCCGAAATGTTCCCTCTTCTTTACAGTGTGGAGCTGGAAGAACACAGCACGTCAGGCAGCATCAGAGCAGCAGGAGAGTCAATGCTGACTCAGACTCCAGCATCTGCAGTTCTTGCCATCACCTCCTCTTTACGCTGATTAAAACCTTCAGTTCTCTCAGGGCAGTGACTTGAAAGAAATTTGGGGATATACATGTGCATATTAATCAGTTAAAACCTTCTAACTGATTAAAAATTTAACAGCATCTTAGCTTTGTTTAATAGATCCTCATCAGTTGCGTTGATCCTCCGATCTTTTACTTATAAATTCTGGGTTCTGTGTGTTTCTTTCTCACTTCAACTGACAAAGGGGCTACTCTCCAAAAAATTGTGATTTCAAATAAACCCTGGTATCGTGTGATTTATCCACCCCAATCCAACACCAGCACCTCTACATCAGGAAGAGAATGGTGAGACCAAGGATGAAAAAACACATGGAGAGAAGTTTGAATTTTAAAAGCGAGGGATTGAGAGTTGATGCAGCTCAGCCCTTTTAGCAACTAGGTGAATTGGCATAACTGTAGCAGAGGAAGTTCAATGTAAGCAAGTGTAAGGTTATCTATTTTGGCTGGTAAAAGGATATATTTGGACATGTTCTAGATGGTGTGAAGTTAAATACAGTGGATGTCCAAACAGACTTGAGGGTTCAGGTGTGTAGATTTTTAAATACTGTGAACACTAGCAGAAAGCTAATGGAATGCTGGCCTTCATAACTTGAGGGTTGGAGCAGAAGGTTGCAGAAGTTATGCTGCAGCTATACAAATCATGGTCAGACCCCACTTTGGGTAGTGTGAACAGATGAGAGCACCACACTTCAGGAAGCAGATATTGACCACAGATGCAGGACAAGTTAGGTTTACAAGAATGATACCTGGATTTCAGGGGTTAATTTATGAGGAGAGATTATACAAATTAAGCCAGATAACAAGGTATGGAGCTGATCGACACAGCAGGCCAGGCAGCATCAGAGGAGCAGGAAAGCTGACGTTTGGGTCTGGAAGAAAGGTCCAGGCCCAAAACGTCAGCTTTCCTGCTTCTCTGCTGCTGCCTGGCCTGCTGTGTTCATCCAGCTCCACACCTTGTTATTATCAGACTGCAGCCTCAGCAGTTCCTACTATCTCATACAAATTAAGCCTGTTGTCTCTAGAATTTAGGAGGTTGAGGGGTGGTCTGATCGGAGTCTTCTAGATATTAACAGGAAAGCACAGAGTAAAGCTATACTATTTTCACAGATTGGAGATTCTAGAACTAGGGGGCTTGGACAAAAATTGGAGCCATTCAATTGAAGAAGGATGTCAGAAAGCACAGAAAAGGTGGTAGAGGTTAGGAACTCTTTTTCATAAATGGCAGTGGATGCTGGATCAGTTGTTAACTTTAAACCTAAGATAGAATATGTTTTGTTAAGCAAACGTGTTAATGGATATGGGCCAGAGGCAGAGATGTGAAGTTAGGCTACAGATCAGGCATCATCTCATTGAATAGTGGAACAGGCTCAAGGGGCTGAATGGCCTACTCCTGTTCTTCTCTCCCTAATCCTCCCCCCTCCAGCATACCTCCTCCTCCCCTCCCGCATACCTCCTCCTCCCCTCCCCCATTCCTCCTCCCCTCAGCCATTCATCCTCTTCCTCCCAACTAATCCTCCTCATCCTCCTCTCCCTCATTTCTCATCTTCCACCCCCCCATTCCTCCTTCTCCCCAACACACCTCCACCCCATCCCCAATTCCTCCTCTTCCCTAAACACTCTCCCCCTCCCTCTCACATTCCACTCCTCACCTATTTCCCCTCTAGCTCCCTCCATCCCCCATTCACCCTCCCCTTCTATTTCTCTCCCTCTGCTCCCCAAGTCACACTTTCACTTCCCCTCTATTCTCCTTCTTCCCGCTCCCCCTCCCCCTCTATTCTCTCTCTTCCACCTCCCACCCCCTCTATTCCCCCTTCCTCCTCTATTCCCCCTTCCTCCTCTAGTCTCCCCTTCCCCTCTCTATTCCCTGCTCCCTCCTCTGTTCCAGCCTTTCCCCTTCGCCCCACCATTCACCCCATCCCTATTCCCCCTGTCCCTCTCCCTCTATTCGCCCCCCCACACCCACACTCCTCCGTTTCCCCTCCCCCACCTTCCGCACCGGCCAGGCGCTGACGTGTGTGTCGCAGGCACGCGGTGATAGGCCGCACTGCCCGTCGGTCAGCGCATCGAGCCAATAGGAACGCGAGCAGAGGGCGGGGACTACGCAGCTGGCTGTCCACCGGACCGCGAAGGTGGTATCGGGATCCCTGTCCTTGAAACCGGGCCCCGGCCCCGGGCTCCCTTCAAACCCCGGCACAGTCTCCGGGCTCCCTGTCCCCCACCAAACCCCGAACCGATCTCCAGAGCCCAGCCCTTCCTCCCATCCGCGCCCGTTCCCGGGTTCCCTGACCCTGCCATCGGTCAAACTGCGAGGGCCATGGCCTGAGGCCGGACCCTGTCCGCGGGATCGGGAGCGCGCCTCCCGCCTCGGAGGCGCGTATGGTACCGGGCGCGCCCGGGGGGGGGCGGTGCCGGTATCGGTGTCGGCCCTTGCCTCTGTCCCGGATAGGAATACCCCACGGGCCGGTGCCCGGTGCCTCAGTCCCGGCTGAGCCCGGCCCGCACTCAGCGGCAGCATGGCGACAGGTGAGAGCGGGGCCCGAGGAGCGAGCACCCGGCCCCCCACCCCCCTCCCCCCAGCACCCTCACACCTCCCTCTGGGTGAGTGTCGGCTATTTGCTGTTTCATTCGAAGGGCTTTTCACAGCCTTACCTTTGGATCTATCATCCATCCCGGGGACGGGATCGCACTCGGTCCCAGCTTGTGATCTGTCCCTGGGACGGGATCGCACTCTGCCCCAGCTTGTGATCTGTCCCGGGGACGGGATCGCACTCTGCCCCAGCTTGTGATCTGTCCCGGGGACGGGGATCGCACTCGGTCCCAGCTTGTGATCTGTCCCGGGGACGGGATCGCACTCTGCCCCAGCTTGTGATCTGTCCCGGGGACGGGATCGCACTCGGTCCCAGCTTGTGATCTGTCCCTGGGACGGGATCGCACTCTGCCCCAGCTTGTGATCTGTCCCGGGGACGGGATCGCACTCGGTCCCAGCTTGTGATCTGTCCCTGGGACGGGATCGCACTCTGCCCCAGCTTGTGATCTGTCCCGGCGACGGGGATCGCACTCGGTCCCAGCTTGTGATCTGTCCCGGGGACGGGATCGCACTCTGCCCCAGCTTGTGATCTGTCCCGGGGACGGGATCGCACTCGGTCCCAGCTTGTGATCTGTCCCTGGGACGGGATCGCACTCTGCCCCAGCTTGTGATCTGTCCCGGGGACGGGATCGCACTCGGTCCCAGCTTGTGATCTGTCCCTGGGACGGGATCGCACTCTGCCCCAGCTTGTGTCTGGGACGGGCTTACCCTGTTCCTGCCAGTTGTGAAGTGACTAAGGCTGAGAGTTTTGTACAGTGTTTGCAGAATTTGTTGAATGTTGCTCGGGTTGTGGCAGGGAACTTCACAGTTGAAACGTGACAAATCGCACTGTTCTGTTACTAGGTCATGCATGACAGACATAAAAAGCTTAATATCCAAACTTTAAAAAAGTATTGTCCAGTGGCAGCATGTTTTTTTATTTTTAAAGATTGTATGGGGTAACGTCTGAGACAAGTTGGTTAAAGACCCTATTCATGGGTTGCCAGTGCAGTATGCAGCAGTCTTAAATGCTTTATATTGTGCTCTTTGGCACTTTGACTGTGTACTATAGCAGCGTAATCGTTGTGATTCGGTCATTCATGAGCGTTTTTAACAGTGCAGAGTGTTAGGAATTGGCACTTTGTATGTTAACAACTGTAGTATGTAAACTAAACAGTGAAACGGAAGTTTTAAAATAATTACAGTCTCACCATTTTTTTAACTGCAAATATATCCTGTTTCATTGAGAGATTTATTATACTAGTTGCAATTCCTGAATAATGAAAAAAGGACTGTCACTTTTATAAATGAACACTGATGTTTCTGCGTATGGCAAAGTCTAAAACCAGAGGGCATAATCACAATAAGGGGTCATTTAGACAGAAATAAGGTTTTTTTTAACCTCAGAAGGTAGTAAATTTCTAGAATTTTTTTACCACCGATGGCTGTAGAGGTTGGTCATTATGTATATTCAAGGCTGAGATTTTTAATCAGTGAGAGTTGAGAATTATGGGTGGGAAAGTGAAGATTATTAAATCAACTGGGAAGGCTTGAAACGAGCAGGAGGGAGGCGGGAACCGAAGTAATAATGAGAAAGGAGAAAAAGTTGAGGCTGGCCCAGTAGGTATGTGGAGTAAGTCATAAGACTGATAAACTGCATTTACTTCAATGCAAGAGGCTGACTGGTAAGGCAGAGGCATTTAGGGACATAGTTGGGAATATAGGACTGAGATATTATAGCTATTGCAGAAACATGGCTCAGGGATGGACAGGCACTAGGAGCTTAATATTCTGGGGTATAGATGCCACAAGAAGGATAGAAAGGGAGGCAAGAGAAGGGGAGTGGCTTTTTTGGTTAGGAATAACATTTCTGTGCTTAGGGAGGATATACCAGGGAGTGCTTCCAGTGAAGTTATTTGGGTGAAACCTACAAATAAGACAGGGATGATCACCGTATTGGTGTTATAGGCCCCCAAGAATCAACTGGAAATTAAGAAGCAAATATGTAAGGAGATCTCTGACATCTATAAGAATGATAAGGTTGTAGCAGTAGGGGATTTTAACTTATCTAACATAGACTTGGATTGTCATAGTGTTAATGGCTTGGTTGGGGAGGAATTTAAGTCTGTACAAGAAAACTTTCTTATTCAATATGTGATTGTACATACTAGTGAAGGAGTGACATTTGATCTTTTGTTGGGAAACAAGACAGAGAAAGAAACTGAGGTGTAGTGGGGCAGCACTTTGGAGCATCTGATTTTTTAAAATTAGTTTTTAAAAAGATAGAACTGATCAAAAAGTTAGTTTTAAATTGGAGTAATGCCAAACTTGACACTATTAGGAACTTTTAAGAGTTGCTTGGAGGAAACTATCAGCAGGTAAAGGAATGTTGGGAAGTGGGAGGCCTTTAAGAATGTGATAGCGAAACTTCACAGACAGTATGTTCCTGCTGGTGTGAAGGGCAAGGCTTGTAGGTGTACGGAATGCTGGATGACAATAGAAATTGAGACTCTGGTCAGGAAAATGAAGGCATATCAGTATAAATAGCTGGGATTGAGTGAATCCCTAGAAGTGTACAAGGGGAGTAGGAGTATACTTAAGAGGGAAATCAGGAGTGTAGAAAGGGAACATGAAATAGCTTTGGCAAATAGAGTTGAGGAGAATCCAAAGAGATTCTATAAGTATGTCAAGAGCAAAAGAGTAGCGTGGGAGCGAATAGGTCCCCTTAAAGATCAGCTTAGCCAACTTTGTGTGGAACCATAGCAGGTGGGTGAGATACTAAATGAATATTTTGCATCAGTATTTGCTGTGCAGAAGGAGTGGAGGCTAAGGGGGGGTGGGGGGCACGGAAATGATGTCTTGGGAGAATTCATATTACAGAAGAGGAGGTGCTATAGGTCTTAAAACACAGAGGTAGATAAATCCCTGGAACATGATCAGGTAGTTCTCAATCTTTGTGGGAAGCTATGGAGGAGATTGCTGGGTGCATTGCTGAAATATTTGAATCATTGACAGCAATGGGTGAGGTGCCAGAAGACTATTTGGCTAATGTGGTGCCATTATTTAAGGATGGCTGTAAGAAAAAGCAAGGGAACGTAAGACCGGTGAGCCTTAACAGCAGTGGTGGGTAAGTTGTTGGAGGGGATTCCGAAGGACAGCTTTTACTTGCATTTGGAAAGGCAAGGACTGATTAGGGATAATCAGCATGGCTTTTTGCATGAGAAATTACATTTCACTAGCTCAAGTTCTTTGAAGCGGTGACAAAGGAGATTTTAAAGGCAGAGTGGTAAACCTTGTGTTTATGGACTTTAGCAAAGCATTCAACAAGGTTCCGCATGGTAGACTGGTTAGTAAGGTTAGATCACATGGGATCTGGGGGAGCTAACCAATTAGATACAAAATTCTCTTGAAGGTAAGAGAGGGTGGGGTAAAAGGTTGCTTTTCAGACTGGGGGCCTGTTACCAGCAGTGTCCTGGGATTGGTGTTAGGTCCACTGCTTTTCATTATTTTATACAAATAATTTAGATGTGAATATAGGAAGTAGTTAATAAGTTTGCAGATGGCATCGAAATAGGTGGCGTAGTGGACAGTGAGGTTACCTTCAAGCACAACAGAACTTTGATCAGATTGGGCAATGGGCCAAGCAATGGCAGATGGAGTTTAATTTAGATAAATAAGAGGGATTAATTTTTAGTAAGGCAAACCAGGGGAGAACTTGTAAATTTAATGGTAGGGCCTTGGAGGTGTTGCCAAACAAAGAGACCTAGGGATGCATTTATAAAGGATTCCAATTGAATACAGTTACAGAGAAATTATTTGTAGTGGCAGGAAAGTGTGTGAACTGAAGGCATAGAATTAAGGGTAACGAATTTTTAGAATTCTTCACCACTAAGGCTGTAGAGTTAGGGTTGTTAAGTATATTCAAGGTTGAGAGACAGATTTTTAATTAGGAAGGGAATCAAGTTATGGGGAGAAAAGGCAAGAAAGTGGAGTTGAGAATTATCAATGGTCAAATTCAGTGAAGTATTTCCATTTATTCAGACGAAGGACATCTGAGTTATTATGCCAGCACCAACTCTTAAAGTGAGCATCATTACCTACTGCCAGTGTCCTCTGTTTTCCTCCATGCTGTTGCATGTTATTTTTATCCAATTAACTATCCAATGCCCTTTCAAATGCCTCCACCACACTTCCAGGCAGTGCATTCCATATCCTACCTACTTGCTAAGTGAAAAAGTTTTTTTTTAATTTTCCCCGTGTTGCTTTTGCAAATCACTTGAAATTTATGCTGTTATGTTTTTCTTTTTACAAGCAGGAACAGTTTCTCTCTAACAACTCTACTCTTGATTCTGAAAACTTCCTGAGATCTTTTCTTGGTCTTCTGTCTAAGGAGAACAGTCCCGATTTCTTCAAACTATCTTCTAACTGAAGTCTCTCGTCCCTGATGTTCTTTTAAATTGCTTTCACCCTCTCCAGTGCTGTCACATTCTTTCTGTAATGTTGTTCCCAGAACTGTACACAGTATTCTAGCTGAGGCCTAACAAATATCTTAAATCAGTTCAACATCACCTCATTGCTTTAGTTATGCTATGTGTCTGCTGTCACCTTCAATGATCTGTGCGCATATGTACATCCATTTTCTTCTACTCCTGTGCTTCCTTCCCCTTTAGGATTGTAACCCCAATTTCATATTGTCTGTCAATGTTTTTCCTGCCAAAATGCATCAAATTAGACTTGCCTGCATTGAAAGCTATGCGCCACCTATCCATTCACTCCTCCAAGTTGTCCATGTTCTTTAATTTCTATTCCGTCCTCCTCACAGTTTATAATTTTCCAAATTTTTCACCATTTACAAACTTCGAAATTGTTCACTGAAAACAGATCTAAATCATGAATATGTATGAAGAAAAGCAAGGGCCCCAATACTGACGTCTTCATCCAGTTGGAGGCTAAATCCTGCCAGATGGCTAATTATATGTAATTCCAAACCATCAGAAACCAGTTATGCTCCTCTTGGCCTCTTTCAGCATGCTTTCTCAAGATGTTGAGAGATCTGTTTTTTAGTAGTTGATGATCCCTGATCTAGTTATTATTATGATCAATTCCTGCCAATCAGTGATTCACTGGCGAGTTACCATCAACAAAACTATTGTAATGCATATCTCAGGCCAGTGTATTTCATCAAGTTACTATTTTTCCCCTCCTATGTCCTAGGTGTTTCTTTGCCTTCAGTTTTCACCACAACCATGTCGAAAGGTATTTCTGCCCAGTTTGAGTGCCAGGAGCTGGAGAGCACCATGGGGAAGGAGCTCACTCGGTTACTGCAAGCTGCTTCACCCAGTGAGCAAGAAGTATGTATTCTCCTCATTACTATCACTTCTATATGTGTGAACATAGAACTTGTCTCCAATAGTTATCTGAAGGTGAAACAAATGGATGTTGACTAATTGTAGGTGACCTTTTGATAGAAATTGAGTAAAATGATAGATTTTTATTAATCATGTTGCTATGTTGTCTGGCATTTGTTACTCAAAGGTAAGTCTAACCCACAGCACTGCAGCCACCATGAGCAGGGCAAGGATATAGGGCTCTTGACCATCTCCACCTCTTCATTGTCGACGCAGACAGGAGTGTGCCCTCCACTCCACTTGCTGAAATCAATGACCAGCTCCTTTGTTTCGCTGACTTTAATGGAGAGATTGTCATCTTTACACCATGCTGCTAAGCACTCAACTTCTTTGCTGTATTATATCTCGTTTGAGAGCTGACCTACAACGGTTGTGTTGTCAGCAAACTTGTAAATGGAGTTAGGGGTGGAGTTTGGCCACCGGCATGAGTGTATAAAGAGTATAATAGGGACCTGACTATGCAGTCTTGCGGGGTACTAGTGTTGAGGATCATGGTGGAGGTGGTGTTGTTGCCTATTTTTAGTGATTGTGGTCTGTGGGTTCGGAATTCGTGGATCCAGTCACAGAGGGGGAAACCTAGACCCAGATCTGAGTTTAGAGGTGAGTTTGTTTGGAATTATGGTGCTGAAGGTAGAATTGTAGTCAATACAAAGGAGCCAGATGTAGGTATCCTTGTTATCCAGAAGTGCCATGGAGATGGTGAATGCTGCAGACCTGTTGTGCTGGTAGGCGAATTGCAAAAGATAAAGGTAATTTGGTAGATCACAGTTGATGTGACCCGTAGCTTACCTCTCAAAGCACTTCATAATTATGAAGGTCAGAGCCACTGGGCAGTAGTCATTGAGGCATGCTGCATGATTTTTCTTTGGCACCAGCATGATGGCGGTCATCTGGAAGCAGATGGGGACTTCAACCTGTAGTAAGGAGAGATTAAAAGTGCTGCGAATATTCCTGCCAACTGATCCACGCAGGATCTGAGTGCATGGCTAAGGACTCCATGCAGACTGGTTACATTCTATGTATTCACTGTCAAGGCTGATCCAACGTCTGACCATGGGTACAGGTGCATATAAGGCCGTTGGGATAGGTGACATCATTTCACTGACCTTTTGTTCAAAGCAAGCGTGAAATGCATTTAACTTGTTTGGTAGGGATGTACTGTTGTTTACAATTCAGTTTGACTTTGCCCTGTAGCTCATTGTGTCATGTAAGCCTTGGCACAAACACTGGGTGTATGGGTGGTTGGTCTGTTTGGTGAGTGTCACATTTGGAATATTATTGTAAATGTAAGTATATTCTCAAGGACACCTGGAAGTTAATTAGAAATAGGCGGCAGATAATAAATGCTGCCCTTGCGGATGATATCCCATGCATCAAAAAGATTACTTGCCTGTTTACCAATTTATAGAATATTGGTCTGAATTTTACATTGAGGTAATGATGAGGCTAGCAATGCAAAGCATGTCAGACAGAAACGTTCAGAATCTGCTTACACACAGTTCAGTGGAGAAATCCCAGCGGTTTCTGACCAAAATCACCTTGTTCCTTTACAGATGACACTGTTATGACGTCTTGCTGATTTCACTGCTGAACCTTTTTGTAATGTTGTTGTTTCATTCACTACCCTCAAAATGTTCCAAAAACATTGGATGTACTTGAAGTTGAGTGTAAAATGAAAATTTAATGCTATTATGTAGTGACTGCCGAATCACTTCTCTGGACCTGAAAATGTGAAGTCTCATCTCTTTCCAATTTAGAGTTTAAGATGTAAAACAGTGAATTTCTTTAATTTCTCTCGGTTCTATCTTTTTTACTCAATTTCTTTATGATTTAAACTGAGTGTAAAGTTCATATTGAAACAACCTGCATGAAAATTAGCTGTAAAACAAAGGCAAAGCACTGATTCTGGTAATGTGAAATTATAAGCAGAAAATGCTGGAGAAACCTAGCAGGTCTGGCAGTATCTGTGGAGAGAGAAACAGAGTTAAATGTTCAAATTCTGATATGACTTATTTTTAACTGTTTCTCTCTCCACAGATACTGTCAGACCTGCTAAGTTTCTCCAGCATTTTGTGTTTATTATTCTTGAAGAATAGTGAGTTTTGAGAAGATTTGTAGCTCAGGTTGAGTTTCTGGATGTGAGTTTGCTCGCTGAGCTGGAAGGTTAGTTTTCAGATGTTCCGTCACCTTTTTTTTATTTGAAAAAATATACTTTATTCATAAGATGTACAAAAAATAAAACATTTATACACCTACCCAGTCATGCAAGCCACTCCGGGTTACCCAGGGGGTACATACACCAACTAAAGGAAAAAAAACAAACCAAGAAGAAAAAAAAACAAAGCAAAGAAAACACCCTGGCAGTCGTCACCCCGCACAGTCTCCGTTGGCCCCCTGACCAGTTGGGGAAGGCGCCAGCTGGGCCCAGTTACCAGATAGGGCCCTTTTTTCTATTCTGGACGAGGGGTTTCATACCGTGGTATTTCCCCACCGCGCCTTGGCAGCGGCTGCCCCAAGCTTTAGCGCGTCCCTCAGCACATAGTCCTGGACCTTGGAGTGCGCCAGTCTGCAACATTCGGTCAGGGTCAGTTCTTCCAGCGGGCAGACCAAAGAGCGTCTTTCACCGCATCGACGGTCCTCCAGGCGCAGTTGATGTTGGTCTCGGTGTGCGTCCCGGGAAACAGCCCGTAGAGCACGGAGTCCCGCGTCACGGAGCTGCTCGGGACGAACCTCGACAAATACCACTGCATCCCCCTCCAGACCTCCTGCGCATAGGCACACTCCAGAAGGAGGTGATCGACAGTCTCGTCCCCCCCGCAGCCACCTCGAGGGCAGCGTGCGGTGGCACAGAGATTCCGGGCATGCATAAAGGATCTCACTAGCAGAGCCCCTCTCACCGCCAGCCAAGTAATGTCCTTGTGCTTGTTTGAAAGTTCTGGCGATGAGGCATTCTGCCAAATGACTTTGGCAGTCTGCGTGGGGAACCACACGACGGGATCCACCCTCTCTTTTCCCGAAGGGTCTCGAGGATACTACGTGCTGACCACTGCCTGACGGCCTTGTGGTCAAAGGTGTTTCCTTTCAAAAATTTCTCCACGAAGGACAGGTGGTACGGAACGGTCCAACTACTCGGAGCGTTCCGCGGCAACAAGGCCAGGCCCATCCTTCGCAACACCGGGGACAAGTAGAATCTCAGTAAGTAGTGACACTTGGTGTTTGCATACTGAGGATCTACGCACAGCTTGATGCAGCCACACGCAAAGGTAGCCATCAGGGCGAGGGTGGCGTTCGGTACGCCGTTTCCCCCATTTTCCAGGTCTTTGTACATGGTGTCCCTGCGGACCCGGTCCATCCTCAACCCCCAAATGAAGTGGAAGATAGCCTGGGTGACTGCAGCGGCGCAGGTCCAGGGAATAGGCCAGGCCTGCGCCACATACAATAGTACCGAAAGCCCCTCGCACCTGACAACGAGGTTCTTACCTGCGATGGAGAGGGACCGGAGCATCCACCTGCCCAGCTTCTGCTTCAGTTTGGTGATACGCTCCTCCCAAGTCTTAGTGCACGCCCCAGCTCCACCGAACCAAACACCCAGCACCTTCAGGTAGCCAGTCCTGACGGTGAAGGGGATGAAGGAGCAGTCGTCCCAGTTCCCGAAGAACATGACCTCGCTCTTACCCCTATTGACTTTGGCACTCGAGGCCAATTCAAACTGGCCGCAGATATCCAACAGCCTACTCACCAACCGACGATCGGTGCAGAAGATGCCGACATCGTCCATGTACAGGGAGGTCTTGACCTGAAGGCCTCCGCTGCCTGGGATAGTCACGCCCTTCAGGCACACGTCCTTCCTGATGGATGCGGTGAAGGGCTCTACTCAGCACACGAACAAGGCAGGAGAGAGCGGGCAGCCCTGCCTGACTCCAGATCTGACGGGAAAACTGTCCGATTCCCACCCGTTGATCGAGACTGCGCTAACGATGGTGGTGTAGAGCAGCCGGATCCAATTGCGGATGCCCTCCCCGAACCCCAATTTGGAGAGGACGTCCCTCATGTAAGCATGAGAGACCCTGTCGAAGGCCTTCTCCTGGTCCAGGCTGACGAGGCAGGTGTCCACCCGCCTGTCCTGTACGTAGGCGATCGTATCCCTGATGAGCGCGAGGCTGTCAGCGATCTTCCTGCCCGGCACAGCACAGGTTTGGTCAGGGTGAGTCACCGACTCCAGGACAGACCTGACCCGGTTGGCTATGACCTTGGCCAGGATTTTGTAGTCCACGTTCAATAGTGAAATGGGACGCCAATTCTTAATTTCTTCCCTCTCCCCCTTCCTCTTGTAAATGAGGGTGATGATGCCCTTCCTCATGGACTTGCACATTTCCCCTGCCCGAAGCACACTATCGTACACCTCCAGCAGGTCCTGGCTGACTAGGTCCCACGGAGCGGTCCATACAGCTCGACCGGTAAGCCGTCGCTCCCGGGAGTCCTATTCCTCTCCAAGGACTTGAGGGCTCTGGTCAGCTCGTCCAGGGATATTGGCCGGTCCAGCCACTCCCTCGTGCCGTCGTCTAAGACCTCCGTGATAGACGACAGGAACGACTTGGAGGCCGTGCTGTCCGTGGGCTTCGTGTTGTACAGTCCAGCATAGAAGGATCTGCTGATCCTCAAAATGTCGGGCCGAGACGACGTCACCGAGCCATCGTCCTCCTTCAGCCGGCTAAGCACAGAGCTCTCTTTGTGCACCTTCTGAAAGAAGAAACGCGAACACGTCTCGTCCTGCTCTACGGAGCGGACCCTGGACCGGAAGATTATCTTGGAGGCCTCCGCGGCGAAGAGCAAGGCTTGCTGGCACCTCACCTCGTGGAGGTCCTCCGTGACATCGACCCCCCCATCAACTGCAGAAGGAGCAGGTTCTGCACCCTTTTCTGGAGTCGCGACAGCTTTCCCTGCCTCTCTCTCGCCTTCCGAACACCACCCTTGAGGACAAAGAACCTCTCGATGTTCTCCTTCACCGTCTCCCACCAGTCGTCCGGAGACTCAAAGAGGGGTTTCACGGTTCTCCAACCGGCGTACTCCCTCTTAAGCTCCTTGACGTTCTCTGGGGTCAACGGAGTCGTGTTGAACTTCCACGTCCCCTTGCCGGCCGGCTGGTCGTCCTGTAAGTGACAGTCAGCCAGCAGGAGGCGGTGGTCAGAGAAGAACACCGGCTCGACGCCGGTGGACCTGACTGAGAACGCCCGTGACACAAACAGGAAGTCTATCCTTGAGCGAATAGACCCGTCCGCCCGCGACCAGGTGTACCTCCGCTGCGCTCCGTCTGCAGGGGTGCCAAAGACGTCGAGCAGCTTGGCGTCCTTCACCATGTCCATCAGGAATCTGGACGTGACGTCCAGTTGACTGCCCCCACCCGCTGTCCTCACGCCGGATCTTCCATCTGCATCGATGATGCAGTTGAAGTCTCCGCCTAGGATGACCGGCCTGGACGTAGCCAGCAGGGGTGGAAGCCGCTGCAGGACGGCCAACCGCTCACTCCGTACCGCTGGGGCGTACACGTTGATCAGCCTCAGGGGAGCGTTCCTGTAGGTGATGTCAGCCACTAGGAGGCGCCCCTCCCCACCGCCTCCTGAACTTGAAGATGGTGAAGTTGCGCCCCCGCAGCAGAATAGCCAGGCCCGAGGAGCGACAGTCGTGACCACCCCGCCCAGATTGAAGGCCCGCAGGTCCAGGCGCCGGACCATTTCCCGTACCTGCTGAGGTGCGGTATCCCGCACTCCTGCAGAAACAGGAGGTCCGCCTTGATGGTGGTCAGGTAGGCCAATGTGGACATACATCTTGCGGTGGACTTGACGCTGCGCACATTAATGCTCGCAACCCGTACCCCCATTGTGGGCAGTAACTGCAGTACCCTCCCTAAGTCCAAGGTCCAGCCCCTCCATCTGTCCCCTCCGTCCTCCTTCCCGCCTGGAAGTTCTGGGGGACCCTCCAGGGCCTCAGTGGCGCGTGGCTGGTTGTCGGAGGGAGCCTCAGGATGCCCCCCGTCACCTGGAAGCGGGCTGCTGCTTTCCTTCTCCCTTGAGATCTTTAGCTTCTGCTTTGGGTGGGCCCCCTCCGAATCTCCCTCGTCAGAGGAGATCTTATAGCCCCCCTGTAGCTGCCTCTTCCTACCAGATGGTTGCGGTTCCTGGGCCCGCTGACGCACCTTCCTCCTCGCTTTCCGGACTGTCGTCCACTCCCCTGGGTCGCCTGTCGCCGCCTCCATCAACTCTGGGTTGTCGGGGGGCGGGGGGGGGGAGCGGAGCCTGGAGGGGCGCTTTGCTGGCCTCGGGCCCATCCTGCAGGGCTGGGCCCTCCTGCACGACCTGGCCCTCCTGCACATTATTGGGGTCCCTGCAGGGCCCTGGTGCCTTCCTCTCCTTCCGGGGGGGGCTGGCCCCGCATTGCCCCTGCTGGCGACCTGGGCGTAGGTGGTCCCCCGCTGCGGGCATGCCCTATAGAGGTGGCCCGCTTCCCCGCAAAGGTTGCAGCTTTTTTCTTGTGGGCATTCCTTTGCAAGGTGTCCCTCCTCCCTGCAGTTCCTGCAGATAGTGGCTTTGCAGTCGGCCGCCACGTGACCTGACCTACCACAGGCATGGCAGACTTTAGGTTGCCCTGCGTAGGTCAAGTAGCTCTTGCTCCCGCTGATCGCGAAGCTGGACGGTGGTGTACAATGTTGCCCATCCTCAGCGTCACTTTGACCTGCCTCTTACTGGTCCAGATGCCAAAGGGGTCCATGATGTTGGTTAGGTCCCCTTCCACCTTCACGTACCTTCCAAGGAAGGTCAGGACATCAACTGCTGGCACATGCGGGTTGTACATGTGTACAGTCACCATACGGCTCCTCTGCGCTGGCATCACGAACAGCGGGACAGCGGTCAATACAGAGAGGGGGCCCTCCCCTCCTTTCTCCTTGAAAACCTCCAGGAAGCGCTCGCAAAGCTTGGCACTCCTGAAGGTTACGTCGTAAAAACCTCCTCCGGGGAAATCCTGCAGGCAGTAAATGTCCACAGCAGCGAACCCACAACAGTCCAAAAGGACCCTCTTCACGAAGAAGGTGCGGTCCACAGGTGCACCTTCATCCACCTTCTTCACGGAAACACGGATGGTGTTCTGGACCCCCTGACCTGGGGCACGAGCACTTGCCGCAGCCATCGTTGCAGGTTGGCTGCTCTCCTGAACCAGCGTTAGGCCGAAGCCAGCATTAAGATCCACCGGTTGCAGGGGTGCACAGCCAACCCGATGTCTTCCTTCCACCTCCAACACAGCGCTCTCCTCCTCTCGGTCCACGAGAGAGTGGGCCTTTATTTTGTTCCAAATGTAAGCTGGTTCACTGAGCTGGAAGGTTTATTCCCAGATGTTTCGTCACCATTCTAGGTAACATCGTCAGTGAAGCGCTGGTGTTATGTCCCACTTTCTATTTATCTTTTTAGGTTTCCTTGGGTTGATGATGTCATTTCCTGCATTGGTGATGTCATTTCCTGTTTTTTCCCCCCCAGAGGATGTTCGATTGATTTGGAGCCAGTGTGTTTGTTGATGGAGTTCCAGTTGGAATGCCATGCTTCTAGGAATTCCTAGGCACATGGCATTCCACCCGGAACTCCATCAACAAACACATTGATTTGGAGCCAATCTACTATCCTCTGAGGAAAAAGAACAGGAAATGACATCACCAACCCAAGGAAACCTAAACAGATAAATAGAAAGCGGGAGATAACACCAGCGCTTCACCGGAGGCTCACTGATGATGTTACCTAGAATGGTGACAAAACGTCTAAAAACTAACTTTCCAGCTCAGCGAGCAAACTCACATCCATTATTGAAGAATAGCAGTGTTGCTTTCTCCACTGTCAAATGCTGAAGACACCACACTGGATCAGACACTATGGGGGAATTTCCTCTCAAAAAGTTCACGGAAATTCTGAGGTCAGTTGTCCTGTTTTGCTGATGGCCATCTAGACATCATACATCTAGATGGAACCCGCCCACGGCCGACGCTGACGGAACCCCGCCCACGGCCGACGACCTCATCGCTCCGCCCACAACCTCCACAGCCAGCAACCCCAGAGAAGACAGCCACACTCAGCCCTGCCGAATCTTCACCATCCCCCCAGACCTCCCACTAACTGAGGACGAACGGTCAGTCCTTAGCAAGGGGCTCACCTTTGTCACCCTACAACCACACATCAACGAATACCAGTCACGATTGGACATAGAGCAGTTTTTCTGCCGCCTTCGCTTCCATGCCTACTTCTTCAACCGGGACCCTAACCCTCCCTCCACTGACCCATTCACCCGCTTCCAACACAAGTCCTCCTCCTGGACACCACCCCCAGGCCTCCTACCCTCCCTCGACCTCTTCATCTCTAACTGCCGTCGAGATGTTAACCGCCTCAACCTCTCCACCCCTCTCACCCACTCCAACCTCTCCCCTGCAGAACGGGCAGCCCTCCGCTCCAACCCCAACCTCACCATCAAACCCGCAGACAAGGGTGGCGCAGTGGTAGTATGGCGCACTGACCTCTACATCGCCGAGGCCAGACGCCAACTCTCCGACACCACCTCCTACCGCCCCCTCGATCATGACCCCACACCTGAGCACCAAACCATCATCTCCAACACCATTCATGACCTCATCACCTCAGGGGACCTCCCAGCCACAGCCTCCAACCTCATTGTTCCCCAACCCCGCACGGCCTGTTTCTATCTCCTTCCCAAAATCCACAAATCTGCCTGCCCTGGTCGACCAATCGTCTCATGCCCCACCGAACTCATCTCCACCTATCTGGACTTCATTTTCTCCCCTTTGGTCCAGGAACTCCCCACCTACGTCCGTGACACCACCCACGCCCTCCACCTCTTCCAGGACTTCCAATTCCCTGGCCCCCAACACCTCATTTTCACCATGGACGTCCAGTCCCTATACACCTGCATTCCGCATGCAGATGGCCTCAAGGCCCTCCGCTTCTTCCTGTCCCGCAGGCCCGACCAGTCCCCCTCCACCGACACCCTCATCCGCCTAGCCGAACTCGTCCTCACCCTCAACAACTTCTCTTTTGACTCCTCCCACTTCCTACAGACTAAGGGGGTGGCCATGGGCACCCGCATGGGCCCCAGCTATGCCTGCCTCTTTGTAGCTTACGTGGAACAGTCCCTCTTCCACACCTACACAGGCCCCAAACCCCATCTCTTCCTCCGGTACATTGATGACTGTATCGGCGCCGCCTCTTGCTCCCCAGAGGAGCTCGAACAATTCGTCCACTTCACCAACACCTTCCACCCCAACCTTCGGTTCACCTGGGCCATCTCCAGCACATCCCTCACCTTCCTGGACCCCTCAGTCTCCATCTCAGGCAACCAGCTTGTAACTGATGTCCATTTCAAGCCCACCGACTCCCACAGCTACCTAGAATACACCTCCTCCCACCCACCCTCCTGCAAAAATTCCATCCCCTATTCCCAATTCCTCCGCCTCTGCCGCATCTGCTCCCACGACAAGACATTCCACTCCCGCACATCCCAGATGTCCAAGTTCTTCAAGGACCACAACTTTCCCCCCACAGTGATCGAGAATGCCCTTGACCGCGTCTCCCGTATTTCCCGCAACACGTCCTTCACACCCCGCCCCCGCCACAACCGCCCAAAGAGGATGCCCCTCGTTCTCACACACCACCCCACCAACCTCCGGATACAACGCATCATCCTCCGACATTTCCGCCATCTACAATCCGACCCCACCACCCAAGACATTTTTCCATCCCCACCCCTGTCTGCTTTCCGGAGAGACCACTCTCTCTGTGACTCCCTTGTTCGCTCCACACTGCCCTCCAACCCCAACACCCGGCACCTTCCCCTGCAACCGCAGGAAATGCTACACTTGCCCCCACACCTCCCCCCTCACCCCTATCCCAGGCCCCAAGATGACATTCCACATTAAGCAGAGGTTCACCTGCACATCTGCCAATGTGGTATACTGCATCCACTGTACCCGGTGTGGCCTCCTCTACATTGGGGAAACCAAGCGGAGGCTTGGGGACCGCTTTGCAGAACACCTCCGCTCAGTTCGCAACAAATTACTGCACCTCCCAGTCGCAAACCATTTCCACTCCCCCTCCCATTCTTTAGATGACATGTCCATCATGGGCCTCCTGCAGTGCCACAATGATGCCACCCGAAGGTTGCAGGAACAGCAACTCATATTCCGCCTGGGAACCCTGCAGCCTAATGGTATCAATGTGGACTTCACCAGTTTCAAAATCTCCCCTTCCCCAACTGCATCCCTAAACCAGCCCAGTTCGTCCCCTCCCCCCACTGCACCACACAACCAGCCCAGCTCTTCCCCTCCACCCACTGCATCCCAAAACCAGTCCAACCTGTCTCCGCCTCCCTAACCTGTTCTTCCTCTCACCCATCCCTTCCTCCCACCCCAAGCCACGCCCCCATCTACCTACTAACCTCATCCCACCTCCTTGCCCTGTCCGTCTTCCCTGGACTGACCTATCCCCTCCCTACCTCCCCACCTATACTCTCTCCACCTATCTTCTTTTCTCCATCTTCAGTCCGCCTCCCCCTCTTTCCCTATTTAGTCCAGAACCCTCACCCCATCCCCCTCTCTGATGAAGGGTCTAGGCCCGAAACGTCAGCTTTTGTGCTCCTGAGATGCTGCTTGGCCTGCTGTGTTCATCCAGCCTCACATTTTGTTGCCTTGGATTCTCCAGCATCTGCAGTTCCCATTGTCTCTAGACATCATACTTTTCAGGTTATCAGTGGACAATTGTTCACAATTGTAAATTAAGTTCCAATAATTAGAAATTCTTTACAGTCCAATACAAGAAAATCTTTATTATTTCTTTATAAGGAAGATAATTTTCACACATTCCAATTAATTCTTCCTTGGTTCTGATTGAAGTCAGATGTTGAATTTGGCTGTTTTCATTTTATAACCTCTGGAGTGGCTCTCCTTCCTAATCAAAAAAAATCTAACCAGGAAACAATACATACAGTGCGTAATAAATATTTTACTGGTGTTCGTGAGTGTTAGAAGGGAATCAATATAAAATGCTTCTTTGTTCAGAAGCAGATAATTGGCTGTCTTTTAATTGTGAACGTTGAATCAGAGCTTAGGAAAGTGAAATAAGAGCAGAAAATGTATAGCTGCATCTACGGAGGGAGAAATTAGAGTTAATGTTTCAGGTCAGTAACCTTGCATCAGAAGATGAGTGAGTTTGTCAGAAGTTGCTGGTTGACTGACATTTTAATTTTGGAATTGCAAACAGAATAGGAAAGTTAAAATCCAATTAGTCAAAAAGTTGATTTGAGGATGGAGAGCAGTGAGTTACAGTGGCTTGTTTCTTGTATTGGAAAGTGATAGACAGTGATGTTCTTCTAATGCAGTGTGGAACCACTGCTTTTTCTTTCACTTATAAATGATTTGAATGTTGGAGTATGGAGTAAAATTTCAAAATGTGCTGAGTGTGCCAAACCTAGGAATGTGGTAAATGGTAAGGATTGTACGAATTGTCTGCAGCAGGACTTGGTAACACAAGTCCTTGTGGAAATTAATATAGAGAAAGATGAGGTGATGCACTTTGGAAGAAGAGACCGAGAAATGTACTAGAGATAGTAGGAACTGCAGATGCTAGAGAATCTGAGATAACAAGGTGTACAGCTGAATAAACGCAGCAGGCCAAGCAGCATCAGAGGAGCAGGAAGACTGACGTTTCGGGCCTAGACTCTTCTTCAGAAATGGTGGAGGGGAAGGAGTATCTGAAATAAACAGGGAGAGAGCGGGAGGCGGATAGAAGATGGATAGAGGAGAAGATAGGTGGAGACGAGACACATGTCAAAGAGGCAGGGATGGAGCCAGTAAAGGTGAGAGTAGGTGGGAAGTTAGGGAGGCGATAGGTAAGTGCAGGGAGGACGGACATGTCAAGGGGGCAGCATGAGTTGGAAGGGAGGGGATAGGTGGGAGAAAGGACAGGTTGGGGAGGTGGCAATGAGCTGGGCTGGTTTTGGGATGCTGTAGGGGTAGGGGAGATTTTGAAGCTTGAAGTCCACATTGATACACTGGGCTGCAGGGTTGCCAAGTGGAATATGAGTTGCTATTCCTGCAACCTTTGGGTGGCATCACTGTGGCACTGCAGCAGGCCCAGGATGGACATGTTGTCTGAGGAATGGGAGGGCGAGTTGAAATGGTTCACAACTGGGAGGTACAGTTGTTTACTGCGAACCGAGCATAGGTGTTCTGCAAAGCGGTCCCCAAGCCTCCGCTTGGTTGAGGGGGGCGGTGTAGGGGCAGGTGTTGCCCCTCCTGCGGTTGCAGGGAAAAGTGCCAAGGGTGGTAGGGCTAGTGGGGAGTATGGAGCGGATGATTGAGTCACGGAGAGAGTGGTCCCTCCAGAAGGCAGATAAGGGGGAGGGAAACATGTCCTTGGTAGCAGGGTCACGTTGCAGGTGGTGGAAGTGGCGGAGGATGATGCGTTGGATCTGAAGGTTGGTGGGGTGACACGTGAGGATGAGGTTGCTTCTGTCTTTGCTGTTATTTCAGGGAGGGGGTGTGAGGGATGCGTTGCGGGAAACACAAGGGATGTGGTCGAAGGCATTTTCGATCTCTGTGGAGGGGAATTTGCAGCCCTCGAAATATGAAGACATCTGGGATGTCTGGGAGAGGAGTGCCTCATCTTGGGAGCAGATGCGGCGGAGGCAAAGGAATTGGGAATAGGGGATGGCATTCTTGCAGGAAAGTCAGCGAGCGGAGGTGTATTCTAGGTAGCTGTGGGAGTTGGAAGGCTTGAAATAGATGTCAGTTTCCAGGTGGTCACCAGAGATGGAGACAGAGAGGCCCAGGAAGGGGAGAGAGGTATCACAGATGGTCCAGGTGAACTTAAAGTTGGGGTAGAAGGTGTTAGTAAAGTGGATGAACTGTTTGAGCTCTTCATGGGAGCATGAAGCGGTGCCAATACTGTCATCGATATAATGAAGAAGTAGGGGATGTGGTCAATGTAGCTGCAGATGGCAGGTGAGATTTGATCCTATAGAAAGTAGAATTAAGTGGAGCCTTCCTCACCAAAGCATCAACTTTCCTGCTCCTCTGCTGCCTGGCTTATTGCGTTCCTCCAGCTCCACACTTTGTTATCTCTGACTCCAGCATCTGTAGTTCATACTGTCTTAGATGAATTGAACATGTAGTTTGCATCTTTCTTCATTGTAGAAGTTGCGCAGAATATCCTAGAAATATCTGTCAGGGAGTTGAAGAACAAAAGAAATAGGAACAGAAGTAGGCCATTCATCTTTTGAGTTTGAGTGATAATGGGAACTGCAGATGTTGTAGAATCCAAGATAACAAAGTGTGGAGCTGGATGAACACAGCAGGCCAGGCAGCATCTCAGGCGCACAAAAGCTGATGTTTCGGGCCTAGACCCTTCATCAGAGAGCTCTCTGATGCTGCCTGGCCTGCTGTGTTCATCCAGCTCCACACTTTGTCATCTTTTGAGTTTGCCTAGCATTCTATAAGATTATGGCTGATCTCTCACAGGCCTAACTCTTTTTTCGTGTCTGCTTATCATAGCCCTCAACTCTTCTATTTGAAAAATCTTATCTACCTCCTCTTTAAATGATTTCCATGATCTAGCTTCCACAATTCTTTGGGATAGGGAATTAGGGAATTGGGATAGGTTGTTACCCTCTGAGAGAAGAAATTCCTTTACATTTCAGTTTTAAATGGATGTTCCCTTAATCTGTAACTGTCGCCAGTTTGAGATTCCTCTACTAATGGAAACATTTCTAGCTATCTTGTCAAGCCCCCCTCAAAGTCTTGAATGCTCCAATAAAACCTTCTCTCATTCTTCTGAACTCTCTAACTTGTTTAGCCATTATGTTAACTCCTTCATCCCAGGAATTAGCCCCATGAATCTCTCTTGAACTACCTCAATGCCATTATATCCTTCCTTTAAATACAATGACCAAAACTGTAACAGCACCATAGGTGCAGTCTTGCTAAAACCCTGTGTAGTTGTAGCAAATCTTTCCTGTTTTCAATCTCCAATCCCCTAACAGCAAAGGTATAAATTCAGCTTGTCCTCTTGATTATTTGCTGTACATGCATGCCAATTTTGTGTTTCATGCACAGAATACACAGATCCCCATGCTTTACTTTTTTGGAGTGTCTTCCCATTTAAATAATCTGTTTTTTGATTCTTCCTACCTCTTGTTTTGCTACACTAAGCTCATCTAACAAGCTTTTGCCTACTCTCTTAGCCTGTCTGTATGCCCTTGCAGATTCCTTATGTTTCACCAATGCTACCCTTCTCACGCAGGTTTGCTGTTCATTTTGTTCCATTAGTGATGACGAATTGCAGGAAAATACAGGCCAGTTAGCTTAACATCTGTTATAAAGATGTTAGGAGCTGTTATTAAAAGTTATTATGGCAGGGTATTTATAAAAAATCAAGATAAGCAGACAAAGACAACACAGTTATGTGATAGAGAAATCCTGTTTAACCAATTTATTGGAATTCCTTGAGGAAGCAATAATTACTGTTTATAAAAAGGATCTAGTGGATGTACTGTATGGTGCCACATCAAATTTTGTTGCTGATAACAAAAGCTCTCCGTTTATGGTGTACCGTATTAGCATGGAGAGCAGATTGGCTGGCTGACAGGAAACAGCAAATGGTATTGTTTTGGATGAAAGATGTAGTGAGTGGTGTGCCATAGGGATCGGTGCTAGCCCTCCACTTCTTACAATTTCTATATATAAGACTTGGATGAAGGGACCAAAAAGGAATTTTTGTAAGGAAGACTTAAGGAGGCTACTGAGGAAGATAGGTTAGGAGAGTGGGCAAAAATCTGGCAAATGGAGAATAATATTGGAAAATGTGAAATTGTTCATTTTGGCAGGAAGAGTAGAATATCTAACATGAGAAATTTCATAGCTCTAAGATGTGGAGGGACCTGGGTGACCTTGTTTATCAATCACAAAAGGTTGATGTGCAGGTAAAGTAAATAAATAGGAAAATTCATAGATTGTGTTGACTTATTGTGAGGAAAATTTGAATACAAAGTATGGAGTTCACGCCTGCGTTGTTGAGACCACATGTGGAGTACTGTGCCCAGTTATTTAAGGAAGGTTGCAAACGAGGTAGGAGTAGCTCAGCAAAGTTTTGCTACATTAGCCAATCTAACCATTCCAGTTATTAATGGAGAAAAGTTGGACAGGCTAGATTTGAATCATTTGGAGTTTAGCAGAAAACAAGGCAACTTGATCCAAGCTCCTTGGGGATCTTGACAGAGTAATATGGAAATGATGTTTCCTATTGTTGAAGAATGTAGAAAGTTGAATCACTGGTTAAGAATAAGAGGTTAGCCATTTATGACAGTGGTAAAGATATTAGTTTTCTTAGCGTAAAAAGAGCTTGAATATTTTTCAGTTACAGGTAGTTACATTCTTGATCAGCAAGGGGGTGAAGGGCATTGGGTTCGGGTGGGGGGGAGGGAAGAGTGGGTGGTGGGGCTAGAGGATACGTGGTGTGGATACTGGATTGAGCATAATTCAGACCGGTCGCAATCCTATTGGATGGCTGGATAGTCTTGAGGCACTACTCCTAATTTGGATTGTAAGGCTGTAAGGGTCTTTGAGAGGATGCACAGGAGATTTACTAGTATGGCTCCAGGGATGGGGAGGGTTATTTATAAGATTTAAGTTATAAAGACTGGAATGGTTCACTTTGGACCAAAGGAGATATAGTTAGGGGATTAAGATTCAGGGACACACATTCATGGTTTAATGCAAAAGAAGCAAGGGGAGAAAGATGAAGAACGTATTTACCCAGTGAATGGTAATAACTGGGAGCTTGCTGCCCCTGCCAAAAAGAAATAGTACTGGAATCAAAAGCAACCAAAATTTTTTCAGAGGGAATCAAAATGGCTTGAATGAAATACTAGGATCGAGCTGTGGGGTGGGACTGTCTGGGTTGATTTTTAAGGAAACCTGCATGTATTCATTATGGCGAATGATGTGTCATAATGTCTTCTGCAAACTTTGTATTATGTTTTTAGGTGAAAGCACTACTTATACTTTTGTCAAATATTCAAAATTTAGCAGTGGTACTATTCAATCAACAGGCACATCTGTTAAAGACAAGTGATGTTCAAAACTTTTTGTCTTACAGAGCACCTATTTAGCATTTTTAAAAAAATTTGCTAGATTCAGCCCTTTCTTGTCACGCTGTCTTCAAAGAATTAATGAGGGCAGTGAGCATGTCGGGAAATCAGCAATGCTGTGCTAAAAATTTTTAGAAAGGTTTATAGAATCCCTACAGTGTGGAAGCAGGCCATTCGACCCATCAAGCCAACACCAATGCTCTGAAGACCATCCCAGCTAGGACACACCCCATCCTTGTAACCCTCCATTTCCCACAGCTGACCCACCTAGCCTGCACATCGTTGAGCATTATGGGGTAATTCATCATGGCCAATCCACCTAATCTGCACATCTTTGGGCAATAGGAAGAGCCAGGGCACCAGGTGGAAACCCACGCAGGAATGAGGACAATGTGCAAACTCCACACAGACAGTTGCCCGAAAGCGAAATTGAGCCTGGTTCCTGGTGCTGCCGTAGGACTACTGAGCCATCAAAATTTTCAGAATGGGAAGACATTCACTCCATCATGTCTATGCTGGCTGTCCATTGGAATAATTTACCTTGTGACAGACTCCTGCTTTCACCCTGTGACCCTACATGTTTTTCCTTTTCTGAAAGTAATTAGGTTCTCTCATGACTACCTCAATTGAGCCTGCTTCTTCTACAGTGTTGCAAAATTGCTATGCAGTGTTTCTGGTATAGTATGTCTGTCATATTAAGATTGGAGATATTATTTAATGTTAATTGCTTTGTATTTTAAGCAAATGAAGAAAGATATCGAAGGATTTCAGAAGTTGTTTCGTAGCTTGCTGCAGAGGAGAGGTCCTTCAGTAGAATGGGAGAAGATCCAAAAAGCACCTGAAGACTCTGTAAGTTCTGTGCATACAGTAGAATGTAGACCACAACAGCTAAAGTGAGCATGTAGGATAGAACATGATCATTGTGAAAATGATGAAATCCATATAACTGAAATATTTTTACACTTGTGGTCTGAATTTAATTTCGGTGTTAAATAGGCATTTTATATAACCGTGACCGATTAGGCAGAGTTCTATCAGAGCATGAATGCCTTTCAAGGGGAATAGGCACTATCTTCATTTGGGGAACGAACCATTTTTTTTGCTGATTTATTGGCACAATGTTGCAATTTAGTAATGAAAAGAGTATGCTATAAGTTCAAATTTCCCTTTTATACTTATAACAAAACAAACATATAAATTGTTTTTTGCTCTTTAATGTAATTTTAGAATTAGAATAGGCAGGGGATGGGGTAATTGTTATCAAAGTCACTTTTTCAGCTTCTTACCTTTTCAGTGAGCCTTTATGATTACGACTAATCACAATGACTATGTTGAGTTGCTGGATTTTACCATTTCAAAGTGCCTGTCTTAATTACTGTCTTCAGTGAATGTTGATCATTTAAAGCTGTCAGAATCCAACTATCTCATCTGTTCAATTTTAGCCTTTTTGTACCAGTTGGCAGCCCTGGCTACAAATGCCACTGGTTTAATTTAGTGCCCAGTGATCAGTGTTGTGTGTTTTTCTTCAGCCAAGAAGACATAGCAATCTGAACAAAAAAAAACTTACCAGGATGTTGCTTGGCTTGGAGGGTATTATCTATGTGGACAGATTGGGCAGACTTGGTTTGTTTTAACTTCAGTGTTGGAAGCTGAGGGGTGACTTGATAAAAGTTTACAGAATTGAGAGGCATGGATAGAATGGACGGTCCATGGCTTTTTCTTGGGTAGAAATCTCCATTATGATGGAATGTAGGTTTACTGTAAAAGGCGGATAATTTAAAAGCGCTGTGAGAGGCAAGTTTTTTTACACAGAGGGTGTTAAGTCTTACAGTTATAGAGCTGTATAGCATGGAAACAGACCCTTGGTCCAACTTGTCCATGCTGACCAGAGGTCCTAAATAAACCTAGTCCAGTTTGCCAGCATTTGGTCCATATCCCACTAAACCCTTCCTATTCAAGCACCCATCCAGATGCTTTTTAAAGTTCTAATTTTACCAGCCTCCACCACTTCCTCTGGCAGCTCATTCCATACATGCATCACCCTCAGCGTGAAGACTTTGCCCTTTTTAAATCTTTGCTCTCTCACCTTAGATCTATGCCCTTTAGTTTTGGACTCCACCACCCCAGGGAAAAGACCTTGACTATTCACCCTATCCATGCGCCTCATGATTTTATAAACCTTTATAAAGTCACCCCTCAGTCTCCGCCACTCCAGGGAAAATACCCTCAGCCTCTTCAGCCTCTCCCTATAGCTCAAACCTTCCAACTTTGGTAACATCCTTGTAAATCTTTTCTGAACCCTTTCAAGTTTCACAACATCCTTCCTATATCAGGGAGGCCTGAATTGCGTATATTATTCCAAGAGTGGCCTAACTGATGTCCTGTACAGCCACAACATGACTTCTCGGCTCCGATACTCGATGCACTGATCAATAAAGGCAAGCATACCAAATGCTGACATCACGAACTTGTCAACTTGGGACTCCACTTTCAAGAAATTATGCACCTACACCCAGGTCTATTTTTTCTCAGTAACACTACCCAGGACCTTACCATTAAGTGTCTAAGTCCTGCCCTGATTTGCCTTTCCAAAAATCAGCATCTCACATTTATCTAAATTAAACTTCATCTGCCACTCCCTAGCCCATTGGCCCATCTGATCAAGGTCCTGTTGTAGTCTGAGGTAATCTTCGCTGTCCACTACACCTCCAATTTTGGTGTCATCTGCAAAGTTACTAACCATACCTCCTGTATTTCCATCCAATGGAAACAGGCCCTTCAGTCCAACTTGTCCATGTTAACCAACCTCCAGTCTTCTGGCACCTCCCACATGGCTTTTGATGATACAATTATCTTAGCAAGGGGCCCAGCAATCACCTCCCTAGCTTCCCACAGAGTTCTAGGGTACACCTGATCAGCTCCTGGGGATTTATCCACCTTTATGCGTTTTAAAATGTCCATATTACCAAGGAAGAATTGCTGGACATTTTTTTTAACATGTCGGCATTTTATTTCCCCACATTCTCTATCTTCCATATATCCTTCTCCACAGTAAACACTAATACAAAATACTTTTTAGTATCTCCCCCATCTCCTGTGGTTCCACACATTGGTGATCTTTAAGGGGCCCTGTTCTTTCTCGCGTTACTCTTTTGTCCTTGATGTATTTGTAGAATCCTTTTGGACTGTCCTTAACCCTATTTGTCAGAGCTATCTCATGTCCCTTTTTGTCCTCCTGATTTCCCTCTTAAGTATACTCCAACTGCTTTTATATTGTTCTAGGGATTCACTCAAACCTTGCTGCCTATACCTGACAAATGCTTCCTCCTTCTCTTGACCAAAACCTCCATTTATCTAGTCATCCAGCATTCCCTACACCTAGCAGCCTTGTCCTTCACCGCCCCCCAGGAACATAACTTTCTCTGGACACTCAGTATCTCCTTTTTGAAGGCTTCCCATTTTTCAACCATCCCTTTACCCGCGAACATCTTCCCCCAATTTTGAAAGTTACTACCAAATACCGTCAAAATTGGCCTTCCTTCAATTCAGAACTTTAACGTTTAGATCCGGTCTGTCCTTTTCTATCACTAGTTTAAAACTAATATAATTATGGTCACTGGCTCTGAAGTGCTCACCTGCCCTGCCCTTAATTTCTAGCAGTAGGTCAAGTTTTGCACATTCTCTAGTAGGTACATCTACATGCTAATCAGAAAATGTTCTTGTACATGCTTAACAAATTCCTCTCCATCCATGACCTTAACACTATGGCTGTCCCAGTCTGTGTTTGGAAAGTTAAAATCTCCTACCATAATCACCCTATTATTCTTACAGATAACTGAGATCTCCTTACAAATTTGTTTCTCAATTTCCTGCTGACGGTGGTGGGGTCTACAGTATGATCACAGTAAGGTGATGATCCCTTTCTTATTTCTTAGTTCCACCAAATAACTTTCCTGGACGCACTCCTGGGAATAACCTCCCTAAGTACAGCCGTAATGTTATCCCTAATCAAACTGCCACTCCCTCTCCTCTCTTGCAACCCCACTCCCCAAAACACCATCTCTATCCTTCCTTAATCTGCCAGTCCTACTCATCCCTGAGCCAAGTCTCTGTAATCGCTATGATATCCTAGTCCCATGTTCCCAACCATACTCCGAGTTCATCTGCCTTACCAGTTAGGCCCCTCGCATTGAAATAAATGCAGTTTAATTTGTCAGTCCTGCTCATTCTCTGCATGTTCCTGCCTGCCTGACTGTGTGACTTGCTCATTTTCCCCAACTGCAACAGTTTCTTGTTTCACTGTCTCCCTGGGTCCCCCCCACCCACTAGTTTACATCCTCCTGAGAAGCTCTAGAAAATCTCCATGCCAGTATATTAGTCCCCTTCCAATTCAGGGGCAATCTGTCCTCCTTAAACAGGCCACTTCTACCCCAGAAGAGATTCCAGTGATCCAAAAACACAAATCCTTTTACCCTGCATCAGCTCTTCAACCATGCTATTCATCTGCTGTATCTTCGTATTCCTGCCCTCACTAGCTCGTGGCAGCAAGAATAATCCAGGTATCACTACCCTTGATCTCCTTTTAAAAAGCCTGCCTAATTTGTCATATTTTCTCATGAAAATCTTATCCTGTTTTCTTCCTTTGTTGTTAATTGCAATGTGTACATGACCTCCTGCTGGTCCCTCTCCCCTTTGAGAATATTCTGCACTCTCTCCGAGATGTCCTGGATCCTGGCACCAGGGATGCCACACACCATTGTGATGTCTCTCTGTCAGCTGCAGAAACATTTGTCTGTGCCTCTGACTTGAGAGTCCCCTATTATAATCGATCACTTGGAACCTGTCATTCCCCTTGTTACAGTACACCCAGTCTCTGACTGTCAGTGCTGTTTCCCCCCCCCCCCAACTTAATAGCCACAGGAGACTCCTGCATTACCTGCCTCCCTCTCGTACCTTTTCTGGAAGTAACCCACCTACTTCACTGTATCTGTGGTTTATCTCCCATCCTGCAATTGCCATCCATCACAACTCCCCAGCTCCTGTAAATTCCTCATTACCTCCAACTGCTGCTCGAACTGATCCGTGTGATCCAATTGGATTTGCAACGAACCACACTTCTTGCAGACATAATCATCAATAGCTAAGTGCCTGGAATGCGTCAGTGGAGGAGGGGAGGCAGATATAATGTTTAAGAGGCATCTTGACAAATACATGAGTAAGCAGGGAATAGAGGGCTTGGCAGGCTGAAGGACATGTTCTTGTGCTATATTGTTCTTTGTAAAAAGATGCTTTTCCAGTTGTCTATGAATGTAGTTTTGATTAAATCATGAAACCAGTAGGGGAGGAAAGAGGAAGAATTGCACCCAACTTGAATATTCATTTTTTTAGGTGCTTAAAACCACTTAACAAATATTTTGTGTTTACTGTGGTATTTGGTTGTGTTAATTTAGTATTTACTGTGGAGAAGGACGTGGAGCCAGAGAACTTGTGGAAATAAATATGGATGTCTTGAAAAAGTTCATTATCAAAGAGGCAGTCTTACAACGCAAAAAGGGAGATAAATCCCTGGGACCTGATCAGATTTTTCCCAAAACTTTGTGTGAAGCTAGGGAAGAGATTGCTTGACCCCTTGCTGAAATGTTTGTATCATCAATAGCCAGGGAACTGTAGACTTGTTGGCCTTAAATTAGTGGTGGGTAAAGTGTTGGAGAGGATTCTGAGGGACAGGATTATCATGCCGTTGGGATAGCCAGCATGGCTTTGCACGTGGGAAATTGTGTCTCGTTAACTTCATCAAGTTTTTTGAAGAGGTGAAGATTGACAGGGCAGAGTAGTAGATGTTGTCTACATGGGCTTTAGCAAAATGGACAGGTTAATAAAGTTAGATCAACTGGGATTTGGGGGAGCTAGCAATTTGGATACAAAATTGGCTTGCAGATAAGAGACAGAGCGTGATGGTGGAGGGTTTTTTGGATTGGAGACCTGTGACCACTGGTGTGCCCCAAGGATCGGTGCTGGGACCACTGCTTTTCATCATTAAATGAATGATTTGGATGTCAGTACAGGAGGTCTAGTTAGTAAGTTTGCAGACGACACCAAAGTAGGTGGTATATTGGACAGTGAAGAAGGTTAACTCTGAATACAACAGGGCCTTGATCAGATGGATTAATAGCTGAGGAGTGACAGATGGAGTTTAATTTAGATAAACGTGAGCTGTTGCATTTTGGTCAGGCAAACCAGGGCAGGACTTGTCTGGTTAATGGTCGGGCCCCGGGAGTGTTGTAGAACAAAGAGACTTGGGGATGATGATGCATAGTTCCTTGCAAATGGAGTTGCAGATAGACAGGGGGGTGAAGGAAGAATTTGGCACACTTGCCTTCATTGATAATACTGAGTATAGGAGTTTGGATGTCATGTTGTGGCTGTATAGGATGTTATTGTGGCTACTTTTGAAATACTGCATACAATTGTGATCGCCCTTAGATAGGAAAGATGTTATTAAACTTGAGAGGGTGAAGAAACAGTTTACAAAAATGTTGCCTGTACTGGAGGGTTTGACCTATAGGAAGGGCTGAATAGACTTAGGCTTTTCTCCCTAGAGCATCAGAGACTGCTTGGTGATCGTGAGGGGCATGGATAAGGTGAATAGCCAACGTCTTTTTCCTAGGGTAGAGGAGTGCAAAACCACAAGACGTGTTTAAGGTAAGATTGGAAAGATTTAAAAGGGACCAGAGGATTAGATTCTTTCATGGAGACATGAGTGTTTGTATGGTATGAGTTGCTAGAGGAAGTGGTGGAGGCTGGTACAATTACAACATTTGAAAGGCATCTGGATGGGTACATGAATAGGATGGGTTAGAAGGAAATGGGCCAATGTTGGCAAATAGGACTACATCACATTCGGGTGGCTGGTTGGTGTGGATGAGTTGGACCAAAGGGTCTGTTTCTATGCTGTATAGCTCTTTGACAGTATGACTGTCTAAATCTAGACAAGACCTGAAACGCAGCCCACTGTGGCTTTATGAAAGATCATTTCAATTGACTTTGAAAGCAAGGGGACCATTCTGATCAGCATAACTCCTCTGTTGGAGAAGGTATTGGAGAAATTCAGGCAGGCTTTTACTATTACTGGAAAGCAGCCTTGTAGATTTACCAATGATTTTCTGCGTGTTACTACTCCTGTTTCTGTGAAGCTCTGTAACTAAAAACCTTCAAAAGACATGGAAGTTTTAATAGGTTGTAATAAAGAGCAAACTGATAATAGAAGTTGGGGAGTAATTTCTGTGAGTGTACTTCCTTAACTCCTAAATGCAGGTACTGGAAGAATTTCTGCCCAGTCATTTTGAAGAATTAAGTCACTATTTCAATTCAGCGGTTGTACTAATATTATTTCAAAAGGATTGGCCCAGATGAAAATAATGAATAATGGAATATGTTGTGTAAGTGGGCCAAGGTAATTCATTCACTATTAAGTAGCTGATATCACATTTTGGATGTTAGCCCACTTTCTCCCTGTAACCTTTGATCCCCTTGACAGTTTTATTTGCTGGAAATTGCTGTGCCAGCTTGGCATACAGTGCTTTGGCTTTTAATTTCTTTGAGTAACTGTTGAGTGCTGGAAACTGAGATGTGGTGGGAATCTGTTTTCTTTCTTATTTCTGGCTGAGAAAGCATGACATTGTGGCTGTGTTCATGTTTGGAAGGCCAAATGTACCTGGAAGAGACATGTTAAATTTCTGTCTGAAGAGTTCTTTTTGAAAAGGCAATGTGCAGAAAAATATTTTAGGATGAAATCAACTTGTTTATTCCTTTTTAATGCAACTTCTGGATATGTAAAAGTAATCTTTAGTTGGAAATATAAAATTTTTTTTAGCTCCTTGAACAAATCCCATGGTTCAGTTATTAGTTAGCAGCCAGATTATTATCAGTGGTAACAGTGCACTCCAAATTCTTAAAATGTCTAAATGAATGGTAACCACATTCCCTGCACAGTTACAGTTGAAACAGACTAGACCATGAGACATAGGAGCAGAAAATAAGCCATATAGCCAATCGAGTCTGCTCCATTCAGTATTCTGTAAATTTCACTTAGATTTTACCCACCTCCGCCTCATCCTTCTAAACTCCATTGAGTGTAGACCCAGACTCCACAAACATTCCTCATGTATTAACCCTTTCATTCCTGGGTTCGTTCTTGTGAACCTCTCTGGATCTACTCCCAGGACCAGTGCATTCTTCCTGAGATATGGTGCCCAAAATTGCTGACAATACTCTAACATGGGATCTGACCAAAGCTTTATAAAACATTGCTGCTTTTGTATTCTAGTCCTCTCAAAATAAATGCCAACATTGTATTTGCCTTCCTAACTACAGACTCAACTGACAAGTTTACCTTAAAAGCATACTGGACTAGGACTCCCAAGTCCCTTTACACTTCAGATTTCTGAATTTTCTCCCCATTTAGAAAATAGTCAATGCAGTCATAACTGCTTTAATGCAATTGAAATATTGCTATATATGTGTTTGCGATTACAAAAATGAGTTTATAGCTGGTAGTATTTTACCAAATGGAACTGGGAACTAAATGCTGTTTTTGAGTTGTTGAAATAATTCACCTTTTTGTTTTTGGATAGCTTTCATTAGTGTGTCATTGTTTATATTCAACTATCAATGCCTTAAGCATTTAATCATGTTATTGAAATAGTTAATTGATTTAAAATTATATTAAATTGGTTGTCACATATTGGATTTTATTTGAAAACATTTGTGCTGTTTGTAATGTTGTAACTGCATGCATTTCTACATGCACTAAATCATAACTCTTTTGCACAACAAATATCTACTGCAGTTTGATGAACAAGTTATTTATTCCCATTCCTTTTTTCATTATTTAATTCAATTTAAAGTTTTTAATAAAGTTGCTGCAGCACACAAGTTAATTTTGACCAACTGTCAGACTTTCTACATTGAGACTTATAGTATTGATTCATTAACAAGGGACGTGTATTCTGTGAGTGCACCGGTGTGGTTTTGGGAGTGGAAGAATTTCCTCTAGTTTATTTCTGGCTGACATGTCAGGAAGTAGAAGGAAAAACATTGAACAATTTTGAGTATGGTTTATGAAATGCAGCCTTTATCAATTTTGTACATGTAAAGAAAGTTGTCAGGGCAACTTTTTTCAAACTTTTGTGTGCATTTCATCTAGTTGGTTTAGTTTCTAATTATGTACAACTTATATAACATATCAAACTTGCACTAGAGTAAATGGCATGCACATTCACAATATTTGTTAATAAATGTGTTGAGGCACACAGTCACAGAGGTCTGTCCACTGAAGGCTGTGCAGTGATCAGTGGGTGGTGGTGGGGTGGGGATAAGTTCGTCAACAGTGGCAATCTTTGCTAGTAATCATGATGCCAGTGCTTCACAGAGTTCTCCAAGGTGTCGCCCTGTTTCAATGCCTCCGACTCGTGTGACCCAGAGTGAAAATATTTATGAGAGTTAGGGATAGGGGGTGACCATGATCAGAAGCGTTTAAACCTCAGGCTTTTTTATTTAAAAAGAAGCTAAGGTTACACAGGCTGCTTTTTCTTTAGCTGCAGCAGCGGTAATAGGTTCAAAGATCCATTTATTAAACCACGCCGACCATTTAAAAAGAATCAATAATTTAAAGGGGCCTTGGCCTTTGCTTTCCCTGAGCATGTAACCTCAATCTTGTCAATTTGGGAAGCCCTTGCAATATTGTGTACTGGCAGCCATCCTCAATGGATGACTCACTGCCTCAGGACCTGGTTGTTGTGAGTTTTGTCAGAGAGGCTGAATGGCTTACCCTACACCATTCAAATTATAACAATTCAAATCAAGTTTGCACATTCCTCCTGCACAATTATCTTTGGACATCTATGTGAAGTAGTGCAAGATTTCCATAAAATCATTGACTTTAAAATCACATTGTAAGACTCTCTCAATCAGGTAGAAAACTGTTAACTACCAGGTCAGCATTATCCCATTACTCCAAAAGCACATTCCTGTTGTCCAGAGATATCAATGGAAATACTTAGTGGTAGGAAAAAAAGTCATGTTCGCAAACCTTTTCTTTAAACACAAATTGGAAACAGACTGTTCGGCAAAACCTAGGTATCCAGAAACTATTTGAGCCAGTTATTATATCTCCAGTAACTTGTTACTCCAGGTCAATAAATGTTTCTTCTGATTAAACAGTTGGAAGACTAAAGCTGTTGCCTGGCATCATTAGTGTCTCAGAGGGAAGTTACACTTTTTTTCTCTGGTTCATGGCAGTGAGGAGTACAGCACACGGAACAAGCAGCCAGTGCAAACAACATTCTTAAGCTGCAGCGACTGCATGGCAGTGCATCAGCCTTGCACTACATCAGCCATGCCTAGCAATCAAAAATTCAAATGAAATATTCAAGCCCATACCTTCCTCTGAGTCAGAAGGTTTTTTTCTAGTCCTACTTTAAAGACTTGACCACTTACAAATAAATTGATGCTACAGAGGCAATACTGTGGGTGTACTGCTCAGTTAAAGCTGCTGTCTTCCAGCTGAGGTGTTAAACCAAGGCCCTATCTTACCTTGGGTGAAAGTAAAGGGGTTCCAAGGCACTATTTCAATGTAGAGCGGTGGAATTATTCCAGTGCCTGATCCTTTTTAATTTTTATTCACTCCAATGTGGGCATTGCTGGCTGGCCAACACTTGTTATCCATCCCTAGTTACCCCTTCAGAAGGTGATGGTGAGCTGCCTCCTTAAACTGCTGCGGTCTGTGTGCTGTAGTTTGACCCACAATGCCCTTAGGGAGGGAATTCCAGGATTTTGACCAGCAACGATTAAGAAATGGCTACATATTTTCAAGTCAGGATGGTGGGTGGCTTGGAGGGGAGCTTGCAGGTGGTGATGTTCCCATCTATCTGTTGCCTTTGTCCTTCTAGACAGAAGTGTTAATGGGTTTGGAAGGTGCTATCTTAGGATCTTTGGTGAATTTCTGCCATGCATCCTGTGGATGATATATGCTGCTGCTGTTGAGCATTGGTGGTGGAGGGAGTGGATGCTTTTGGATTTGGCGCTAATCAAGCGGGCTGCTTTATCCTGGCTGGTGTAAACCTTGTGTTGTTGGAGCTGCACCCATCCAGGCAAATGGGGAGTATTCTGTCACAGTCCTAACTTGTGCCTTGTAGATGGTATGCAGTCTTTGGGTAAAAGGTGAATTACTCAACATGGCATTTCTAGCCTCTGACCTGCTCTTGTAGCCACTGTATTTGTGGCAAGTCCAACTGAGTTTCTGGTCAATAGTAACCCACAAAATGTCCATTACTTTACTAAATATTGAGAACACAAGACTCCAGTGTTTTTTCCAGAATGTCGTCAGGGATCTTAGCATTTGCGATATCCAATGTCTCCAACAGTTTCTGGACATCATGTGGATTGAATCACATGGGCTGAAGACTGGTATCTGTGATGCTGGGGACTACTGCATAGGGCTGAGATGGATCATCAACTCGGCACCTGTGGCTGAAGATAGCTGTGAATGCTGCAGCCTTATTTCTGCATTGATGTGTTGGTCTCTCCCTCCGTTGAGGATGGGGATATTTATGGAGCTGCCTGCTCCAGTGAGTTGTTTACCACCATTTAATACTGGATGCGGCAAGAGTGCAGAGTTTAGATCTGATTTATCATTTGGAGGGTTGCTTAGTTTTGTCTTATCACTTGCGGCTTATGCTGTTTGGCATGCAAGTAGTCATGTTTGGTGGCTCCATTGGGTTGATATCTTGTTTTCAGGTATGTCTAGTGCTGCTTTTGGCATGCCTTCCTGCAGTCTCCATTGAACGAGGATTGATGCACTGGGTGAATGGTAATGGTTGAGTGGAAATACCGCAGACCATGAAGTTACTGATTTTTGTTGAAATGCTATTCTTCTGTTGGTCCACAGTGCCTCATAGACACCTAGTCTTGACTAGTTAGATCTGTTTGAAGTATGTCCCATTTAGCATGCTGATAGTGCTACATAACATAATGGAGGGTATTCTCCATGGGGAAGCAGTACTTCATCTCCACAAGGACTATGCAATATCATTCTTGCCAATACTGCCATGGACTGATGCATGTGCAGCTGGCCAATTTGGTAAGGTTCATGTCAAGTTTGTTTTTCCCTCTTTTGGTTCCCATATCACCTGTTGCAGACGCAGTCTTGCAGTTGTGTTCTTATGATGTGCTGAATCACTGTTCTTGGCAGACATTCAAATCCCCAAACCACAGTATGTTTTGCACCCTTGCCACCCTTTGCTTCTTCCAAGTGTTGTTCAATGTGGAGGAGTCTAGAGATTTTGTAGCAATTGATACAACTGAGTGGCTTGTTAGGCTGTTTCAGAGGGCAGTTGAGCATCAAACACAATGCTGTGGGTCTGGAGTCACATGTAGGTCAGACCAGGTGTGGACAGCAGATTTCCTCCACCTAAAGAGTGTTAGCGAGCCAGATGGGTTTTCCTGACAAATGACAATGATCACCATTTAACACCCAGTTAACATCACTAAAATAGATGATCTAGTCATTATTTTGTTGCTGTTTATGGAACTTGTCTGTCTGCAAATTCCTGCCGTGTTTCTTTCATTAGAATGGTATTTTAAACGTATGTGATTGTCAGAATGCTTCAAAGCCATACCTCAAATTTGTGATCAGTGCTTATGTAAATGTAAGTCTTATTGTTGTCTTCATGTCTGACTTCTATTTTTACAACCTCAGGATCTCCAAATATGCTCTACATTCACCAAAATATGATTTGAAGAGTAGTCCCTTTCAATATTGGAAACGTGGCACAAGCACTGCTATTTAATGACCCACAAATCTGAATAATAAATATCAAATGGGATCACTAGGAAGACTGCCCCTGCTCTTCCTCTAACAGTTGTGTAATACTTTAAGTCTATCTGAGAAGGTATACCAGGCTCCAGCTTAAAGTTTCATCTGAAAGATGGCACCCTGTCAAAGCAGTTCTGCCTCAGTAATGTACTGGGAGTGCACCATGTGTTTTTGACCCCAAGTTTTTGGCGCAGGATTTGAACATTTGCTTTCTGACATGGATATAAATGGGCCACCCACTTATAGTTGTCACGTTTTAAGGAATAAGGGAGACTTTATTCAAGGAAGTTAATGAGGAACTCTAATCTGACTCCAAAGAATAAAGTGATCAAATGAGGATTTTAACAAGGAAGTGCATTCAAACAATCTATTCATAAATTATTACTTTTAATTTTTTTAGCAGATTTTTACACTAACTGCCTCCGAGGTTAGCTTAGTGATGTTTGTGTTGTCTGCTTCCAGATTCAGTCATATGATAAAATACAAACTCAAGGGTTGTTGGGTGATGTGCCTCCATTATTAAGCAAACTGGTGGTGGTCAAGTTGAATGGTGGTCTTGGCACTAGCATGGGCTGCAAAGGTCCCAAAAGTCTGATTAGTGTACGCAATGAAAATACTTTTCTGGACCTCACCGTTCTGCAGATCGAGGTAAGGACAAATTTCCTCTCTTTAATGGTATTGGGGCCAGAGCCAACCAGAACAAATATAGTATTGCAAATAATCTTGCTATTGGTTTCTGATAGGATGCATTTACTTACTGTGCTACTGTAGTATTTGGCCATATTTATAACCAGTCAAGGTTCTAGAATCAAATCCTGGACTAGACTAAGATAACTAATAGCTGTGATGGGAGGTTACAGCTGATCTTGGTGTTGCATGTGCCAATGTCAGGTGAAGCTGTGGAGCTCCTTGGCTAGATCCCTGAGCAACTTCAGTGTTTGAGGTCATCTGAGAGATTGAAGTCACCATAGTAGTATTGCTAAAATATGATGAGCAACGTATGACTGCCATCTCCATTGCAAAAAGTGAGATAAATAAGATTTGAAACAGTCATGGTTCTTGAATCATTGTCCAGGATCAGTGGTAGTTGTTTGAGGAGGTAGCTGAGTCAATCTCCCTTTCTCTAACTATAGCCTATTGTATGTCATCCTCTCCCCAGGTTCCGTGCTCTGCTGGGTCTTCTTGAAACCTCTCTGGCTCCCCACTTCTTATCTCAAGCTTTTTCTTTGCTAATACCTCCTTTCTCTAATTGTCTTCTTGTTTTGTACCTGGTCTTTGAGACCATAGTTGGAATACTGTTTTGTTTGGATCTTTTTATAAAATGCACAAACTAAAGGAAAAATAACTAAGTATAAAACAATAAGCCACTATGGTCATTGGGCTACTGTAATACAAATTCTAATTATGAAAGGTTAGCTTATCTATATATGTTTGGGAAATGTTAATATCAGTAAAATATTACAGCAAATGGTGGTTAAAACTTGAATCTTAACTGCAAATCAAATGTTTATCAAACTTGGTTTGCTAGCATTTGAACAGGACTTATGGTACTGATGTCCCCCTGGTCTTGATGAACTCATTCAACACCGATGAGGATACAAAGAAGATTTTACAGAAGTACCGGCAGTCTCGTGTGAAAATCTATACATTTAACCAAAGCAGGTAAGTGTTTGCATCAGCAATTGCTGCCCCCACCCCAAAAAAAAACAGGCTTCAATTCATCCAATTACTTTTCCACTTTCACATCAATCTACAATGGGGACAGTATAAATGCAGAGTCCGTACCATTCTAGATAATAAAATGTGAGGCTGGATGAACACAGCAGGCCCAGCAGCATCTCAGGAGCACAAAAGCTGATGTTTCGGGCCTAGACCCTTCATCAGAGAGGGGGATGGGGTGAGGGTTCTGGAATAAATAGGGAGAGAGGGGGAGGCAGACCAAAGGTGGGGAGGTAGGGAGGGGATAGGTCAGTCCAGGGAAAACGGACAGGTAGAGGAGGTGGGATGAGGTTAGTAGGTAGGAGATGGAGGTGCGGCTTGGGGTGGGAGGAAGGGATGGGTGAGAGGAAGAACAGGTTAGGGAAGCAGAGACAGGTTGGACTGCTTTTGGGATGCAGTGGGTGGAGGGGAAGAGCTGGGCTGGTTGTGTGGTGCAGTGGGGGGAGGGGACGAACTGGGCTGGTTTTGGGATGCGGTGGGGGAAGGGGAGATTTTGAAGCTGGTGAAGTCCACATTGATACCATTGGGCTGCAGGGTTCCCAAGCGGAATATGAGTTGCAGTTCCTGCAAGCTTCGGGTGGCATCATTGTGGCACTGCAGGAGGCCCATGATGGACATGTCATCTAAAGAATGGGAGGGGGAGTGGAAATGGTTTGCGACTGGGAGGTGCAGTTGTTTATTGCGAACCGAGCGGAGGTGTTCTGCAAAGCAGTCCCAAGCCTCTGCTTGGTTTCCCCAATGTAGAGGGAGCCACACCGGGTACAGTGGATGCAGTATACCTTCCTCCCTCACCCCTATCCCAGGCCCCAAGATGACTTTCCATATTAAGCAGAGGTTCACCTGCACATCTGCCAATATGGTATGCTGCATCCATTGTACCCGGTGTGGCTCCCTCTGCATTGGGGAAACCAAGCGGAGGCTTGGGGACCGCTTTGCGGAACACCTCCGCTCGGTTCGCAATAAACAACTGCACCTCCCAGTCGCAAACCATTTCCACTCCCCCTCCCATTCTTTAGATGACATGTCCATCATGGGCCTCCTGCAGTGCCACAATGATGCCACCCGAAGCTTGCAGGAACTGCAACTCATATTCCGCTTGGGAACCCTGCAGCCCAATGGTATCAATGTGGACTTCACCAGCTTCAAAATCTCCCCTTCCCCCACCGCATCCCAAAACCAGCCCAGTTCGTCCCCTCCCCCCACTGCACCACACAACCAGCCCAGCTCTTCCCCTCCACCCACTGCATCCCAAAAGCAGTCCAACCTGTCTCTGCTTCCCTAACCTGTTCTTCCTCTCACCCATCCCTTCCTCCCACCCCAAGCCGCACCTCCATCTCCTACCTACTAACCTCATCCCACCTCCTTGACCTGTCCGTCTTCCCTGGACTGACCTATCCCCTCCCTACCTCCCCACCTATACTCTCCTCTCCACTTATCTTCTTTTCTCTCCATCTTCAGTCCGCCTCCCCCTCTCTCCCTATTTATTCCAGAACCCTCACCCCATCCCCCTCTCTGATGAAGGGTCTAGGCCCGAAACGTCAGCTTTTGTGCTCCTGAGATGCTGCTGGGCCTGCTGTGTTCATCCAGCCTCACATTTTATTATCTTGGATTCTCCAGCATCTGCAGTTCCCATTATCACTGTACCATTCTAACTCAGCGCAACAGGGAGAAACAGGTTATGTATGCTTTTATATTGAGAAAATCCAATTTACACCTGACAGCTTCCTTCATTCTCTTAGCCTACTGAGTCAAACTGCCTCTAAAGCTTCATCCTGAACAGGCCTGAAACGTTTATCTTTCTCGTTTCTCTGCGCTGTCTCCAAACTCACCTTGTACATGTGATTCATTACCTGCTCCCTTGAAGCTATCCTTGCTGAAGCCATTAGCCTTAAATCTTTTCCGCCCTCATTTTAAATGGTGTTACTGATTTATTTAAGATAACAGTGTGGAGCTGGATGAACGCAGCAGGCCAAGCACCATCTTGTGCTCCTAAGCTGTGTTCATCCAGCTCCACACTTTGTTATTTCGGATTCTCCAGCATCTGCAGTTCCCATTATCTCCCTTACTAATTTATTTTCCTGCTCGGAAAACCCCTACGTCCTTGCAAATTTCCATTCCATCTCCCTTTCCTCTCCAATGTGCTTATGTTGTTGCCTCGCCAATTTGTGTCTCTATTCCCTGGAACCCCATGGTTAAATCCTTCCAATCTGATTTCCTCCCCTGCCATGCCAATGTGGCACATGATAAAGTCACGCAATACCCTGTGACTGTAACAAAGGTAAATTGTTCCTCCCTCCTTTCCTCATGTCTGTAGCATGATCATGGAAGGTTTCTTAGCAACAGCTTTTGAACTGTTAGTTTTCTGTTTTGTGATAGACTGAGAGTGGGGCAGTTTGAAAGAGACCCTCCAAGCCTGTAGCAAAGAAAAGCTAGTCTCTTTTCTGTAAACAGTTCGTATTTGTGGAAAGTTTTGCAAAGAATCAGGGTATGTGCTTGCACACTCACTTTCTTTAGCTACATTTCTTCCCCTCTCCACCTGTAGTTTTGTCAACAGAATATATAGTTCCACTTTTGCCCAATTATAGCTAGTACAGTAATGAGTTTCATAAATTTAGGTATTGCACATTCTGGGAGATTGCGTGCTCTGTCTCGCGCACGGTCTCTCCCTTATTTTCTGAATTACTCTTCAGGTATCCACGGATTGATAAAGAGTCATTGCTCCCTATAGCCAAGGGATTATCTGTGTCTGGGGACAACGCTGAGGCCTGGTATCCACCAGGTCATGGAGATATTTATGCCAGCTTCTACAACTCTGGATTATTGCACACCTTTCTGCAAGAGGGCAAGGAATATGTTTTTGTATCTAACATTGATAATCTGGGAGCAACAGTTGATCTTAACATTCTTCGCCACCTTTTGAATCCGCCAAATGGAAGACGGTGTGAATTTCTTATGGAAGTAACTGACAAGACAAGAGCAGATGTTAAGGTAATTTGATGGTGTTATATAAAGATTGCTTGGAATCAACCTGCTTCTGTTTGGTAAACCTACATTATTAATGTTTTCTTTAAAAACAAACACTTACACTTTTGCTGGTTCGTTTCGGTAGTTCTTACCTATTAATGAACAAGGAACTGCCCAGAATAAGGATGAGGCAAAACCCCATTAAGCATTTGTTGCTAGTAAATTCTAATCTGCACTCATCAATAAACGTTTGCTGCTATATTCAGCCATGCAGTTACCTCGTCTTGACTGTCATGGAGATGAAAGTTAATAAATCTAATTTAGTCTGAGTGTATTCGAAAAAAATTTCATACTTTAAAGGCTGAGAGTTGCTACAATATTGCAAACTCTAAAATGCAGTACTGCAAATAACCCATGATCTGTAAACTCAATACTGATTAAATTCAGTGGAGTTCCAGAATTTTATTTTGTGGGATGTGGCATCACTGGCATAGCCAGCATTTACTGCCCATCCCTAATTGTCCTGGAGAAGATGGTGGTGAGCTGCCTTGTTGAACCCAGTGCAAGTAGTGTAAATCCACAGTGCTGTCGGGGAAGAAGCTCCAGGATTTTAACTCCATGACTCTGAAGGAACAGTGACATATTCCAAGGCAGGATGGAGAGTGGCTTGGACAGGAATTTGCAGGCAGTGGCATTCCCATACATCTTTTGTCCTTCGTCCTTGTACGTGATGGTGGATGTTAGCATTCTTTTAACAGAATTAGATACTAAGTACCTAGGGGTTAAAGGTAACCAATCAAACAGATGTTGTGAACTACTTAGTTAATTGTAGGTGCTCTCATAGGGCTCTTGTGGCCTTGTGTTATCTATCTCTAAGCCAGAAGGCTGGGGTTCAAGTCCCAACTGTCTAGATGTACGTTACAATATGTGCACACAGGTTGCTTGCAAAATAAATGACAAAGAGGGCCCCTGATGGGTTATGCTTGTAAGTTGTTCAAGATTCTTGTGGTACAGTGGTAGTAGTGCTTTCTCTGAGCTAGAAGATGTGGGTTCAGGTCCTATTTTATCCCAGAGGTGTGCTTTAGAATCATAGAATCCCTACAGTGCAGGAAGAGGCTATTTGGCCCATCAAGTCTGCACTGACCTCCGAGTATCTCACCCAGACCCATCTTTTTCCTGTAACCCCACATTTAGCAGGGCCAATCCACCTAGCCTGCACATCTTTGGACTATGGGAGGACACTCACGCAGACATGAGGAGGATGTGCAAACTCCCCCCAGACTGTTGCCCGAGGGTGGAATTGAACCTGGGTCCCTGGTGATAGGCAGCACAGTGGCCCAATGGTTAGCACTGCTGCCTCAATCAGTCTGTTCGGATATGTTTCAAAATAATGGATTTAAATATATAAAGTAAGTTATTGAGCAGGTAGCTAGATCTTATGTTGTGTCTAAGGTTTTTGAGTAGATTTGGAGCACGGGTTGTGGATGTTGTGGTTGGCTGGCTCGCTGAGCTGGTATGTTATTTCGTAGATGTTTCATTACCCTACAGGGTAATGTCATTAGTACTGCAGCAACATGGAACTATGTCAAAAAGGAGAGTACCTCCTCCAAGTGTTCAAGGATAATGGATACCCAAACAACTGGGTCAGAAGATGTCTATCACAGGAACAACAACAGGAAGATACTGCACACCACGACACACTCATCATGCTACCATACATCAGGAACGTGTCGGAACTGACAACAAGACTGCTATGACCACTGGTGCTTTTCCTTATCCATGTGGATGGAAGTGAGTGAGTATTGGTTGTGTCCTTTTGTTGCTAGTTGGTGGGAAAACACAACAGCACTGTGGATTTACACTACTTGCACTGGGTTCAACAAGGCAGCTCACCACCATCTTCTCCAGGACAATTAGGGATGGGCAGTAAATGCTGGCTATGCCAGTGATGCCACATCCCACAAAATAAATACTTATACTCTGGTGTCTGTTGAGGTGTATTACCTCACTTCCAGTTTTCTTTTGCAGTTGAGTATATATAGGGAGTAGCTCAATGTATTTGTTGATGGCCTTCTTAGTGGAGAACCAGGCCTCTAGGAATTCCCATGCTTGTTTCTGGTTGGCCTGTCCTAGGATCCTAGTGTTGTCCCAATCGAACTGGTGCTTTTCCTTATCCATGTGGATGGAAGTGAGTGAGTATTGGTTGTGTCCTTTTGTTGCTAGTTGGTGTTCATGTACTCATGTGGCTAATTTTCTTCCTATCTGTCCAATATAATGTTTCTTGCAGTCTTTGCTAGGAATCTTTTTATAACGTTGGTTCTGTCTGTAGTGGGTAACGGGCCTTTGGTTCAGGTAAGCAGTTGACGTCGGGTTGTTGTGAGTTTGTATGCTACTCTGATGCCCAGTGGTCATAGCAGTCCAAAATTGGTGGTGATTGGACAGTGAAGAAGGTTACTTGATCTGATGGACTTGAGAAGTGGTAGATGGAGTTTAATTTGGATAAATGTGAGGTGTTGCATTAGCTGTATAAATCCTTACCAAAATCCTAGTGCCCTAGGCAGTATTGCTGAACAAAGACCTAGGGATGCAGGTACATAGTTCCTTGAAAGTGAAGTCACAGATAGACAGGGTGGCAAGGAAGACATATGGTACACTAGCCTTCATTGGTCAATGCATTGAGTATGGGAGTTAGGATATCATGTTGTGTCTCTACAGGACATTGGTTATGTCACTTCTAGACTACAGTATTCAGTTCTGGTTTCCTTGCTATTGGAAAGATGTTATTAAACTTGAAATGGTTTTAGAAAAAAAAATTACAAGCATGTTGCCAGGGTTGGGGGGGTTTGAGCTATGGGGAGAGGCTGAATAGGCTGGGGCTATTATTCCTGGAGCACTGGAGGCTGTGGGGTGACCTTATAGAGGTTTATAAAATCATGAGGGATATGGTTAGGGAGATTAGCCAGGTCTTTTCGCAAGTTTAAGTTGAGAGGAAAGATTTAAAAGGGACATAAGGGGCAACTGTTTCATGCAGAGGGTGGCATGTGTATTGAACAAGGAGCCAGAGGATGTGGTGGACATGGGTACAGTTACAACAGTTAAAATGGGTACATGAATAGGCAGTGTTTAAAAGGATATGGACTGAATGCTGGCAAATGGATCTTGTTTAGGATATCTGGTCGGCATAGATCATGACCCTTTAAGAGAAGTCATTTCTCTTCTTTTCTATTTTAAATCTGCCATCCTTAGCCTAAAACTCTTGTTCTATATTGTCCCACAAGGGGAAACATCCACTGTATGTCTACTTTGTCAATCCCCTTTGCTTGTATACCTTAATTAGATGTCCTATCGTTCTTCTAAACTTGAGAGTATCAGCCTAAACTGCTCAATTTGTCCTTGTAAGACAAGTCTTTTTATCTCTGGAGTTAATCTAGTGAAGCTTCACTGAACTGCTTCAAATGTAATTACATCCTTCCTCAAGTAAGGGGACCAAAACTATACACAGCACTCCAAGGCACTGTCTTATCAATGCCTTGTACTATTGCAGCAACACTTCTCTTCTTTTACCCTCCATTCCTTTAGCAATAGATACCAAAATTCCATTTGCCTTATTACCTGCATATAGCTTTCTACAATTTGTGCACAAGTACACCTAGATCCCTCTGCACCAAAGCTTTTGAAGTTTCTCTCCATTGAATAAGTTGTCTTTTTATTCCTGTGACCAAAATGGATAAAGGTTGGCCCAGCCAGTGTGCTCACTACCTGCGGGAATCATTGTTCAATATTTCAAATGGTTAATTATTTCCAAATTAATGTTGCTTACTTGCCATATAACCAGCATTGAATTAATTATTTTGTGGTAAAATGTAATCTTTACCTTGCTTATTTCAAAGCAGTTATGTTGCATTTCTCGATCGGGCTGAAGATGTTGCAGGCAATCTCAACATTGATTTTGATTCATGCTTGCTGTCATATTGTGTTAAGTTTGTCATGGTTATATTTTTATGGAATTAGTGTTTTGTATTCTTCAAGAATAGAAAGAAAAAAAATAATTTGAGTTGTCTGTTGTGCGAAAGTGGCATGATTCTGATCAGGAGATAGTAGGAACTGCCATGCTGGAGAATCTGAGATAACACGGTGTGAAGCTGGATGAACACATTCTGATCAAGCTTTTGCTCTACAGGGAGGAACCCTTATTCAGTATGACGGTAAACTCCGACTGTTGGAAATAGCTCAAGTGCCAAAAGCACATGTTGATGAGTTTAAATCAGTCACCAAGTTCAAGATATTCAACACCAATAACCTGTGGATTTCTTTGGCTGCAATCGAAAGGCTACAAAAGGAAAATGCTATTAACATGGAAATCATTTTAAACCCGAAGGTAATGTTATTTATAAATACACTTGCAGGTATGTGGATCCTTGTTTTGCACCATAACACTGAACTCTACTTATTCCACCAAATAGCTGCATGACTCTTAAGATATCCAGCCGAACTGTTGAAGAAAGCTGGGTGTAGAGGCAGAAACCCGTAACGTTGTTGGAGGATTTAGGTGTGCATTTGCAATGCCAAGGAAGAGAGGCTATGGGCTAAGTGCTGGAAAATGGGATTATAAATAAGTGGTAGTTTCTGATTAGTGCTGATTCATGGGCTGTAGGGCCCTTTCCTATGCTGTAGGTCTCAATGACTTCCACCCTTCCTCCACACTCTCCATCCTTCAGTGCTACCATCTGGATTAATACAACTAAGCATCAGGGTTTCATAGTAATTCTTTCATAACAACGTTCTTTAATAGCTTTTATATAAGTTTCCCTCATTTTCTACTTTGGAATATTTTAAAATTTGTAGAATTTCAAGTCATTTTGTAACGTTACAGTAACACATTTCATGACTTTTTTTAAAAAGGTCACTTTTACTAAATGCTGATTTTGTGTCAGACTGATTTTACATATACATCTTATTTTGGTTTGGTGCTAGTGAACTAATTTCCATCATGACCGGTCGTGCATTGAAACACACCAGGACATTAGCATTTACCACCTGTCTGAACAGTACTGAGGAGGTGCTGTATTTCTCATGAGATGCCAGAATAAGGTGAATGCAAGAGACTTGAGGGCAGAGGAATTTTCCCAGTTGATTTGACTTATTGTAGTGACAAGCACCTAAGAACAGTGAAAAACTTTTTGTTTTGCAAGCAGTACAGGCAGATCATAGGGTGATTGTCCTGACCATCACGTCCTGCAAATTTATGAAAAAAACACCAAATACCAACTAATTAGTCATTTATCTCTCTATTTCTTGTATCCTGCTGTATCACAATGAGTATTCTCAAAGTAATTCATTGATTTGAAGCCCTTCAGGATGTTTTGGTGATCATATCATGTTGTTGGTTTTCTATACCAATACGTTGAGAAACCAACCAGAGAACATTACATCCTAGATTGAGGATTCCATAATGAGAATGGAATAATTAGCGGTCTAGTTTGGGCAATCTCTTTCAGAAGAGTAACGATAACATGATGATAGAATTCTTCATTTAAGATTGAGAGTGTTGGAGTTGATTCTAAGACGAGGATCTAGAATCTAATTGAAGGAAGCTACAGGGGTATGAGGTAGAGCTTGCTATGATGAATTGGTAACGTTACTTAAAGGGATGATGGTGAATAGGCAATGGCAAGCATTTAAAGTGTACACAGAGGAGCCAAAACAATTATTCATTCCTATCTGAGAAATAAACAAAACAGGAAAGGTGGCATAACCAGGTCTGACAAGGGAAGTTATGGATAGCGTTTCATCCAATGGAAAGACATAAATTAACCAGATGATTGGGAGCAGTTTAAATTTCAGCAAAGAAGGACAAAGTGATTGATTTGAAGAAGGGGAAAATAGAGTAGGAGAGTAAGCTTGTGGGAATGTACAAACATTGTAAAAGCTTCTGTAGGTACATTAAGAGAAAAAGGTTAATCAGGACAAATATAGGTCCCTTACAGTCAGGAACAGGGGAAGGTATACTTGGGACAGTGTTGGCAGATCAATTAAATGATTGATTTTGGTTCTGCCCTCGTACAGGAGCACACCAATAATGTCTCAAGAAAGTTGGAGAACGCAGGGTTTACTGAGACGGAGGAACTGAAGAAAATCAGAATTAGTGTGGAAATGGGAATTTGATGGGATTAAAAGACAATAATCTACAACCCAGAGTGAAATAGTGGATGTATTGGTGGTCTGCTCATACAGACTCTGGAGCAATTCCAATGGATTAGAGAGTAGCAAATGTAACCCCTGTATGTTTTTTTTTAAGAAAAAGGGGTAGAAAGAAAATGGGAATTACAGACCCGTTAGCCAGGCAGTAGTACTTGAGAAAATGCTTGAGTCTCTTTGTAAAAGATTTAGATGCGGAGCACTTGGGAAAACAGTGGCAAATGCGGCAGGCAGTGAAGAAAGTAAATGGTGTGTTGGCCTTCAAAGCGAGAGATTCAAGTATAGGAATAGGGATATCTTGCTACAATTGTACGGGGCCTTGGTGAGACCGTACCTAGCATATTGTTTGCAGTTTGGTCTCCTTTGCTGAGGATGGATGTTCTTTCTATGGACGGAGTACAACAGAAGTTTACTAGACTAATTCCTGGGATGCAGGACTGATGTATAAAGGGAATCTCAATCACTTAGGACTATATTTACCTGAGTTTAGAAGAACAGGGTGATCTCATTGAAATTATAAAAAGATTAGATGACGAGCAGAAAAGATGTTCCTGATGACTGGGGAATCCAGGACCAGGAGTCCAGCCTAAGGATAGGCCATTTAGGATTGAGATGAAGAGAAGTTTCATCCAGAGTATATTGAGCAAAAAGAGATTGAGAGCAAAACATTGAATGTTTACGTTCTTGAAAACATTCTTCTTAGGGCATCCAGGATCAGCGGGTATGGGGACAAAATGGAGACAGGGCACTGAGTTGGATGATCAGCTATGATCACAGTGAATGCTAGAGTCGAATGCCCCACTTCTCCTATTTTCTACATTTCAATTATGCAGCTTCTTTCAATATTAACTTCTGCTTCTAAAGATCATAACAATATTAGTGCTTGGTGACATATACAAGTCAGATTTATAAATGATTGGCATGTGAATAAAGGAGGTATAGTTAGTAAGTTTGCAGATGACACCAAAATTTGGAGGTGTAGTGGGCAGTGAAGAAGGTTACCTCCAGAGTACAATGGGAGCTTGATCAGATGGGACAAAAGGCAGCAGATTGGCAGATGTCGTTTAAGTAAATGTGAGGTGCTACATTTTGGTAAGGCAAATCAGGGCAGGATTTACACAACTTAATGGTAAGATCCTGGGGCGTACTGCGAACGAAGGACCTTGGAGTGCAAGTTCATCGTTCTCAAAAGTGGAGTTGCAGGTAGACAGGGCGGTGAAAATGCTAGCCTTTATTGTTGGTGCATTGAGTTTGGAGGTCATGTTGCAGCTGTACAGAACACTGGTTAGGCCACTGTTGGAATACTGCGTTCAATTCTGGTCTCCTTACTATTGGAAAGATTTTGTTAAACTTGAAGAGGGTCACAAAAGAGTTACAAGAATGTTGCCACGGTTGGAGGGTTTGAATAGAAAGAGGGTGAACAGGCTGGGGCTATTTTATCTGGAGCGTTCGAAACTGAGGGGTGACCTTTTATGGAGGTTCTATAAAATCATGAGGGGTATAGTTAGGGTCAAGGTCTTTTTCCCATGGTGGGGGGGGGGGTTTAAACCTAGAGGTCATAGGTTTAAGGTGAGAGGAAAGATTTGAAAGGGACATAAGGGGCAGATTTTTCACACAGAGGCTGGTGCGTATATGGAATGAGCTGCTAGAGTAAGTGGTGGTGGCTGGTACAATTACAACATTGTAAAAGGCATCTGGATAAGGAGTGGTTTAAGAGGGACTTGGACAAAATGCTGGATTTTAGCTAGATTTATGTAGGATATCTGTTCAGCATGGACCAGTTGGATCAAAGGTTCTGTTTCCATGCTGTACAGGTCTGACTAAGTTTTGTTTAATACTGTGGGGAATTATTCTAATTCCAGGTTGTTGTAGTTAAATATAAATTGTTCTTTTTCAACAGACGTTGGATGATGGCCGAAATGTGATTCAGCTGGAGACAGCTGTTGGTGCAGCCATTAAGTGCTTTGAGAATGCTCTAGGTATTAATGTGCCACGCAGCCGCTTCCTGCCTGTGAAGACCACCTCTGACCTGATGCTGGTGATGTCCAACCTATACAGCCTTAATGCAGGATCCCTGACAATGAGTGAAAAAAGAGAATTCCGAACAGTGCCGTTGGTTAAGTTGGGCAGCTCCTTTACTAAGGTAATGTGTTCTGTAGATACCAGTTAAATACAATGAACCATCTGTTGTCTTTGTACCACTTTAAATCCAGTATCATGTTCAGCTTTTACATGATTAGGATCAGAAGCCCTGCTGATCTAATTTGCTTTAAGTGCCTACTCTTACTTGATTAATATTTTCCAATTTAGTAAACAAGTGCTTAGAAATTATTTCGAAAACCATAGTTTTAATTAGCATAAATACTGGTCATTTCCTATATCAAGATCCAACTTTCAAAGTTTAACGAACTCACTTGAATCCTGACCCAGGTTCAATTTATTGTTCTTGGTACCAAGATTTGTTTGGTTCAGATTAGATTAGATTCCCTACAGGGTGGAACCAGTGGCATCGTAAACCAGCTGCTGTCAGCTGTATAGAATGGAAGGTCCCGTCCAATCCTAATTTAGAACTCTGGAAACACTCAGCAGGTCAAGTAGCCTGTGAAGAAAGAAACAGAATTAACGTTTCAGGTCTTTGACTTTTTTTAATTGGATTTCTGCATAAGCACCCTTTTTGATTGGAGGATAACTAGATAATGACAAATAGAAAATCTTTTTATTCAAGTGAATCCCTTCTGCACATTCCTAATCACACGGACTTTGGAATGAATTGGGAATGTCCTTTGTACATTCTGGGCTGAGACAGGCTGAACCAGTAATAAACCAAGATTAAACTTCGGGTTTTTCTTATTGGTTGACAGTTTCACAGAGCTCACTGCAATTAACCACCGGAGGAGATGGTAATTTGGCTGGGGAGTAGGAAGATTTCCTCCGAATACGCTGAGCTTTTTAAGCAATTTCTGTTCTTGTTTCTGATTTACGGCATCCATAGTTATTTCAGTTTTTATTTTTCCAATTATATGATGACTGACCGTGATGCAATACCTCTGATGTTTAACTGTCACCTTGTAAATTGACTGTGGACACTGAGTATTTCACCTATATAGTTAGCATTTATTTTATTGAGGAAATCTGAACATAGAACTGCTCTTAGCAGAGCTTTGTTCTACAGTTTCTCGAAGAGGCTGATCTAATCTGGTGCGGGGATGGGTAAGAGGTTCACTGCTACTCTAGCTTGCTGTAGTAATACTGTATTGTTGACCTAGTGCTAATTTAATGGAGAGGGTTTATAACCCTGCTGTGTGTTCACTGCTAAATACAACAGACCATATATGAAAGCAACTCAAAGACTTGATTATTTTTGACCAGGTACAAGATTACCTGAAGAGACTGGAGAGTATACCAGATATACTGGAACTGGATCACCTTACTGTTTCAGGGGATGTCACTTTTGGGAAGCAAGTTATATTGAAGGTCAGTAAAGGAATTAAATGTGTTGAAACTTTGTATTTAATTGTGTTAAATTCTTCTAAGTCACTACTACAGAATTTTGTAACAATCTAGGCAGGCAAGCTGTTGATTCACTTTTCCTTCCATTAGAAGACAAAGTAATTGAGTAGCTTCTGGTTTTTAGAAAAACATGACCCTAGACCCTAGGCCCGAAACGTCAGCTTTTGTGCTCCTGAGATGCTGCTGGGCCTGCTGTGTTCATCCAGCTCCACACTTTATTATCTTATGTCAGTGTGGGTGATTGCGATTTAAATATCATTGGCACCAGACACAGTGGATATCCCTTAAACCCATGTACCTGCAACACAGACTTTAGTATCTTATATCTGTAAGTAAAACTGGATAATTGGTGATGGACAATAAATGCTGGTCAGCAAGTGAAGCCTACATCTGAATGAATAGAAACATACATTTGTTGGGTGATTAAATTCAGGCAGACTACTAACGTGAGTATAATGTGGCTCAAAAACAGCATTATCTATAGACGAGATGCAAAAACAGTAATGTTAGGGCTGGAGAAATGGGGTTGTCTTATACAGTAAGTTTATTTGTAGGTGAACAATTATTTTGGACATCATGCTGGATGAGAGTATTACTGGTCAGGATCCCAAAGGAGACTTCTATGCTCTGTGAATAGTGCAGTGGGGCTTTTTCTATCCATCTGAGGGACGATGGGATCTTAAATTATTTCATGGAAGATCAAAATTATCTATTGTAGAGAAAGAAAATAATGGTAACTTAATGTCACAGCTTGGGATTGAGAAATTTTGGGGTATCGCTGATATAAATAGACATGGTACCACATTGGGAATGGGAAGTAAATGTACCTGTGAAGTGCGCTGTTCAGGTAAAACCAGAATCCTAATATGGTACAGTGAGATAGATGTAACAATATTTCCAGAATATTATTGGCATTTTTAAAATTGATTAATACTAAGATACTTTGAATAACTTGATTTTTAGCTTGTGCATCTTTAATGACATCTATTTTCTGTATTTAGGGAACAGTTATAATCATTGCAAATCATGGTGATAGGATTGACATACCTCCTGGAGCTGTATTGGAAAATAAAATTGTTTCTGGTAATCTACGAATTCTGGACCACTAGAAGGGATGTTTATGATGCTAGCCTATTGAAAGTGCTTCATTTTATCATATGTATGAATCACATGGGTGACTCATCATCATTTTATGTGCATTAAATTGCTTAGAGTACATGCTAGCTTTAGGTGTGAAATGACTTAACTCTTCCAGGTAGATGTTTTCAAATGTTTACTGTGTTAAAATATATTTTGCCATCTTTTGTGAAAATTTTAAAATCATGGCCTGCAGAGAACTCTGTACACTTGTATTTAAAACAGCCCGATGTTGAAATGCGACTGAATTTTGTTTTTTCCACAAAATTATAAATTCAGTCTGGTTCTTAAAAATAATTCAGCCTTGTATAAAATTGTTCCTGCATTGAAGTGGTTGGAAGTTTATGTTCAAAGCTGGTACATACTTTATACCCTGTCTTTGAACGATAATAAAGTGCAATGTGAAAACTGGTGTTTTTTTTAAAATGCTCTGCTGAAGGTTTGCTAATTGTTGGCAATAACCCCTAAGGGACTGGCCTTTAATGACCTCAACGTTAACTCTGGATCCTAAAGCCATCAGATCAATTGTAGTCATAGAAACCAGCTCCTGCCCTCCCTCAGCAAATGAACGAGTATACCTTCATGTTTAACACCACTTGGAAGGAGTACTGAGGGTAGACTTCAATATTCATCATAAACAGGCTCCATATTGCTGGGAGGAGTCAGAGGCAACCTACCTCACCTCACTGTCCCCAACCTAGTCTCTGAATGCTCTAACTGAATTGAATACATGAGCTGAAAAAAAATAGGAAAATTAGACCTTAATGCTTACTGTGCTGTTGAGTAAGATGCTGGCTGATCTGTCATTCTTATCATCCTGCTGTGCCGCTGTAATGCTTGTTGGTGTCACTCACTGATGTAACACAGAACGGAGAAGAATGACATGTTCAGCAAATGCAGGTGTATGTGTAAGACATAAATAACAAGTAGCTGATTTCTATTCATCGCCAGTGCTGAGTTAGAGGAACTTTCCAGCACTTAACTAGTGCTTTGTGTAATACTCTGCTGTCCAACTTCTACATTTCCAGCAGTCTGAATAATTTAAGGCTAAAATTGCTAACCTTTGCCAGGAATGTGTTGCTTCAGGGAAAAACATTACAGGAACATCTTTGGAAATAGTAAGGGGGAGGAAAAAAACCTGAAAGGCTGACAGCCATCTTTTGAGCTGAAGTCTTTTGTCATTTATAGTATATAGATACGATTCAAAATGGAAAGTAAACCCCATTACTCTGGAGAAATGCACCACCTGCTGAATTCTATTGTTGATCAATAATTCTCCTTCCCAGATTTTGAACCCACCCAAGTGACCTGTCCCTCCTTTCAACTGAGCATTTGCTTCCCTTTGCCTCTGTTCCTTTTTAAGGCGATAAATACCTCTTCTCCTTGCTTTTCTTTTTCTCACGTATGCTTTCCTGTGCCTTTCCTTATCTCTCTCCTGTTCCTTTTCCAGCAAATGGTTGAAGTGAAAAAGGACCTACATTAAAATACTACAACTCCTGTGTCAGGAGCTGCTACAGAGCACAGTTGTAAGATTTCTTTTCCTTCACTAATTGCCCATGAGGATGAATTTTAAAACTCAGCAATAGATATTTCTGGGTAGGGGGATTAAGAGTTAAAAAAACTGAGGTGATTAGTTTTAGCTTTTTCAGTCTAGCTATGACTTAGTCAAATGTTGGAGCAGGGTTGAATGCGCCTGCAGACTCCAATCATTTGAGTGGCAGAACCAACAAAAGTAACAGGGCTCTAAGGCTGTGTATGTGCCAGTGAGGACCAGACTTGAGCTCCAGAGAAAATATCTGAAGTTCAATGAGACAGAGAGAAGGGACTTACCTGATCTTGGTGTGGTGGTCAGGATGTTTTGTTATAATGCAGAGTAATAACAGAGTGGGTACGAGTGCTATACCAGCTGATGCTATCTTGGAGGGCTCTCTGTAATGTCTCCCCTCATCTGAGGCATGGTGACCCTCTGGTTTAATGACCACCAATTGTTTCTGTTTGATGAGGGAGCAGCCCTCTCATCCATTCAGACTATGACAACCTACCTTTACTTTGACCTTACCTGACCTTGGATTGCACCAGCACATTCAAGCACCCTCCATGAAATGTAACATTTGTTACATTTCCTTGACAATATTTTCTGGATGCTTCTCTTGGACACTTACCAGTCTAATTGTACCCCACTTTCATTTGCTCCCACACTAGAACAAAGTTGGAATTAATAGGGAGAACTAAATGCACTGCAGAAATTCACCAAAGATCTTCCAAACCCATGATCTCTTCTATCCAGAAGGACAAAGGAAACACCACCCCATGCAAGCTTCCCTCCAAGTCACTTATCATCTTGACTTGGAAATGTACCATTATTCCTTTGCCATCGCTGGGTGTGAATTTTGGAATTCCCTCCTTAAGGGTATTTAAGGTCTACATGCAGCAGACAGACTGCAGCAGTTAAGGAGACAGCTCACCCCCACTTTCTCAATGACAACTTGGGACAGATAATAAATCTGCCTCAACCAGTGATGCCCACAGTCCAAGAATGAATAAAAATCTAACCATGTACATACATGGGAGCCAGTCTGTGATATCACACAAGTGGTGGAGATGAGAATTATGGCCTGTGTTCTCCTTGGGCCTTTTTTGTGATATTGCAATGACAGTGGCTTGCAAATTGGATTAAGCCCTACATCCCCACGAGTTCAGGGAGCATTGCAGGGGTGATAGGAAAGTGAAGGTCAGCATCATGCATCCTAATAAGAAAGGCCTAAACTGTAGGATGCAAAGGAATAAATCAAGCTTGCTGGAAAAGCAATTATTTTACAAACCCTGAAATGAATATGCAGGAGTTGACATGTAGTTGAGCCAGATATATTAAGGAATACAGGGCAAAGGCACTCAGACAATAGATCATGCATGATGTGAGTGAATGGTATTTATAGGTTCCAGGGATTAAGGCTTTCTCCTGTTCCAAATCTGAATTTGGAAGGAAGTAACAGACCTTTAAATGCAGATGAAATGGCTTGCAGCACAGTTCAAACAGTGTATGTTACACAGGCAGAGACACCACTTGCACCCCTTATTTAACTGCAATTTCATAAAACAGTACTGGAATTCTTTGCGGACTGTGGCGTCTATGAAACTTGCTATTACTAATAATTACAACCTCATTGATTTCAGGACGGCTACAAGGAGCTCAGTTTTCTTTACACACAGTTGGGCACAGAAGCTTTACATTAGGAAGAGGCATTATTAGCAAATAAAAATCAAACACCCTTCTTGTGTGCAATAATTTAAACAAAGACTGGCTCTATAAAGAGCCGTGAGTTATGCAGGGGAAAAGAGGTACATGAATTGTTGACTCTGCTGTGTGCAACTGCTGCAGCTTGCATTTTAGAAATTGTGGCTTGTGGGCAGCATTGTCTGGGCCAGCATTTATTGCCCATCATTAACTGTGTTCAAGTTCTTGAACCGCCGTAGTCCTGGAGTGTAGGGACACTCAGTATGCTGTGAACTAGGGAGTTGAAGGATTTTGACTCAGGATTTCTAAGTCAGGACAGCGTGAGGCTTGGAGGGGACTTGCAGGTGGTAGTGCTCCATGTCATTTTGATGTAGTGGTTGAGTTGTTGTAAGGTGGTGTTAGAGCCTCAGTGAAAACCAGACCAGGTAAGGACTGCAGGTTCCTTTCCGTTAATCAAACCAAATTAGTTGTTATGATAATTTCATGGTTCCCACCATGAGATCAGCTTTTAGGTTCCATTAGTCAAATCTTGAATCTCGTTCCACCAGCTGCTATCTGAATCCATGCCCTAAGATAATGGGTCTGTACTTAGTTTACTTCCAGTTTAAAACAGTAAAGTTTCATCAACAATATTCCCACAGTTCGGTCTCAGTTGCCAGTCGAGTGACACTACCACAACACTGTCTCCCCTAATTCAACATTTAATGTTTGGACACCAAAAGGATGCCAATTATTATTAAAACTGTTAGTTTTCAACATTATATTACATAGACACAGAGTACAAAAACAGGCAGTGGAAAACAAAGACAGAAGTCTAAATTATAAATAAAATGCTTTAAGTACTGGGCAGATCTGGGAGCATCTCTGGGGAGAGAAAAATGGAGTTGACGACAAAGCCCTTTAATCAAGTCTTGGAGAGCACTAAATTTCTGAGATCACTAGTAAGTGTATCACATACAGTTCTAGACATTCCATCATAGCAGAGGTTTTCAAACTTTCTTTAGAGAATCCCCTCCAGACATTCAAATTCCTTCAATTATTCACTTCTCCCTATTTCTAAGCAACAGTTTGTTACAATAATACCGAAGAAATCCAATCCAAAGTTACCCTCAGAAATTAGGTTGGGGTTGAATAGTTCCATGTGTTGGTGATCACAGAAATAGGAGAACCGAGTCACTAAACATGTACTGAAAAGTTGGTGTAGGAGGGTGGGTGTCAGATTTCTGGGGCATTGGGACTGGTTTTGGGGAAAGATGGAAACTGTACATTCCAGAAGGTTTGCATCTGAACAGCAGTGGGATGGGAAACTGGAGGCAGGTTCTGAGTAGGGATCGGGAGACAGAAGTTTAATGATCGACTCTGAAAGACAGAAGCAGCAGAGGTCAATAAAATGTACACCACAGAAAAAGGAAGTTTTAAAAGGTACGTAAATACAAGGAAAATACAGAATAAAGCAAACAATACCCATAGCAGCAGAATATCATTGTTATAATGTAAACTTGGTTTAAAGAGAGGCAAGGATGACAACTCAACACCCCCTGGATATAGCACTTTCAGCCAGGTTATTTAAAGGGAATAAGATTTGAGAGGGGGAACGATTCCAGGTTTTGCCTGTGGAAACGAAGCTGGGCAGGTGGCCCAAATTGCAGTTAGATTTAGCATTATTTTCAAAGTGTCAAAGATAGAAGTAAATGTTCTAAATATGGGATTAAGGCCAACTTCACAAAGCTGAGAGAGCATCTAGACTGGTTAGTTATTTGTAACAATATCAGTGGGAGGCATTCAAGAGCGCACTATAAACAAAGAAAAGGGGTGGTATAGCCAAATTCAAAAATCCCAATTATCTGGCAGCATGGACAAAGCAGGGAAATGGAGCTTATAACAATCTTAAAAACAAAACAACTATGGAAGCTTAAAGGAGTATAGAAAGCACAAGGATGAAGTAATAAAAGGAAATTAAGAAAGCAAAGAAAGGATATCTTAAAAATTGGTTGGTAAAATGAAGGAAAATGCACAGATGCTTTATTAGAGCAACAGGATGACTAAGGAAAGGGTTGGGCCTAGCTGAGACGTTTACAGTAACTTGTCCACAGATGCAGAAAGTATGAGCAGGGTTCTAAGAGAGTATTGTGTTTCTGGAGAGGAATGATGCAGACATTCTAATTAAAAACGAAGAGTATGAAATATTAGATACAGTGGGCACAATCAGAGGAAAGTACTGGAGGGGACTGACCTACTTGAAGCTGGATCAATGTCCAGGGCAGGATAGATTGTATCCTAAGATGCTGAAAGAAGGTAGGAAGGAAATAATGGATACTCTGAAGCCCCTTTTCCAATCCTCACTAGATACAGGTATGGTCGCAGAGAATTATAGGTCTGCATTGTATCAATATTCAAAAGGGTGCAAAGAATAGGCTAAAAAATTATGAATCAGTCAATCTGACCTTGGTGATGACAAAATCACTGGAATCAATATTTAGAGACAGGATTGACTGGATTAATCAGCTAGTCAGTCTGATGTTTGTTCAGGGTAAGTTGTATCTTATTAACTGAATTTTTTGAAGTAGTAACCAGGAGAATTGAGTGAGGGTAGGACAATGGATGTTGTTTACAGGACATTTGACAAGTCCCCACATGAAAGACCAGTTATAAAAATTAAAGCCTGTGGGATGCAGGATGTAATAAATTCAAAATTGGTTCCGTGACAGAAAACAAAGAGGAATGATTGATAGATGTTTCTGTGAACAAAGAAACAGTTTCCAATGGTGTTCCACCAGACCGAGTGTGATCTCAATGGTTTTGCTGAATGGACAGAAAAGTGACGACTGGAATTCAATCTGGAAAAATGTGAAATTATGAAGGGTGGGCAAACAAAGCCAAGGAATACACAATCTTTGGGAAGATATTGAGAGGGGCAGAGGAAGCGAGACACATTGGAATGCAAGTCCATAGGTCCCTGGAGACAGGTAGATAAACTAGTAAGAGGGATGTTCCCTTCCCCGTTTCTGAAGGGTCCCAACCTGAAACATCAACTTTCCTGCTCCTCTGATACAGCCTGGCCTGCTGTGTCCCTCCAGCTCCACACTGTGTTATGCCTGCTCACATGCCCACTTGTCTGTCCTCAGCATGCTGCTATACTCCAGAAAATCACAGTGTACGACTAGAGAGGCAACATCTCATCTTCAAACTACACACTATACTGTCTTCTGGGCTCAATATTGAGTTCAACATCTTCAAACTGTGAACACATTCCTTCCCCTTCCTTCAGCTTTGCTCATTACATTCTCTGTCACTATGTCCTCTCACCCCTACCCCCCACCCCAATGGGACTGCCTGTTCTTTCCAGTCTGCAGTTAGACACACCCTTGTTTTGCCATTCTCACATTCTGATCACTTAACCTGAACTGTTAGCATCTTTTATCCCCCAGCACTCCAACATACCCCCACCCCAACTATTGCATAAATGCTGTCCCCTCCACACTTCACACCAGCTCTGAAGAAGTTTCATCTAGACTCCAAATGTTAGCTTGCTCTCTCTCCATGGATGCTGCCTTACCTGCTGTGATTTCCAGCATTTTTTGTTTTCCATAGATTCCAGCATCTGCAGTAATTTGCTCCTAGTTAGAGGGATGCTTTCCATCACTGGGTGAGGTATTGAAGTACAACAGCAGAATGTAACGATATCACTATAACCCACTGGTTAGGCCACAACTAGAGTTGTGTACAGTTCTAGTAGCCAGATTTCAGCGAGGGCATAATAGCTCTAGAGAGTAGAAAGGAGATTAACAAGAATGTTACCAGGCTGGTGGAAAGATTGGATAGGTTTGTGTTATTTTCCTTAGAAGAAGCTAACTTAATGGAAGTGTACAATATAGAGAAAGGCCCAGAAAGGCTGGGCAGGGAAGACCTGTTTCTTCCAGTGGAGGAAATACATGTCCAGAGATCCCTGGAGATTTAAGACTATCCATACAAGGATTAGAGGAGACATGAGGAAAAACTTTTCACCCAGAGGGTGGTAAGTATCTGCAATTCACAGCCCAGTTTGCTGGTTTAGGTGAAAACTCCCAGCTCATTTAAAAGGAAACCATATTTGCTGCTGAAATGCTGGAACCATCAAGGATATGAATGAGATACTGGAAAGTGGGGTTGAAACGGTTGACTGAATTATTCAGCGAGTGCAGACCACAATGCGTTACACCCTGCTGGGGAGGCGATGGCCTAGTGGTATTATCACTGGACTGCTAATCCAGAGACCCAGGTAATGTTCTGGGGACCCAAGTTTGAATCCCACCATGGCAGGTGGTGGACTTTGGATTCTTTAAAAATCTGGAATTAAGAATCTAATGATGACCATGAATCCATTGCCAATTGTCAGGAAATATACATCTGGTTCACTAATGTCCTTTAGGGAAGGGAACTGCCATTCTTACCTGGTCTGGCCTATATGTGACTCCAGACCCACAGCAATGTGGTTGACTCATAATTGCCCTCGTCTGGGCAATTAGGGATGGGCAATAAATGCAGCCTAGGCCAGCAAAGCCTTTGGAGTCTTTCATGTGAATGAATAAAGAAAAAAAAAATTGGCTGAATGGTTTCTTTTTCTAAGCTGTAACTTCTCCATGATTCTAAAGTTAAACTGAGCAAAGTTCATTCGAGAATTTGATTGTCACCTGTAAAATATTAAGGGTAACTGCAGAGGGGATGCTGCAGATTTTTCAGTAACAAGATACAGTTATGAATACAGCACAGACTATCACAGAAGTCAAACTCCCAACCATAGACTCATTTTACACTTCTTATTGCCACAGAAAGGCTGTCATCAGCAAAGACCCCTCCCACCCCTGTAATACTCTCTTCCATCAGCCAGAAGACACAGTAACTTAAACACACATACCGAGAGGTTCAAAAACAGTTTCTTTTCTGCCGTTATTAAACTGATGAATGGACCCCTCTAATTTCAAATCTAATGGAGCTCTGGCTTTGTGCACCTCCTGTGCAGTATAATCTTGTAGGCCTCACTTGGTCTAAGACCATATGATCTATATGTTCTTGCTTGCTGTGATCTGCCTGTCCAGCTTACAAAACAAAGCTTTTCACTATACTTAGGTACACGTGACAAAAATAAATCAAATTAAATTGAAGGAGAAAAACAGTGCAGATTTGACAGGATTCTAAACACTTGTCTAAATTATAGTTCCAAAGATTAAAGATTTAATTCGTCTCTCATTCACCTTAAATTATTGGCCTCTGGTTTTCAAATCTTCATCCAATCATAGATAGAAACTGATAGCTAGACAGTGAGGTCATTCAGTAGTTACATTCCTGTAGAAGTCTTAACACTTTAAAAGTTAAAATAGATACATGTAACTACGAGTGCTGGAATCTCTAAGGGGCATTTCACTTAAATGTTGACATATTTAGTAGCTTTGGGCACGGGGCTTTTACTTGGCAATTGAGAATATGAAAACCAGCAGCCTCTATAGGAATTTGCATTGAAAACAAAAATTCACAAAATCTAACTTATTGATTAATCACTTTTTGGAATCCTTCTGGAATGCATTTTTAAAAGCAATTTAAACTTCAGATGGTCGACTGGGTTGATGATGAGGTCAATATCAGCAGAGAGACTGTCCCCTGACACATCACATGAAAACCGGAGCCACATCACGATAGATTTCCGACGAGATTAAAATTGAAATAGCTTTTCACATTAAGCTTTCAGCCACCTACAAGTCAGCAGTTCACTTTGCTGTTTGGCCACAAAGACTGGACATAGAACATTACAGCGCAGTACAGGCCGTTCGGCCCTCGATCTGCGCCAACCTGTGAAACCAAACTGAGGTCCGTCTAACCTATACATTATTTCATTATCATCCACATGTTTATCCAATGACCATCTAAATGCCCTTCAACTTGGCGAGTCTACTACTGTTGCAGGCAGCGAATTCCACGCCCTTCCTGCTCTGAGTGAAGAACCTACCTCTAACATCTGTCCCATGTCTGCCACCCCTCAGTTTAAACAGACATTGGTAAACACAAAAAATGGTAAAGCTGACAGGAGTAAGGAAGGTTGTGAACAGATACAGCAGGATATAGATGTTTTGCAAAGCTGAGCACAAGTTGAAGCGATGCATTTTGAGAGGTCAAATGCAAAAGGAAAGTATACAGCAAACAGCAATACCCTTTAGGAGCATTGTTATACAGAGGGTTTTTGGGCTGCAAGTTCATCGCTCCCTGAAAATGGCAGCACAAGTGGGTAAGGTGGTAAAGAAGGCATTTGGCATGCTGGCCTTCATCAGTCAAGGCACTGAGTATAGAAGTTGGCAAGTCATGTTGCAGCTGTATAAAACTTTAATTAGACCACATTTTGAGTATTGTGTGCAGTCCTGGTCACCACACTATAGGAAGAATGGAGGCTTTGGAGAGGGTGCAAAAAAAAAAGGTCGACCACAATGCTGCCTGGATTGGAGTGTTAGTTGTAAAGAGCGACCGGTCAAACTTGGGTTTTCTTTCACTGGAGCAGGGCTTGAGGGGTGACCGGATAGAAGTGCAGAAAATTATGACAAGCATGGATAAAGTGGAGAGTCTGATCCTTTTTCCCAGGATGCAAATGCCAAATACAAGGGGACGCAGGTTTAAGGTGAGAGCGGGTAAGTTTAAAGAAGATGTGTGAGCAAAGTTTGTTTTTAAAAGACAGGGTGGTATTTGCTTGGTACATGCTGCCAGAGAAAGTGGTGAAGACAACTTTGAAACAGCTGTTAGACACACACACACACACAAGAGCAGGCAGGGGATAGAGGGAAATGGGCCATATACAGGCAGGTGGGGTTAGTTAGAATAGCATCATGGTCAGCACAGACATGATGGGCCAAAGGGCCTGTTCCCATGTTCATTTCTGAATGTGTAATTATAAATGAACTCTTAACTTGAGCACTGAACTTTATTTCCAGTCTGGTAGATTAGATTGGATTCCCTACAGTGTGGAAACAGGCCCTGTGGCCCAACAAGTCCACACTGCCTCTTGAAGAATCCCACCCAGACCCATCCCCCTATAACCCACACACCACTGAACACTACGGGCAATTTAGCATGGCCGATCCACCTGGCCTGCACATCTTTGGACTGTAGGAGGAAACCGGAGCACCCGGAGGAAACCCACACAGACACAGGGAGAAAATGCAAACTCCAGTCGCCCGAGGCTGGAATCGAACCCAGGTCCCTGGTGCTGTGAGGCTGCAGTGCTAACCACTGAGCCACCATGACACCCCAAACCAAAGGTCAGATTGCAGACTTGAAGAGGAAGTAAACTTAGTTTCTTGCTATGTAAATACTGGTCAGGCAATTTTAATTATCAAATCAGAGATTTGCAGACTACGAAAACTTGTATATTCAAAGTGGGAACGAAAAATCATCTTGTTACAAAACTGCAAAACAAAAATCAAAACTAAATAACTTCCATGTAACTTTTATTTTGAGATTTCAAATTAAAAACATCAGGATTGGAGAAATATTACTATTAGATATCAATAAACCCCTCAGCAAGCTTGGATTTAAATTAATTTGTAATAGCAACACTAATGGAGATATGGTTAGTCTTCAGTGCCACCAATGTTTTATTAGGCACTCTCAGAAAATAAGGACCTCACTCCTCACAGCCCAAACTGTAGCTTGTTGCGCTGTAACAGAAATCAGCTGAGGCACTTGACTGTATTGTAGGCATTTACTGCTGACTCTGATTACCAATGGTGCAAACCTCCCACACAACTGACAGAAAATAACCTCAATCCAACACAATTTTATGGAAAGGTCCGAAACAGATAAAATAAGCACATTTTAATCAAACCATTACATAAAAACCCAGTGAGGCATTTTAAACAAAATACTTCCTGTAAGCACATACTTCCAAAGAGAAACTAGAAGCTGCCATTCGACAAAAGAAAATTTGTTAATGTGCCCCAAACAGGGAAATAAGCTTTTATTACAAATATAACATAATTGCTGACTTCTGTTGTTTTAACACAGGTGCACTGATGACAGAGTAGTTAAAAATAAACCCTGAAATACTTTGATTTTAAAGTTGGGTTATCAGCAAGCTGTGGGGTCCAGGAAAATGTACATCTGATGTGCAACCACCACTCCAAAAGATTTTTAAAATCCATAGAAAGGTCTGTAAAAAAATAAAGCTCCTAGATAATTAGCAACCCCACATGGATAAGAAACAACCAATCCATTTTTATGAATTGTTAATGTTGCAAGAATTTACAACTGTTTAAAAGGTATTTTATAAACGGTACCATCATTAGCTATGCTTTTTTTAAACATATAGTGTTATGATTGCACATGAGGTTTAACATACAAATAATCTGATGCAAAGCATCGTTTAGTGCTACAAAGTCTGTCTTCCAGTAAAGCCAGAGGTCATGTACAGTCCTGCATTTGGTCCACAGAAACTTGAGCCTAGGTTGAAAGGTTTGAAAAATGATGACTGATTAGTTGATCCCTGCCATCACAAGGACATTTGCAGCAGCACTCTTCCCAACTTGGTCTTTCGAGATGTGGTTTCAGTGAAGGACTGTCATTACGATTCTCAGGGTAGAAAACCCTAGGATCATCATGAGATACCTTTGTGTGCAGGGTAGCGTTCTTCACAATGTCACCTCTTCGGTTCCCAAATTTCTATCACATTAACGTCCAAATCCTCAAGGCCTTTTAATGCTTGGATGTTTCCAGTGTAAAAAGCAAGATCTGAAGCAACTAGCCTGCAGATAAAACAAATTAAATTCCTGATCATCCTGCCTGTATACAATTCCCACAGCTAGTACATTGTTCAATAATAAATCTTAGAGTGACTCCTCTCACTTCACTTGTGAGAAAATTACCACAATAATCAGGGCTGATTTTAATCTATATGTGAGAAACAGGACAAGTTAGCGAGGGCAGCTTGGATGGTGTGTTCATAATGTGTGTTGGAGACAGTTTCCTGGAGCAGTGTGTTCTAGGGTTGACTGGAGATCATGTTGCACTAGATCAGGTCATGTGAATGAGACAGGATTAATTATGAGGGCATTGTAAAGGCACTCAGAGGGAGCAGACTTCATAAAATGACCATGTTTTCATTCACTTCGAGGGACAGAAAGTGGATCACTCTCAGGTGTTTTAAACTAATGCAAAGCCTGAGCTGGCTAGAACAAACAGGGAAATTAGGTTAAGGGATAAATTTTGTAGAAACAGTGGCAGACTTTTAAAGATATATCTCGGAATACTAAGAAAGGATTTGAGTGAGAAAAAAAGATTCTAAGGGAAGGATGCACACATCTGATTCATCTTGGAAGGGTGAATTTGAATGTCAAATACAGGGTTAATGGCAGGATTCTCGGCAGTGTGGACGAACAGAGGGATTTTGGGGTCCACGTCCATAGATCCTTCAAAGTTGCTACCCAAGTTGATTGGGTTGTAAAGAAGGCGTATGGTGTGTTGGCTTTCATTGGCAGGGGAACTGAGTTTAAGAGCAGTGAGGTTAAGCTGCAGCTCTATAAAACCCTGGTTAGACCACACTTGGAGTATTGTGTTCAGTTCTGATCACCTCATTATACGAAAGATGTGGAAGCTTTAGAGCGGGTGGAGAGGAGATTAACCAGGATGCTGCTTGGAATGGAGGGCAGGTCTTATGAGGAAAGGCTGAGGGAGCTAGGGCTTCTCTCATCGGAGCGAAGGAGGATGAGAGGTGACTTGATAGAGGTGTACAAGATGATGAGAGGCATAGATAGAGTAGATAGTCAGAGACATTTTCCCAGGGTGGAAATGACTATTGCAAGGGGCGTAACTTTAAAGGGATTGGAGGAAGGTATAGGGGAGATGTCAGAGGTAGGTTCTTTACACAGAGCGTGGTGGGCGTGTGGAATGTGCTGCCGGCAGTGGTAGTGGAGTCAGATAATTTAGAGACGTTTAAACGACTCTTGGATCGGCACGTGGAGGATAGTAAAACGTAGGGTATGCAGGGTAGGTTGATCTTAGTGGGATAGTAGGTCGGCACAACACAGTGGGCCGAATGGCCTGTACTATGCCGTACTGCTCTATATTCTCTCTGTGGCCAATGGTAGAAGTTAAGGTTGTATTGAATCAACAGAAAGTTAGTTTAGAGAGTGTCTCAGAAAGTAATGACGGTAAATAAGGAAATGAGCTAATATTTCACATCTTTATCAGTGCAGTGGACACAAAGAACATTAGAGAAATAATAGAAAATCAGAATTAGATCAGGAGCGGGGAACTTTAAACAATTCTAATAACCAGGGAAAGGGTACAGAAAAAAATTATCAGCACGAACATTTGACAAGTCTCTGGCCCTGTTGAATTTCAGATTCAGATGTTAACAGAAGTAACTGCTGAAAGGCTCCACAGAGTAGGCTAGGAGTTTACCCACTGGTGTTTACAAGAATAAGAGGTGATCTTATTGAAATGTAAAAAATCATCAGCTGGTTTGACAGGGATGTTTCCTAGAGTTTCACAGCATGGAAAATGCTCCTTCAGCCCATTGTGTCCATGCTGGTCTTTCTGTGTGTATCTAGAATTAAAGGATGTGGTTTAAAAATACAGTTGCCATTTAAGACAGAAACAGGCAGGAATTCCTTCTCGGAGTTCACTGCACTCCCAGAGCAAGCACTAGAGGCTGGCTTGTTGAATATATTCAAGACTGAATTACACAGGCTTGTTATCAGCGAGGAGAGTGCAGATCAAACCACATTCATATCAGCCACGAACTTATTGAATAGTAAAATGGTCTACATCTGCTCTCAGGATGTAGGTCACCTCAACACCTCTCCATGGCCAACCTTCACACACCCAGAAAAATAATGCTCTTCAATGTCAATTCTTAATTTCATCTCCTCTTATTAAGACATTACAATGAGGAACCCCTAAGAATTAAGTTGGTTCCTTTGGGTACGAGGATGCTGAACAGCATGTTTTAAAAGTTTTCCAAACGTTACTTTGGATTTACTTAAATACCAAAGGCTGGTATCCCAATATAACGAGTAAATCATTCAAAATTAGTTTGTAACAGATGCTGAGCTCAACACTGACGAATTTATTTTTTGTGATAAATCCATTTTCAGTTGCACTAATTGAGCTAAACCAAATTATCACACAAATAGATGGGTGAACTTTTCCGTAACGCAGTAAATTGTATTTTAGTTATTTCTATAAACTGGCCAATTGAATTGGTTCCGGACAGATGCTGCACTCAATGGGATAAGGTTCAAGAAGCAGCTCATTGCCACCTTCTCGAGCACATTATGGGATGAGCTAGGAATTCTGTCCCAATCGGCAGTGTCTACATCACAAGAATAAATTCACTTTAAAAAAATGAGTAAGTTTCAGTTGAAACTCGAAAAAACAACACATCTCAAACTGGAACAAACAATCATCAGTTAGAGTCAAACCAGACACCTCCAAAGCAACATAACTGCACAAACCCATGCAAAGGTCCTCCATCATTCACAACATTTAAACGTGTTAGCTGTCTCTTCAGGTGAAGTTTAAAACTTGAATTGATTCTCAAAAACAGCATCTGGGGAAGGAGACAGATAAAAAGTAGTATGTATTATAGCGATAACTACTGTCAAGAATACTAAGTTAAATCTTTTGCAGAAAGATAGAGTCACACAATTGAGTAAATCCTCAGCATAATATTTGAGATGAGCCGTACCTCCCTCAATGGATATTTGTTGTGTTAAACATTCCTAAAGCAGTTCACCAAAGGACAATGACACATTTAAAACCAATGCCACAATCTTCAGGTCAGCATTCAGCGGATGTTCCTGAACGGCCACTGGGAGGCCAAATAGGAAATTTGTGCTAATAGTTCAAGTCAAGTAGACACTTTGACCCAGTAACACTTAACACCTGATGAAGGAGCGACACTCTGAAAGTTTGTGTTTTCATACAAACTTGTTGGACTATAACCTGGTGTTGTGTGATCTCTGACCTTGTCCACCCCAGTCCAACACCAGCCCCTCCACATCATTTGCCCCAGTAAGCAGCAATGATTCTGAATTCCCTTAGAACTTATTGTAACTGCAGTACTTCAATACTACTTCAACTATTAATAACATGGAATTGGTCATTAAATCCAGAACAACTTTTAAGATTCTTAATCTATTGCTTTATAGTATTTCTTCTTCAAACTATCACGCAGCTTTGACACTGATTTAAAACAACTAAAAAAAAATGACTTACTACAACACATAGATTGTAACTTTCAAGACGGAATTGGAAATCCGGAAAAGGAAATGATTTGCAAGGATATAGGGAAACAGCAAGGGAGCACAACAAGAGTTTTCAAAGAGCTGGTAAAGGCAAAGGGGACGGACAGTTTCCTACACCTCAAATTCCTCTAATGTTATAGAAAATCATGCCTAGTGATTAGCTGAGAATTTTTAAAGCAGTGACACTGTCAAGGAGTTTTATTAAAATAACTGAGTTGATTGGCAGCCCAAGACAGAGAAGTCCTAGAATATTTCAGCAATTTAAGGGTTTAAAAGTTGTTTTGTGGACTAGCTATTGACCACCTGATCTCTACGAGGTTCTGAAACAACATTCAGAATGCCCAGAAATTATGTTATTAGTATAGTGCATCAGTTGAACTTGAATTTTAGAGATAACAAGGTGTGGAGTTGGGTGAACACAGCAGGCCAAGCAGCATCTCAGGAGCACAAAAGCTTACGTTTTGGGCCTAGACCCTTCATCAGAAAAGGGGGATGGAGAGAGGGTTCTGGAATAAATAGGGAGAGAAGGGGTGGCGGACTGAAGATGGAGAGAAAAGAAGATAGGTGGAGAGGAGAAGACAGGTGGAGAGGAGCGTATAGGTGGGGAGGTAGGGAGGGAATAGGTCAGTCCAGGGAGGACGGACAGGTCAAGGGGGTGGGATGAGGTTAGAAGGTAGGAAATGGAGGTGCGGCTTGAGGTGAGAGGAGGGGATAGGTGAGAGGAAGAACAGGTTAGGGAGGCGGGGATGAGCTGGGCTGGTTTTGGAATGCAGTGCGGGGAGGGGAGATTTTGAGGCTGGTGAAATCCACATTGATACCATTGGGCTGCAGGGTTCCCAAGCGGAATATGAGTTGCTGTTCCTACAACCTACGGGTGGCATTGTTGTGGCACAGCAGGAGGCCCAGGATGGACATGTCGTCTAAGGAATGGGAGGGGGAGTTGAAATGGTTCGCAACTGGGAGGTGCAAGAACTTTATTCAGTTTTATGCCGCTCCTCAAATCACTGATTCACTCCATAGTAGCTCAGACCCTAACAACTCTTCCTACTTGCTAACAGATCTGCAGACAGCTTCATCGTTTACGCTGCAGCCCCTCAGCAGCATCCCACCCACACCCCCGACATGCACCATAACCAGAGAAGGATTAGCAAGAATTTCCAGCCCAAGAAATTCCTTAATTCAGGTTTATTGAATACTCGTTGTGTCTCAACTGTATGTCAATGTCACACCAGGTAGTTCATCTGTGAAGCAAGGCTATCAAAGAAATACTTGCAGAGACAGAGATATTTCATATATTTTCCAAAATATCATCTATCACTTGTAGCCACTTCCTTTTCAGACTTCTAGGACGCAGTCATTTAAAGGTTGGGGTTGATTACCCTTCTAGTAGGTTATATCATACAGGCAATGTCTATTTGAGTGAAAGTGTTGATTTAACAAGACCCTAAGTCACAATGCTCATTTGGAGAGTCAGTATAGACAGAATAATAGCCTCCCATCCTGTGAATCTCTGAAAAATATGAGCACCAGTGGACTAAACAGGCTCTCCTGGTGACATGCTTACCTTCATTGCTCAGTCCTTTGAGTATAGGAGTTAGGAAGTCAAGTTAAGGATGTACAGGATACTAGTGAGGCCTCTTCTGGAATACTACTTCCAGTTCTGGTTGTCCAGTTATAGGAAGGATATTATTAAGCTGGAGAGGGTTCAGAAGAGATTTACCGGGATATTGCCAGGAATGAAGAGTTTAAGTTAGAAAAAAAGACTGGAGAAGCTGGGACATTTTTCACTGGCACATAGGAGGCTACCTGATAGAAGTTTATAAAACAATAAGGGGTACAGATAGAGGTGGTGGTGGTGTTTTCTCTTGGATGGGGATTTCAAGATTTTTAGGGAGCACATTTTTAGGGTGAGAGGAGAGAGAGTTAAACAAGACATAAAAGGCAAATTCTTACATAGAGGGTGGTTTCCATTTAGAATGAACTTCCTGAGGAAGTGGTAGATGTGGGCACAATTACAAAGTTTAAAGACATTTGAATAGATAGATGAATAGAAAAGGTTTGGAGGGATATGGGCCAGGAGCAGGCAGGTGGGACTAGTTTAGTTTGGGATTATGGTCAGCATGGACAGGTTGGACTGAAGGGTCTGTTTCTGTGCTGTATGACTCTATAACTGATTAATATTAATATCCCAGTTCACAGTTTGTCTGCTTCTGAGAAAACATTTCAGCAGCCTGAGCTGTTCACAGTTTTCTGGACTTTAGATCTTTGACGCTAGCTTCAAAGCCATCAAGGGCTCCTGTCTCTTTTTCTGTCGAACCGAAAAACTAAACACTTTCTGGGAATGATCTGCCTCTTCTTCTCACAAGTCAGTTTTCCTCTTTCTGTTTCTGACTGCTTTCTCCTTTTCTCTGTGTGTCTGTGCAGTTCACCCACTGCTATTATCCCTTCTCTGTGTCTGCTTCACTTCCATCATGTTGGTACTGTTTTCACATCAAGGACTGCTGGTGACAAACTGGTGTTTTTCACCTTCTAAGAAAATTTTAATGGTTACAATTGATGCAAACTATCAAAACCTCTTTACGAAAGTTAAAAATTAAAAAAAAAATTACAGATTCCACAAACCTTTCAATGTGATTATGCATTTTCCTACTATACAGCTTTCAGAGGTCATCATGATACTACCTGTTTTGGAAGTGTGGGTCTCACCCAAAAGAATGTAAACCCATGCAGCATTGACGTCCCAAGGAATGGGAAAGTAGGTGGCAGAAGATCAATTCTCTTTACCCACACTGCAATTTTCCATAAGTTAAATCACACACTCATCTGCAGATAAAGGTCACGTGTGCAGCAGTTTTGAAATGTGGATTTATACATAATGTAAGATCTTCTTACAGACATGTGCTGTGTTGCATCAGAGTAAGGCATTATCCTGAGTGAGGTACTGACAAGAAATACACAAATAACTCAAGGATAAAATATGCATCATACCAGCCCTCCTTGTGAATAGTGAGAGTTGTTACAGCGCCATACTAGGCTGAATTCGCAACTGCTGAAATTAAATCTTACAAACAAAGTGCATTTAAATGGCTAATTTGGAAAAATGTAAATGCAAACATGGAGACAGCTTTTACTTTGTAATAAAAATACCAATCTTGTTTATGAGAAATGAGAACATTTAGCTTATCTCCACGTTGTGTTATGGAATTCTGCAATTGAACAAACCTATGCTAAACAAATGGCCTCAGGTTACTAGTGTAGATTTAGAATAGTTTCTGTCAGTACAGATTTGATGGGCTAAAGGGCCTCTTCTGTACTGTATAATTTCTATGCATTATTCCATACCTGTGTATAAATATCTGCAACATAGGTATTTAAGGAATAAAAGAATGACGAAAGTAAGATTAGGCCCAATCAAGGATAGTAGTGGGAAGTTGTGTGTGGAGTCAGAGGAGATAGCGGAAGCGCTAAATGAATAGTTTTCAACAGTATTCACTCTAGAAAATGACAATGTCGTCGAGGAGAATACTGAGATACAGGCTACTAGACTAGGTGGGATTGAGGTTCACAAGGAAGAGGTATTAGAAATCCTTCAGAGGGTGAAGATAGATAAGTCCCCTGGGCCGGATGGGATTTATCCTCGGATCCTCTGGGAAGCCAGGGAGGAGATTGTTGAGCCTTCGGCATTGATCTTTAACTCATCATTGTCTACAGGAATAGTGCCAGACAACTGGAGGATAGGAAATGTGGTTCCCCTGTTCAAGAAGGGGAGTACAGACAACCCTGGTAATTATAGACCAGTGAGCCTTACCTCAGTTGTTGGTAAAGTGTTGGAAAAGGCTATAAGGGATAGGATTTATAATCATCTAGAAAAGAATAAATTGATTAGGGGTAGTCAGCACGGTTTTGTGAAGGGAAGGTCGAGCCTCACAAACCTTATTGAGTTCTTTGAGAAGGTGACCAAACAGGTAGATGAGAGTAAACCGGTTGATCTGGTATACATGGATTTCAGCAAGGTGTTCGATAAGGTTCCCCACAGTAGGCTATTGTACAAAACTTGGAGGAATGGAATTGTGGGAGATATAGCAGTTTGGATCGGAAATTGGCTTGCTGAAAGAAGACAGAGGGTGGTAGCTGATGGGAAATGTTCATCCTGGAGACCAGTTACTAGTGGTGTACCGCAAGGGTCAGTGTTGGGTCCACTGCTGTTTGTCATTTTTATAAATGACCTGGATGAGGGCGTAGAAGGATGGGTTAGTAAATTTGCAGACGACACTAAGGTCGGTGGAATTGTGGATAGTGACGAAGGATGCTGTAGGTTGCAGAGAGACATAGATAAGCTGCAGAGCTGGGCTGAGAGGTGGCAAATGAAGTTTAATGCAGACAAGTGAGAGGTGATGCACTTTGGTAGGAATAACCAGAAGGCAAAGTACTGGGCTAATGGTAAGATTCTTAGCAGTGTAGATGAGCAGAGAGATCTCGATGTCCATGTACACAGATCCTTGAAAGTTGCCACCCAGGTTGACAGGGCTGTTAAGAAGGCATACAGTGTTTTAGCTTTTATTAATAGAGGGATCGAGTTCCGGAACCAAGAGGTTATGGTGAAGCTGTACAAAGCTCTGGTGCGGCCGCACTTGGAGTATTGTGTACAGTTCTGGTCATCGCATTATAAGAAAGATGTGGAAGCTTTGGAAAGGGTGCAGAGGAGATTTACTAGGATGTTGCCTGGTATGGAGGGAAGGTCTTACGAGGAAAGGCTGAGGGACTTGAGGCTGTTTTCATTAGAGAGAAGAAGGTTGAGAGGTGACTTAATTGAGACATATAAAATAATCAGAGGGTTAGATAGGGTGGATAGGGAGAGCCTTTTTCCTAGGATGGTGACGGCGAGCACGAGGGGGCATAGCTTTAAATTGAGGGGTGAAAGATATAAGACAGATGTCAGAGGTAGTTTCTTTACTCAGAGAGTAGTAAGGGAATGGAACGCTTTGCTTGCAACGGTAGTAGATTCGCCAATTTTAGGTACATTTAAGTCGTCATTGGATAAGCATATGGACGTACATGGAATAGTGTAGGTTAGATGGGCTTCAGATTGGTATGACAGGTCGGCACAACAGCGAGGGCCAAAGGGCCTGTACTGTGCTGTAATGTTCTATGTTCATCTGATCCCTGAATACTACGGGCAATTTAGCATGGCCAATCCACCAAGCCTGCACATCTTTGGACAGTGGGAGGAAACCGGAGCATCCGGAGGAAACCCATGCAGACACAGGGAGAATGAGCAAACTAGACACAGACGGTGGCCCGAGGCTGGAATTGAACCTGGGTCCCTGGCGCTGTGAGGCTGCAGTGCCAATCACTAAGCCACTGTGTGGCAATATTGGTGGAGGCCAATAAATCCCCAGGGACAGGTAACCTACATCCCAGAGTATTTAAGGAAGTGGCCCTACAAATAGTGTATGCGTTGGTGATCATCTTTCAAGATTTTACAGATTCAAACAGATCCTATGGATTAGATGGTAGCTAATGTGACCGCATTATTTTAAAAAGGTGGTGGAAAGAGAAAAGGGAATTATAGAGCAGTTAATTTGACATTGATGATGGGGAAAATGCTAGAGTCCATCACAGATTTAACAGCAGAGCTCCATCAGTGGAGTGTCACCATCATTAGGGAAAATGAATCAACTATTTAAATTCTGGCATCCAGCAGGAACTAATAGACCAATACAACACTTTGTAAATTGTGTAAAGTAATAAAACAATAATTAAATCTTGCTTCTTCTTGTCAGAAATGAACCATTTGTTATGCTCTTATTTTATGAGCTGTTGTGATGTACAACATTTTGTTGTAGAATAGATACACTGACTACCGAAAAGTGACTGACCTGTGTTTGTTCTGCAGGTAAGACGTCATGTATAGCTTCGTGCATTTTAGCTGTTTGTTTGCAGACATTTCGGAAACAAGCCGATGGTACTGGCGCTTTCACTTCATACTGTAGGCAAAATACAAACAGAACCGTCACTCTCAAGTTAATGCAAATTTACCATGTCTAAGGATACAGGACCATGGAATTGAAATAATCTAATTAACTCTCAGATTTGTTAAACTCTCAGATTTGAAAGGAAAAATTAGCCGGTTTTTCCAGTATACATTATGTAAACGTTTCTCCCAGTCTATGTGCAATTATTCTGTAATCCTCCAGTTTACTGCAACTTCCTTTCTCATTGCGGAAGTGTTTTTACTTTTCCTGCCCACAGAATTTTTACTTCCATTAGTCATTAGAAGACAGCAAAGCTCAATCCTTGGACTGAATTTCCTGCATAGTCATCCTGCATCGTAGAATCTTGCACTCAATCTCATTGCAGTGACACTATTCAATCATACCAAAATAACAAAATATTTCTCAAGGATTCAGACACAAAGATATTGTAGAGTTGGAGGAAAACGTTACCAGCTCTCATTCACAATCTTTACCTGCCATTGCTGATTGGACATTCTCCGAAGGGAAATTTGGGCAAACGCTTCTTTATCCTCAGTGATTTCAAACCCCACTCCCCACAACAGCCCAGATCACATCAATTCCCAGTCTTTCTACCCCCTTCAATCTGTCCAACCTCACCTCCCACATGGAGGACTGCAAGAGTTCGAGGCAGTTCACCGCCAACTGCAACCTTGTCAGCGCTGCGCACTTTCAAAGAACAAATACTAGATTTTTCACCCTCATCGCCCCCCACCCCCAAACTGTACTGCCACAGGGTGCACTAACACTCCAGGTTCTTGCTCATTAATACAGCTTTTACCACACATCCTCATTACCCACCTTCCATATCACCCCAAAGAGCCCAGAACCTCCTGAAAATCACCTAACACTTGAGAAGGAAGGAAAGTAAGCTGCAATTACAGCAAAACCTCACTGGCCATAACAGCCAAGTGCCTAACAGAAATGGGAGTAATCGTGAAGCAGATTCACTGATGGCCCTGTCAGCTAAAGGAGAAAACAAATTAGAAATACCAAGTCTGACCAGAATGTCATAACTGATGCACCCTGTAACAAAAGAGAAACATGAACATATTTCAATTTCTTTATTGTATTCTTTCACAGGATGTGGGAGTCACTGGTTGCTGCAGAATTATGGCCCCCAATCCAAAACACCCTGCAGAAGGTGGTGATGGGGGTGGTGAACAAGTGTCAGGAACCTCTGCAGTCCAGGACTTGGTTTAAATAATATCTAATTAGAATCAAAGCAGACAGTAGATTCTTGAACATAACAAAAATACATCCAGAAAACTAAAGTTGCTAATTTTACCTTAGACAATGTTTTGTCACAGAGGCTATCCATGATTGCAACAAGCTTTGCCAAAATCTCAGATATATGGTCATTATAATCCTTAAAAACAAAAAAAAGTTTGCACTTATTTTACATACACAGATACCGTATGCATCAGAACTAGCTACACAGTGGGCCTAACTTTCTGTTTTGTTGAAAGAGGTCAGAACATCCAATGCTGCTTAGATTTTAGATAAATTTAAAATGGTAGAATGTTAACACATGCAGGGGTCTATGAGAACTACAGGTATACTGCATTTATTTCAACTTCCTCAACAAGAGCACAGACAGGAGACAAAGAGCATGGAAAATTAATGATAATCTGCAGTGAAAGGAAAGTAATATTTCCCTACTGCAGTGCAGTCATCGGAAACCGCAGCAGCGGCTGATCTCATAAACAACTCAAACTCAGTACTAATACTTTGACCTTGATTTCAAAGCAGTAAATACTTCTCAACAGCTCAGAGACCATTAACTGCAGTGAACCTGGAGAAAAATCTCAAGTGATATCAGAGTGTTACTCGTAGTCTCTCAAAACTTCATTGCTTTCCAAAGCCTTTTCCTATTCCTGATTGCATGTAATGTTTTTCTCCCTTCCTAACTCTATACCAAAAAAGAATCAACTTTACATCTTTCAGCAAATAATTTTGCACAATTTTTCAGGATTCCATCAAAAGGAAAAAACAGTTGACAGGCAACATGACATATTATTCAATGAGAAACGTGAAATGTGAAATTAATTTAACTAATATAGGGAAAGACACAGAATGAATAGTCTTGCTGGAAACGATCAATACATGAAGGTCAGAATTAGCTCAGAAGCTCTTGTTACACAATGCAATTCCCATTGGTCACGTGATGAGTAAGGGATAGGTAAGTTATAATTATGGAAAATTTCAATTCACCAACTTTAAACTGGATACAATGCACTGCAAGTGAAGGGGCAGATTCAGCAAATGCATCTCTTCTAAACAATTGCTTCTTGTCCCAATGGATCAGGAGTTTCATGAAGAAACAATCTAGACCCAAGCTTAAAAATTACTGATAGCTGTTAATCCACAAATGATCAAGGTGAACTAAATATTTGCAATATAATTCAAGACTATTACACAATTAGATAGATGCCTGGAAAATCTGTCATTCTGCATCACCTTCACTGTGAAGACTGTCAACTGATGCAATCTACACACTCAAGAATGGGGTACGGATCAACAAAACTATGTCACAAGGAAAAGTACCGAATTATCATGGGGAACCCTAGATACATACATTATTTTTAATGCACAATGTGAGAAAGCAATTAAAAAGTAGAAATCTGAACTACTGAGATGACTAAAATTATGTAAAGTACAATGCATTAGCCAAATCACACTTGGTACTTGTTGCATTCTCCATGAGATATTTATTATTAAACTTTGCAAATGACGTGTACAGACAAGAACAAATAGACTGACCACAATCTTAAGAAAAGCTTGAAGCACTGGGAAATAACATGATTAGTATAGGATCAAATTCAGCCATTAAAATAATAAATTATTATAGAAGTTACATCTTAATAATTATTATTATTCTATTGAACAAGGGGATAAAATTGTAGATGAGTGGAAACTAAAATTAGAATAAATTGTTCAGCAGCATATCAAAGTGGAGAATGTAATTGTCGGCCAGGTCAACCGAATAATATAACGTGAAAAATGCAAAATTAGAAAGTGCAAGTGTGTAGCTCAGAAAAGTCTTTCAGCTTTTCCAATGCTCTTCATTAATCAAATCCAAGGATAAACAGTTGTAAATAATTTTCTTATAACTAATTCCATCTAATATCAAGTTCATATTTAACACATTATGCTTTAGAAGATGCTTAACAATTTTACCTTTGTGATGTGATCAAAGTGCCTCAGCATATTGTATTGCTTTGGCTGTAGCCGAGCTTCAAAGTGCAGCCTAATTTTGGGAATGTAGTGCACAATAAGCTGTAAACAACGAGAGGCAAGAGCTACACAGATAAAATTAAAGAAATGCAAGGTTATTAATGGAAATGTCTAACATTTTAGTGGACATCAAGACAATTTCCATTTAATTCATCACTAATCAGAACCAAACCATTGGACTGAAACATCCAAGCTGGTTCTCGTGTGAAAAAAGTACCAGTCATAATGCTATTGGTTTGTTCCATTTTATTAGCCTTTAGCTAACTTTTGAGCCCATTCTTAAACATTGATGGTCTTGGTTTCACCAGTAATGCTCATAATGCATTCCTCAGGCTCTCAAACTTCAAAGCAAAAGATATCTCTGACTCTCAGGCCTCTTGGAAAACCACTTCTTTCGAAGTACTTTCTTTACTTCTTCATAACTTTTAAACTTCTCTATCAAAACCACTGAATGCCATCTGTCCTGACAAAACAAACAGGACTCGTTTTCCCATATCGTTCTTTGTATCTCCTCAGAAGTCAGCATTTTAGGACATCTACATTTCAGCTTTTGTCCTCACTTAATATCCTTCACATTGTGTTCTAGACAATGCACACAAAACCAATTGTGATTTGACTTCAATTTTATGGCTTTACTGTTGCATCTCCACTTAATACTCCAGACACTGTGCCATCAAACCCAGCTTTGCCCCCAACACACAGCCATCCTCACCCACATCACTTCCTCTCTTCTAAGGAGTTTGATCCACTTTCTCCAGTTCCAAACTTATAGTCTTCTTTGTCGTACTTTATCACAGGTATTGTGCTCAAAACCAAATCATGTGTTTGTCAACATAGTGCAATTCTCTCAGTCTCTGGTTTTTTTAACTTTATCCAGTAAAATGCAGTGTAAATTTAGTCTGGTATTATCTGACGTCTCTCATTCCGTCCAGAGTTACACCTCCCTAAATCTGATTTTAAGATTGGTGCACAGCAACACACCATACAATGTGCAGTAGGTAGAAGTGAAACAAGTCCATAGACATTATGACTTGATTAAATATTTGCATTGGCAAAAATCAGAAGGAATATCTTTCACAGACTGAAAATTGACATTTGTGCTCTGTCACCAAAAACTGACTGATGCGATGAGGTTCTATTAATATGCCTTAATCATACAGCACCTCCCTGTTAAAAGCACACAGTATTGAAACTTTTTGCTGTCGCACTGACCTCAAGGCAGACAAGTATCGTATTTTCTCCCAAATAACACTAAAAAAAAATAAAGGCTGTAGTCAGTGTGGAGGGGTTACAGAGAAGCCACACCAACAGAAAATGTACTGGAGTGCATAGATGACATCTGCTCTTCATAGTAACATGTGCTGTTCCCTTGGGTACTATCAGGACCTACATTAAAGTCACCGTTAGCACTGAGTGAGAATGCAAGAGGGTTAAGTGCTGCTCACTCATCAGCTTACAAGCTTCCCAATTAGTATGTATCAAAGCAAAGTGTGATGATCAGGGAGCTATGATGACAAGGGTCTTAATTATGGGCTTTCCCAGAAATGATAAAAAGTTAGGGAACAAAGGTCTAACCAGATTTTTTAAGCAAGTTCATTTACTGAAATTGAAGAAATGCTTTCTATTGTAAATGCTGTAATCTTCCTTTCATATTCGACATGTCAAAACCATGTCCTTTAAACTCTTTCAAAAGCTGTTCCCATTCTTGATTGGTGTTAAATAAGTGATTCAATGGATTCTGCACCAAAACAAAGCTTCAGTCAAGTCCACTGAATACTTAACAAAAACACAGAAAATCAGCTTGATCAGAGACAGACAAAAAAAAGTACCTAAATTTTTTGTAGTTATTGTTTTCAGTCCTACGACCTGCAATGCGCCTGCTCCGAGAACAAGCTGACAGCTTCGAGAATTAAAATGCTAAAACAAAATAAGTAAAACGCCATAAGTATTTTCTGGAATTGCTCTGAATTTTCATATTTATGCTAGGAACAACATTCCAGGTGGTAACCAATGATACATAAACTATTAATTACAATCCAAAATAATAATGAAGAATTACAAAAGAAAGTTTCATTATAAACATTGAAGAAGGTACAAAAGACCTATTCCAACACCTGTTACAATTGACTCACAAAGAGGTGAGAAAGTTATAAGGAAATATATTTAAGGAAACTGGATATCTGAGTTTGGCCCTCTGGGTTCAATGAACCCCGCAACAGAGGACTGGCATGTTTGTTTTTCTCTGTAAGGAGAAAGTCATCTCAAACTGCTTCCTGACGATCTACCTGTAAGTGGACAGGAATTAGCACTGTTGACTGGACTGAAAGAAAACAGCAGGATATCTCATTCAAGAAATGCAAAACAAAGTCACATCGTTGCCACAGATGCTCAAACTGAACAGAGAATGGTGTGGGTAGGGAAACTTTTAAATCTCTAGTCAATCCATGTTGCTGCAGCTGTGTATCGGTCATTAGCAATTGCAAGTTTTATTCCAGTATAAAGTAAACTTTAGATTAAAGAAAACAAAAGGATTGCCACAAAGAATCACTCTTATTTCTGTCACCTTACTTCTCCACTCTTGTGTACAGCAGCTCACACTTGCCCATGCTATCATACTTTACAAGAACATTGACAAGTTAATCATCCATGGATAGTCTCATGGCTAAGCTACATTATTACAATAAATAGTTTTTAGATAAATACCTTTAATAAATCTGAGAGGCGAGTAAGCATGTCAGTAGTAATGGAAGGAATGTCATCTACACACTGACAGTATTCAAATATTATTCTTATTAACAGCAAAACAGTCCTGTCAAGACAAAAAAATTAAAGAATTATGAACTTTATGTTTACAATCTTAATTGTATACTTTTATAACAAGTCTAACCACATATGTACACTAGACAAGTGTGGTACTATGTTGCTTTATAATCAAATACACCAGAACCCAAGCACGACAAACATACTGCATATTTTTAAGGTGAGAAGAGAGAGATTTAAAATAAAACATGATGAGCAATTTCTTTTTACACAAAGAGTACTTTGTGTGTGGAAAACCTGTCAGAGAAAATGGTGGATACAGGTACAATTACAACATTTAAAAGACATTTGGATGAACAGGAAAGGTTGAGTGTGATATGGGCCAAGTGCAAGCAGGTGGGGTTAGTTTAGCTTGGGATTACGGCCAACATGGACTGGTTGGACAGAAGAGTGTGTTTCCATGCTGAATGACTCTGACAAGGTGCTACAGTGATGCTTACGGACATAGGTTTAAGAATATTGCAGTTCTTAAATTTTAAAGTAGTCCCAAGCATAACCACAGCTGATAAGACGTCAATACATGTATGGTCAGAAAAAATATTCTAATTAGCACACAGTGAGTGTAGTAGCTATCACTAAGGAGAATGTGCTGGGGAAGGTGAAAGGTCTGATGGTGGATAATTCACACAGTGAAGATGGGCTACACCCGAGGTCTGAAAGAGCTAGCTGAGGAAACGGTAGTGGCATTAGTGGTGATCTTTCAGAAATCACTGGAGTTAGGGAGGGTTCCCCGGGATTGGAAAACGACTACGCTAACACCCCATTTAAGGAGGGTGGGGAGGCAGAAGACTCGCCAGTTAATCTGATCCCAGTCACGCGCAAAATTTTAGAGTTCATTGTTAAGGATGAGATTGCAGAGTACTTGAAAGTGTGTGGTAAAACTGGGCTGAGTCAGCAGTGCATTGTCAAATGGAGGTCATGCCTGACAAATCTGTTAAAATTCTTTGAGAGGGTAACAAGCAAGTTCGACAAAGGAGAATGTGAATAATTTGGATTTCAAGGCGGCCTTTGACAAGGTGCCGCACAGAAGGTAGGTAAACAAGAGCACATAGGTCAGTTGCAAGGTACTGGGATTGATAGAGGATTGGCTGATAGGCAGAAGGCAGAGTGTGGGGATAAAAGGATCTTTTCTAGGATGGCAGTCAGTGACAAATGGAGCTGCACAGAGGTCCCTGTTGGGACCATAACTAGTCACATTAAACATTCATGATCTGGATGAAGGAACTGAGGGTATTGTTGCTAGGTTTACAGATGAAGCAATGATAGGCAGGGGGACATAGGAAGTGGGGGTTGCAGATGGACTTGGACAGGCTGGCAGAGTGACCACAGAAGCAGCATGGGAATACAGCATGTTACAGACTACCACAGAGCACTTTTATCATGTTGCTTCTAACATGTTTTATCATGCTGTCATGTTACAGATAGAGCAAATTCAATTCAGGGGGAAAAAAGAAACATTTCTCGATATTGGACAACACGGATGGAAAAGGCCTGCTGCATCAGAAAGGATAGGCTGCTGTGACTCTGGGCAAGGAGCCGTGTTAAAGATTTCTAAGTAATCATTCAGAAGGATCATTTTGTATAAATAAAGCTCTGATAGAAACTTCCAAGACTAGGCTACAGATGAAGGAGGAGCCTTCATTTTATCAAAGATTTCCAATAAAGTCCAGGTTCCAGAGACTGAAGTATGAATAGTTGTTTTGTAATGGAGAACTTGACTATTACTGACAAAGGACACAGTTTGTTGAAGCTTTCTGTTTTGCACTCATCAGGACAATTCACACAAGAATACCAACGGAAGGGGAAGATCCACATTTGCATGCAAGAAAGCAGAGTACTGATTGTTGACAGCTGGTGACTCTGATTGGTGGAGGTGCTGCCATGCAGAATGCACCCTTTAATGCTGACTGACATTTAATTGCCAGGCTTTGATAACATTTTAAAATAGTTTGACTATGATTGGTCAGGGCATTGCCTTGAGAGATGAGCCAAAGTGGTTCAGCTATTTTGTTGAATTGAAACAGGCACATTGCGTGCACATGTTCTTTCTATCTGCATTTCTTGGAAGCTTCATATTTTATTATACAGGACTCTTTCCTTTGCAGACAGAAATAACACATTCTTACACTATGTCTGTTTCAACCCCAACAAAATAAATGACAACCATGTGCTGGTTTGATAAAACAAGTCTTTGTTAAGCAACATGCAGGTTAAAGTATGGCACAGTATCACACTTACACTTCCGACATATATGTTTTAAAAAGGTTAAATTTTCAGTTTTCCATACCTATGCTGACACCAAAGCAATTCCATTTGCTTGTGTCTGCTTCTTCTGAGAATCATGCTGCGGTACTCCAGCAGATTCAGCATTAAAGTTTCCCCAGCACAAGGTACATTCATGTGTTTGGAAAGGTGAAGATCCTGCTCTCTCAGCACCTCAACACACATCATGCTCCCCTCAGTCTCGCTCCTCCACCAACTTGCTTAGGTCCCTCATTTCATTGCTACTTAGCTGGCTGGGTAATCTATACTCAGCTTGCTGCCTGATCCTTGCTCTGTCATCACTTTGGACATTATAAACAACTCTGGTAAAACTGGGAGGCTGTTTCATTACAAATTGCTGGTGAAGTTTGCACTTCATAAGTTATGAACTCCTGTTGCAATAATGTTTAGTTGACTACTGGGCTACCTGTTTAAACTCATCTCTTTATTCCTCAAAAATGGCAATAGTTTTAATGATGTGGGCACTTGCAATAACTAATCACCTAATACAGTAAGACACTGACATTTTCGTGTGAACTATTTACCTTGTTAAATGTATAATATTTTCATCAGTCTGTTATATCTACATTAGCATTACTAAAATATCTTTACTATTTTGTCTGTGGATTATATCAAAAATATATCCAGTCAATCGTGCAGTACATCTCAGAGAAAAATTGTTTTGACAAATATTTTGCGATTGACAGTGAATGGTGGGATGAAAGTATGAATTCCAAGCCTGTGTCCAGTAGGACAATGATTGCTCCAGTTCTGAAGAGTCATACTGGACTTGAAACAATAATCTTGATTTCTCTCCACAGATGTTGCCAGACTTGTTGAGTTTCTCCAAGTCAATGAATGTATTTTAGGGCAGTTTTTAAAAAATTAAGTTGGCAACTGATTTTTGAAATCATAGCAAAGCGTCCCTACAGTGTGGAAACAGGCCCTTCGGCCCAAGAAGTCCACACGGATCCTCCTATAATCCATCCAGTCTACTTTTCCACTGTAAAATTTCAAAACAGCTCTGTGTGAAACATATGGATTGAATTGTGTGATCTGTTTCGGAGAATACAGGATCTTTGAGCCCAGGGTTAACCATTAATAGGCAAATGATGGGTGTTGACAGTACACAAATCACCATGTCAACAGAATGCTCTATGGTTTGCTCCAAACTAAAGACTTATTCACAAAATCTTGATTTAGCTCCATACACCAGGATATTGAATTCAAGCCTAATATAAGAACCACATCACTGAATGTGCAGAAAGTTTTAAAGGAAACTGTAGGAGTGTTGACATTTAAAGTGGTATATTAACCAATTCTGCATAGATTCAGTGATTGTTTTACACCAAAGCTTCCCAAACTATTTCACATTGTGACCCAATTTTATCCTTGAATTTGATGGGGCCCATGCCTAAGAGTGAGGGGCAGGGTGAAGAATTGGATGTAGATGAGAGGGTGAAATATGTGTGACAAAGGTGGTTATAGAATGAAATTATGGAATGAAGGACCTCAAGAGTAAGAAAGGGGGAATGGTAGCTGTTTAATCAGCTGGGAAGTTTAACCAAAAAGTCACTTTGTTTTCCACTGAATTTTTCAAACGTCCAGGATTGCGCAGGGAGGTGATGCCCACTACTTGAAAAACAGGGATTTGAAGGAATCTCGCTACTAATGTTGCAAGAGGTGACTCTTCTTCCAGTCATGATCACCAGTTGGGAAAGCCTTGTTTTACGCACTGTACAATGTTGCTTTTTGTGTAGCTTATTAACTCTGTGTATTACCGTACTCACAAATAAAACAAGCAATATTAGTTTTTTTTTAGAGTGTGGTATTCAGCATCACAATTCAGGAAAAAAGGTAGGGAAAAAAGACAACCTCCAGAGCTTTATATAGTAAATCTGGGGCACTGAGACATAGCAGATAATCCCACCCAAAATACAAATACTAGTTATGAACCTTACAACACCTGTTAATCTGATGGAAGAAAGAACAAAAATGGGGTGGGGGTCACACAATAACGAATTGTATTTACCCAACAACAGTCCGCTGTATAATGAATGCCAATTTACCAACTACTATGATCATGAATGACATTTAACCAATTACAGTTCTCAGTAAACGTGGTACATTTATCTGGCTAAGTGCCATTCATCATATGGAGGACTGTAACTGGGTAATAATTGGCATTTAGCCAATCACAGTCCACAATATAATGAATGGAAATTACTCAACTACAATGTACTACAATGAATAGCACTTACCCAATTACAGTTCACAGTGTGATGAACAGCACATACCCAAATATAGTGTATACTGTAACAACTGGCATTTACCCAATTACAGTTCACACTATAGTAAATGGCACTTACCCGACCACAGCGTATTTCTGCCCATCAACAGACAGAAAATCAGCAGGCTTTCTTTCTTGTGGAACTAAAGAGTAAAAAGATCGTTATTAATCCAAAGAAATGGTCATTTCTATATTTTCCAATTATCTCTACCTGTATGATAAATACCGATCATGCGAAATTGCTTTGTACTTTAAAAACTGCAAATGTTAGAAAGAGATACAAAGTTGAAGCTTTTTGCTTGGCTTGCTTCAGGACTAGAACAGAGGAATTCAAACTGAGAAATAGAGTGTCAGTTTAAACAGCATGAGAAAAGCATTTTGATTTGGTTACATCATAGTTGCCAGCGTGATGTGTCAGGAAGTTTGAACAGGCACTTTTTGTTGGTTAACTGAACTTAGACCAGGCAGGTAGACTCTGGCAGCATTCATTTATTTTTCCTCAATGAGAAAAACTGCAATGTACAGGTATATTGTTGGGACATAGAGCCACCGTACGGGTATATTATGGGACAGAGCCACCGTATGGGAATATTGTGGGACATACAGCCACCGTACGGGTATATTGTGGGACATAGAGCCACCGTACGGGTATATTGTGGGACATAGAGCCACCGTACGGGTATATTGTGGGACATACAGCCACCGTACGGGTATATTGTGGGACATACAGCCCTGCAACAACTTGGTCTGATTCATCTACAGTGTCCCAGCACAGAACATAGAACAGTACAACACAGTACAGGCCCTTCGACCTACGATGTTATGCCGACCTACTATCCTACTAAGATCAATCTACCCTGCATACCCTACATTTTACTATCATCCATATGTCTATCCAAGAGTCGCTTGAAAGTCTCTAAAGTATCTGACTCCACTACCGCTGCTCGCAGCGCATTCCACATGCCCATTACTCTCCACCACTCTCTGTATGAAGAGTTACAATATTAATTAAGTTGCATTATCCTCCAGGCCAGTCCCCCACATCTGTTTTCGTTCTCTTTTAAAACAAGCTGCTATTCAAAGTTTAACTCAACCTCAATTCTCAGTTCCAAACCAAAAAAAGGAGGAAAATAGTGTGTGTACACTTTTACAAATGCAAGGAGACAGATGATTTTACTTTCTTGTATGTGGCTCAGTCTAGTTGAATTCTCAAAATTTTCTAAGTTTTCACATGCTAGCAACAGACATTCAACACTTAAGCCACTTAAAATTCTATAATTATACAGAAATATATTTAGCTGTCTGGTAGCCAAAACGTGATAAGCACTGAAAGGTCAATATCGTGATCAATCAGAGTCAACCTGTGCGTCTGAAATCCAAAAGATCCCAGCAATTAACAATCAATCGTCAACTGCTGCATTCCCCATGGCAACAACTCTACCAATTACAGTCCAATTGCCAACCAATGAGTATACCACTCTCAGACAGTGTAAATGTTGATTTTCCGCTTTCTTGGCATTTCTTGTGAACTGTCTGGATAAGTTCAAGCTGAGAGCTCAATGTTTTTTCAGCAATACACAAAAAAATTCCTTTCCATATTTAGAAGTTTTAAGATTTCCTCCAACAAGAAAGATCTAACAGAAAGCTCTATTTTCTCTCTAATCCACAAAGCACTGACCTGTGGCTTTTTTCTCTGGTAAAGCAATCACTCCATCCTCAATGGAATTGACCAAGTCCTGAAACTCAGCTGGAACTTCAGCCTGTTTCCACCGCTCATTGTCCAACAGAAGACTACAACAAATCAAGAAATGACAGATCAGAAACAGATATATTAAGATTTCCATAATTACACATGTACCTAACTATTTCATAAAGTTATAAATCTGATCTCTATAGGATCATTGCACTTTGATATGACTTCATATATGAAAAGACCAGCTCACTGGAGTTGAGGGGAATCGGAGGATTGTCATAGAAACCAAAAAATTTAACAGAATTATTCAAGGAGGATGTTCCCAATGATGGGGAATCCAAAACCGGGGTGGGATACACAATTAAAGACTGAGATGAAGTGAAGAGAAATCTCTTCACCCAGTCAGTGGGGAGCCTGTGGAATTCTCCGCCACAGGAAGCAATTGAAGCCAGGACATTGGATGTTTTCAAGAAGGACGCAGACATACTTCTGAGGGCCAAAGGAATCAAATGTTTTGGGGGAAGCGGGGGGAAGCAGGAACAAGGTACTGAGTTTGAAGATCAGCCAGAATCATTTTGAATGGCAAAGCCGACTGGAAGGGCTGAATAGCCTATGCTGCTTCTATTTTCTATGATTCCCCGAGCTTATTCCCAGCATGGCAGGACTGTTCCAGGAACAGGGTAACTTTTTCACGTAGAGAGTGGTGCATGTATGAAACGGGTTGCCAGAGGTGGAGGAGGAGGTAGGTATAATCACAATATTTAAAAGGCATCTGCATGTATATATAAATTGGAAGGGTTAGGAGGGATGTAGGCCAAATGATGGCAAATGAGGCTAGGTCAGAGTGGAAAGTCAAGTTAGCTTGCATGAGTTGGACCAAAGGGTTTGTTTCTGTGCTCCAAGAGGGATTAGGCAAACTGGTCTTATACTCTCTACAATTTTTAAAAAATGTGAGATGATCTCATTGAAACTTAAAAAATACTTAAAGGGAACAGGGAGATGCAGGCAAGATGTTACGCTTGGTTGGAACCTGGGGACACAACCTAAACTTAAGGAAGATGCCATTTAGTTTCAAGAGGAGGAGGAATTCTGAGCCTTTGGAATTCTCTCCAATTGAGGGGTGTGGAAGCTCAATCTTTAAAAGACGTTTAAGGTAGAAACTGATAACTTTCTGATGACCAATGGCATACCAGTTTATGGAGTAGGTAAAATGTATTGAAATGTTGACGGGCTGAATGGCCTACTCCTGATCATGTTAATGTAAATAATTTTGAGTAAAAGTTAACAGATAATGGTGGACAGTGAATACTTAACATGAAAAACTGTGCCAAGTGAATCCTTCCTCTCCTACATTGTGCAATGTTCATCACTGAGGGCCAGTACATCGCCCCACTTGCGTTTTACCTGTCTGCTTCCTCAATTTGACATTCTGATTGATAATATTCCCATTCCCTGTTCCTCTTCCCTTACAAATCCATCACTACAGGCTTTTCCAAAAGTAAAGGCAAAATATTAATTTAACTTTGCTGTCATTTCTTTAACTTCCATAAGATCTCCTTTTACACCTTCAATGGATATACCTCTTCACTATTCAATTAAAAAATACCAGGTTTATCATCCTTTAAGATAGCTGTCAGCTCTGCTTCATGCTCTCTTTGCCTTTCTGATTTTTCTTTTGCTTTCCATTTTAGATCACTAATATTAGTTATAATCAGATGTCTCTTAGAACCATCAGAAACAAGAGCAGGAGTAAGCCATTTGGCCCATCACACCTCTCCAACATTTGATAAGAACATGGCTGATCTGAGTGCGCCCTCAATGTCAGTTCCCTGTCTGCCCCCCATAACTCTTGGCATATTTTTTTTAAATCAAAAATCTGCCTGAATGAGCCTTGAATATATTCAAGGAAATTCCCTTCCCCAGAAAGCAAAGACCAAGAACCACTAAGAAGCTCCTTCTCATTGCCAGCTTATATCGGAATTTTTTTATTGTATTCAATTGCATTTCCACATCCCCTCAGGATGTTCAATATCTCAATAAGATCACCTCGCAGCACCCTAGACTCCAACAAATATATAACGAAGTCTCACGTTAGCTTCTGAATTGAGGACGGATCTTCAGACCAATGCCCATGCCAACCTAATACATTTCAGTTAAATTTGTCGGCTCAGCCCTTTTTAGTCTGGGGCTCCTCTAACTTTCATCCAATTTGAAACTCATTTGCGTTGCTTCAGTAATCAGCTCAGACTGCTTTTCCATCCCACCAAGGTTTACCCAAGTTTTGTTTTCCGCTCTTCGTGGAACCGGTTGACAAACTTATTGGCCTGGCTTTGCAGGGCTCCCCGAAGGGACATGCTACGTCTGCTGCATATCTTTTCTGTTTCCTGGACAAACGTTTCCACTGTTCGTGACAGTGCCACAAACTCTGAGGAGTTCAGCTTTTCCAGAAAACCATCCTTAAAAGAAGGGACATTAAAAAAAAACCATGTAAACAACTGAATTAAACAAAGCAAAAACACATTACCACATAACTAACACAAATATTTATCTAATTCCTTCTTGAATTAGCTTCCATTCAACTAAGTTGGTTCTGAGCATTGTATTATCTTTATATGTTATTTAACCTCTATACAGTGGATGGAGCAGCACAGTGGGCTAGCATGATGTTCTTACCATCATAGAATTCCTAAACTGAGAAGAAAAGGCACCAACAAGGCTGAAAAGGTCAGCAAGAACAGGATGATAGCTAATGAATGAAGACTGAAGGTAGCCCCAATGAAATATGTTACCTGTTGGCTATACATGCAGGTGACCTGGAGAAATCAAAACAAACAAGGCTGTTACTGCTTCACTGAAGGTCAGAGAAAGATGAAAATGAGTTCTGAAGAGTCATACCAGACTCAAGATGTTAACTCTGTTTCACTCTCTGAGAAGCTGCCAGACCTGTTGAACTTCTCCAGCTTTCTAGTATCTGTAGAATTTTGCTTTTATAATTGAATATGTTATTTAGTCAAGTCACTGAGAGACAGGAGGGTGTGAGCATAGTGTTTGCAGTCTGAAAAATGAATCAGGAATGTAAAATGGATGACATAAGATGTTGAATAACAATCAGCAATGAACAAACAAACTGAGAGGAATGTGAATTCATGGGGGAATGGCCAGAAATGAGCATTAAAAAATGAAACTCCCTTCTCCACAATAATAGTAAAGTTTCATTGTGAAATGAGTTTAGATGTTTTCAGCCATGTTCTCACCATCTGTAGTTCTACAGTTCAGCACAATGTCAAATTCAATACCTGTAAGCTAATCTTAAACTGGAAATGTATGGCTTCAACTGGCCCAGTACTCAATACAATACAACAGAGGAACTCGTGCTATTTGCTTGTTACTCTTCCCTCCAAACCCCACCCCATCTCTTATGTCCCGGTTAATGTGCTGTCCTGCTCCTTCAGCTTCAATATATTGCTGAAACCAAAGTACGGAGAGAATTGGCATAAACAGAAAACAGAAATACTACTGATTAGTATTTTGTAAAATATAAATGCCCAGTTTTGATACAAAGGTTTATTGACAGGTGCATGTGCATTCTCAATGAAATCAGAAAATGTAGAATTGGAGCTTAGTTGTTTGCAAGTTAATGCAAAGGGTTGAATTAGTCTGAAAATGATCATAAACCATTATTCAGTATCATCAATACTGCAGAGGAATTGAAGAAATTTGCAAATGGAGAACACCAACATAAACAGCCTTAATGTTTTACAATGGGCAAGCACAATAGTGAAACAATATGATATGGCCTTTACCCATGAAGAAGAATATGACTCACTTCAACACAGGTTCCGAATATTTTGGACAATAAAAAAAAACTGTTCACCAGACCATTTAAGTCTAGTCAGCAAACAGAAAGGAAAAAAATAAAAATCTTTAAAAAATTTCAATTTGCAATTTTCCATCCAAAACCAATAGTTCCTTAACAATACATAAATTTGATTTAATTAAGATAAGAAGCACTTACACAGTTCAAGGAAATGAGGATCATTCCAGTAAGTCAATTAAGGAGAAAAGAAATAAGAGGAAGAACAATCTGAGTTTAATCTTCAAAAGGGTGTCTCTTTCAGCATCATTACACCTATCGTTGTTGTTTACAGCATCATCTGACCAGTTTAACAATTCATAAAAAGATAGTGATGATATTAACATTATAAGTGAACATCCCATGGCTAAGCAAGCAAGCAATACATCTCTATAGCTGTATACAGTGCAGGGTTATCCGCAAAACCAGTTTTAGGCAGGTTAGTGGCCTCAGGTTTCTTAGATACTGATAACTGCTTGTAGGATTCATTTGCCTACAGCACTTTCTTTTTATTCATTCATAAGATGAGGGTGTCACTGGCCAGGCAGCATTTATTACCCATCCCTAATTGCCCAGAGGGCACTTACAAGTCAACCACATGTAGGCCAGACCGGATAAGGATGGCCTTTTTCCTTCCCTAAAGGACATTAGTGAAGCCGATGGGTTTTTCCTAGTAATTGACAATGGTTTCATGGTCAACAATAGGCTCTTCATTCCAGATATTTATTAGCTTCAAATTTCATTATCTGCCATGGCAGGATTTGAACCCAGGTCCTCAGAACATTATCCAGGTCTCTGGATTAATAGTCTGGTGATAATACGAGTTGGCTATGGCCTCTCCCAGAAGGCAATATTTAACATTGTTAAAAAGGAAAAATAACGAGTGCAAACGCCCTGTCATCAACAAGAAACAGGAAGCAGGAGTACCACATTGGTCTGTCACTAAAAGTCTAGTTCTCCTGCTGCTCCTCTTTTGTGCTGAGTTGGCACACAGCCAGTATAAAGACCAGCTCAGCAGCTTCATCCTTCACAATTGGTGGAAATGGGTCGAGTGCGTGCCTGGAAAGTTTCAGGTGCATGAAGACAGACAGCAGTTGGGTTAATGAAGACACAGTGGGTAAAATGACAAAGAAAGCATAAAATGACCAATCTCCAAAATCTCAGTATTACCAACGCAGGTAATTTCAGGCCAGGATAGCAGTAGGGTACTTCAGCCTGAGCTCATCGACATTTCTTTTCTTTTTTTTTGTTCTGGTTGGTGTTCCCTTTCTTCTTTTCTCCCAGCCTCAGTGCAGACACAAGGAGCCTTCCTTGGCAGCCCCCTGGCCTGGTGTGGCAAACTCCCAGGCTCCTGCAATGACCACCCAGTGTGGCAGGGCAGCTCCAACCCCCGCTGCCCAACTGGCATGGCAGTCTAGAATGTTGTCCCAGCCTCACGATCCTCTGGGTGAAACTCGGCGTGGTCTGGAACCATGGCAGATTGGAGGTTAAGTTTGGTATGGGATTGGGAGATTGCTGTACTGAACGTTTTACTTCTCTACTCTCTAAGATCTTCTAACTAAAGAAGCTGTACCTAGGTGCCTTTAAAATGAAGATGGCACTGAAGTGGTGAGATACAAACTTTTGACTGTACTCATTGACAACATGTGACAATAAATGTTAAGATGAAGCCTGCTGTCAAAAACGTTTAGGCTGAAATCTACTTTTGTGTATTAGTCGCATAAATTCGGGACATTTGCATGAAGTGATCTTTTAAACTAAGTCAGGGAAAGAAATTAATCAGGAACAAAAACAGAAGTTGCTGGAAAAGCTCAGCACATCTGACAGCATCTGTGACGAGATATCAGAGTTAAGGTCTCGGGACAAGTGACCCTTCTTTATAAATGTTCCGAGAAAGGGCCCCTACAAACATAACATTAACTTTGATTTCTCTCCACAGACACTGCAGATCTGCTGAGCTTTTCCAGCCACTTCTGTTTTTCTTCCTGATTTACAGCATCCGCAGTTCTTTCAGTTTCTAAAGGAAATAATCAGGCAGTGTTCCAGGAAACAAATGAGGAAAGTTGTAGTTAACAGAAGAGAAGGAGTAAGACAACTCTTACTCTGGAGTCACACCGCACTTTTCTGGGAAATTTGAGGCCAGTAAAAGTACCTGGTCCATTCTAAATCAGGAAAGTGCTTCATTTTGACTATGGAGTCTACAGTATGAAATGATTACAACGCCCTGTAATATCAGATGCCCCACTGCAAGTTTCAGTGATATGCATGTGCTAACTTTCCTTTTCTCCTAGCCTACGCACTCTGCCCTTACAGAGTGTGTTGTTTTGTGTTACAACAGGAATTACAAAAACTACTCAATAAGTGCAAGATAATAAAATGTGAGGCTGGATGAACACAGCAGGCCAAGCAGCATCTCAGGAGCACAAAAGCTGACGTTTCGGGCCTAGACCCTTCATCAGAGAGGGGGATGGGGGGAGGGAACTGGAATAAATAGGGAGAGAGGGGGAGGCGGACCGAAGATGGAGAGTAAAGAAGATAGGTGGAGAGGGTGTAGGTGGGGAGGTAGGGAGGGGATAGGTCAGTCCAGGGAAGACGGACAGGTCAAGGAGGTGGGATGAGGTTAGTAGGTAGCTGGGGGTGCGGCTTGGGGTGGGAGGAAGGGATGGGTGAGAGGAAGAACCGGTTAGGGAGGCAGAGACAGGTTGGACTGGTTTTGGGATGCAGTGGGTGGGGGGGAAGAGCTGGGCTGGTTGTGTGGTGCAGTGGGGGGAGGGGATGAACTGGGCTGGCTGAGGGATGCAGTGGGGGAAGGGGAGATTTTGCAACTGCACCTCCCAGTCGCAAACCATTTCCACTCCCCCTCCCATTCTCTTGATGACATGTCCATCATGGGCCTCCTGCACTGCCACAATGATGCCACCCGAAGGTTGCAGGAACAGCAACTCATATTCCGCCTGGGAACCCTGCAGCCATATGGTATCAATGTGGACTTCACCAGTTTCAAAATCTCCCCTTCCCCCACTGCATCCCTCAACCAGCCCAGTTCATCCCCTCCCCCCACTGCACCACACAACCAGCCCAGCTCTTCCCCCCCACCCACTGCATCCCAAAACCAGTCCAACCTGTCTCTGCCTCCCTAACCGGTTCTTCCTCTCACCCATCCCTTCCTCCCACCCCAAGCCGCACCCCCAGCTACCTACTAACCTCATCCCACCTCCTTGACCTGTCCGTCTTCCCTGGACTGACCTATCCCCTCCCTACCTCCCCACCTACACCCTCTCCACCTATCTTCTTTACTCTCCATCTTCGGTCCGCCTCCCCCTCTCTCCCTATTTATTCCAGTTCCCTCCCCCCATCCCCCTCTCTGATGAAGGGTCTAGGCCCGAAACGTCAGCTTTTGTGCTCCTGAGATGCTGCTTGGCCTGCTGTGTTCATCCAGCCTCACATTTTATTATCTTGGAATCTCCAGCATCTGCAGTTCCCATTATCTCTCAATAAGTGCAATATGATTTTAATGAGTTAGCACAGCTTGAAGGGAGACCTCTGCTGGAGAACCCACATATTACATTCACCGTGACAGAAAACTGTTACACTTTAGAAAAGATGATATTGACCAACTTCTGAAGGGGTTAAATTTAAAAGAATGAAACATGCAGCAATTTTGGAATATTCAGAATACAGTACAGTATTCAAATACTTTTTTAAATCTTTAAATACCTTTCTGGTGATTTTGTTTAAATGTTTGTTAATACAACACAAATTACATTCCATAAAATAGATTTGTGCAACAATCTGACAATAGACAATAGACAATAGGTGCTGGAGTAGGCCATTCGGACCTTCGAGCCAGCACCACGATTCATTATGATCATGGCTGATCATCCACAATCAGTATCCTGTTCCTGCCTTATCCCCATAATCCTTGATTCCACTATCTTTAAGAGCTCTATCCATCTCTTTCTTGAAAGTATCCAGAGACTTGGCCTCCACTGCCTTCTGGGGCAGAGCATTCCATATATCCACCACTCTGGGTGAAGAAGTTTCTCCTCAACTCTGTTCTAAATGGCCTACTCCTTATTTTTAAACTGTGTCCTCTGGTTCTGGACTCCCCCATCAACGGAAACATATGTCCTGCCTCCAGATTGTCCAATCCCTTAATAATCTTATACATCTCAATCAGATCCCCTCTCATCCTCCTAAACTCAAGCGTATACAAGCCCAGTCGCTCCAATCTTTCAACATATGATAGGCCCGCCATTCCAGGAACTGATCTCGTGAACCTACACTGCACTCCCTCAATAGCCAGAATGTCCTTCCTCAAATTTGGAGACTAAAACTGCATACCATAGTCCAGGTGCGGTCTCACCAGGGCCCTGTACAGCTGCAGAAGGACCTCTTTGCTCCTATACTTAATTCCTCTTGTTATGAAGGCCAGCATTCTATTAGCTTTGTTCACTGCCGGCTGTACCTGCATGCTTGCTTTCATTGACTGATGTACAAGAACATCGAGATCTCGTTGTACTCCCCCTTTCCCTAACTTGACTCCATTGAGATAGTAATCTGCCTTCCTGTTCTTGCCAAAGTGGATAACCACATATTTATCTACATTAAACTGCATCTGCCATGCATCCGTCCACTCACCTAGCCTGTCCAAGTCACCCTGTATTCTCATAACATCTTCCACACATTTCACCCTGCCACCTAGCTTTGTGTCATCAGCAAATTTGCTAATATTACTTTTAATGCCTTCGTCTATATCACTAATGTATATTGTAAATAGCTGCAGTCCCAGTACCGAACCTTGTGGTACCCCACTGGTCACTCCCTGCCATTCTGAAAGGGACCCATTTATCACTACTCTTTGCTTCCTGTCAGCCAGCCAATTTTCAATCCAACTCAGTATTATGTCCCCAATACCATGTGCCCTAACTTTAACGGGTTAGTTGCTCAGGCAAATGTGAGTCACTCCTCAGCACTTATGTTCTTGACCCAACAGAATTTAAAAGATTTCAGAACAATATGCTCATTCTATACTGACAGCAGGCTGTCACAATGATTGTAAAGCTACAAAATCTACCAAAAAGTTACACTTCCCAAAACATTAACATTTTCAGTATTAGAAATCACCTCCAATGATGATTCTATATCAGAGGCCTACAACTGGAATTTGTATAGCCTTGGAGACCTGTCATAGCCAAATGTATTGACATAGGATGGTGGTACTGCCCAATACGCATCTGTCCAACTGCTAGAATTTTAGAATTGACATCAGAACTGGATAGTCAGGGGGAATACAAGAAAACAAGGTTTAGAGCTGGATGAACACAGCAGGCCAAGCAGCATCAGAGGAAAGCTCCTGTAATGCTGCTTGGCCTGCTGTGTTCATCCGGCTCTACACCTTGTTATTGCAGATTCTCCAGCATCTGCAGTTCCTACTATCTCTGAACATAAGACATTCAACATGTGAGCTGGATTTGTTCTCCAACCCCTACCTTTAATCCGGAATGCTGGCTGCAGAATGAAGCCACTCGGCAAATTATTTCTGCTAGGGGTAAGTACAACTGGAGTTTGAGCTTTTGTGCCATTGGAAACATGCCCAAGACATGCTGCAGCACAAACAAATTTACTTTCAAATAATATGGCACCTCCCTAAACAACAGCAGGTTGTACCAAGAAACCAAAATGTAGATGAGGCTGAGTAATGTAGAAAGATTGCAGCCAGAGCGATATAAAACATAGCACCATGCAATACAGCCACTCGGCCTGATGTGCTTGTTCTGGCTTTCTGAAACAGCTACTCAATTAATATAGCTCCTCCTTGCTCTATCTTATAGCCCCTGTAGTGTTTTCTCCTGCAAATAGTTATCTAATTCCCTTTTGTGTGTGCTAATATTAAGTCTGCTTCCACTATCTTTTCAGACAGCGCATTCTGGATCACAGCTCACTGTATCAAAAATGTTCAATTTTCTGTTTCTTTTGTCATTTACCTCAAATCTGTGTCCTCTGGTTACAGGCCACTCTGCCAGTGGAAACAGTTTCTCATTATTTATTCAAAATCTCAACTTTTAACACCCAAATCTCTGTCCGCCAAGGAGAACATTTTCAACATGCTCAGACTCTGCATATTCACTGAAGCTAGTCCTTCCTGGTACTGTTTTGTAAATTTGATTTGATTTATTGTTATCACATGTTCCCAGATACAGTGAAAAATTTTGTTTTGCATGCTAACCAGAACAATCATACCTTACATAAGGTGCATCAGGGTAATAGAGCAGAATGCAGAATATGTGACAGCTGCACAGAAGGTGCAGAGAAAGATCAACTCTAATATATGAGAGATCCATTCATTGGTCTGATAACAGCGGGGAAGAAGCTGTTCTTGAATCTGTGAATATTCATTTTTAAACTTTTCTATCTTGCCCGATGGAAGAGAGTATAACTGGGGTAGGAGGAGACTTTGATTTTGCTGGTCACTTTCCCAAGGTAGTGGGAAGTATAGATGGACTCAGTGGAAGGAAGGCTGGTTTTCATGATGGACTGGGCTGGGTTCAGAACTCCCCGCAATTTCTTGCGGTATGGGGCGGAGCAGTTGCCAAACCAAGCAGTGATACATCCGGCTAAGTTGCTTTCTGTGTTGCGTCTATAAAAGTTGGGAAGAGTTATTGTGGACATGCCGAACTTCCTTTACTTCCTCAGAAAGCTGAGGCGTTGGTGTACTGCCTTGACTGTAACATTGGCATGGATAGACCGGGACAGATTGTTGGTGGTATTTACCGAGGAACTTGAAGCTCCCAGCCATCTCCATCTCAGCACCATTGATGCAGACAGGGGTGTGCCCTACACTCTGCTTCCTGAAGTTGATGACCAGCTTCTTCATTTTGCTGACATTGAGACAGAGATTGTTTCTTTACACCAGGTCGCTAAGCTGCCTATCTCCTTCCGATACTCTGTCTTGTCGTTGGTTGAGATCCAAACCACTACAGTGGTGTCATCAGTAAATTTGTAAATGGAGTTAGAGCTGAATTTGGTCACACAGTTGAGAGTGGAAATGGTGTAAAGTAAGAGACTGAGTATGCAGCGTTGTGAGACACTGGTGTTGAAGATTATTGTGGGGGAGGTGTTGTCACCTATCCTTACTGATTGCAATCTGTGGGTCAGGAAGTCAAGGATCCAGTTGCAGAAGGAGGAGCAGAGAGCTAGGTCTGAGAGTCTAGAGATGAGTTTGGTTGGAATTGTGGCATGGAAGGCAAAATCTCCTTTGCAAGCTCTCCAAGGCTTTAACTTCCCTCTTAATGGGAGGTGCCCAGAATTAGGCTTAATATTGCAAATCAGGCCAATCAGTAGTTAATAAAGGTTTACTATCATGTCCTTTCTTCTGCTCTCTGTGCCTCTATTTCTAAAGCTCATGTGCATGTTCATTAGCTTTCTCTGACTTTGCATTATTACCTGAGATGACCTCTTTGTATTTCCCAAACATTCAAAATGTCTACATCAGTTGGATTCCTTTCATTGACATTTATGTAAAAACATAAATAGCACCTTAACTCAACTTGGAAGGAAAATTCTGAATGAAATATTTATAAACTTTTACTTTAGCAAAACCTATTAGGGCTGTAATGGGGAATTATGGTCTTGAAGGAAGCCAGCACGCTAAAGGCAAGGAATGTAACACTGTCATCAGCCTGAGGATTGCAGTACGGAGCCCAGAGTTGAAAGGACTGGATACAGGCTATCAACCAAAGTAATAAGAGGAAAGAGAGAACAGGGATATGCCCAGGAAATGGACCCAGCTACAAACAAGCATGGTCACCATCCCCCCAGACCTCTCACTAACTGAGGACGAACGGTCAGTCCTTAGTAAGGGGCTCACCTTTGTCCCCCTACAACCACACATCAACGAATACCAGTCACGATTGGACATAGAACAGTTTTTCCGCTGCCTTCGCCTCCAAGCTTACTTCTGCAACCGGGAACCAAACCCTCCCTCAACTGACCCATTCACCCGCTTCCAACACAAGTCCTCCTCCTGGACGCCACCCCCAGGCCTCCTACCCTCCCTCGACCTCTTCATCTCTAACTGCCATCGAGACATTAACCGCCTCAACCTCTCCACCCCTCTCACCCACTCCAACCTCTCCCCCGCAGAACAGGCAGCCCTCTGCTCCCTCCCCAACCTCACCATCAAACCCGCAGACAAGGGTGGCGCAGTGGTAGTATGGCGCACTGGCCTCTACATCGCCGAGGCCAAACACCAACTCTCCAACACCACTTCCTACCGCCCCCTCGATCATGACCCCACACCCGAGCACCAAACCATCAACTCCAATACCATTCACGACCTCATCACCTCAGGGGACCTCCCACCCACAGCCTCCAACCTCATTGTTCCCCAACCCCGCACGGCCCGTTTCTATCTCCTTCCCAAAATCCACAAACCTGCCTGCCCTGGTCGACCCATCGTCTCAGCCTGCTCCTGCCCCATCGAACTCATCTCCACCTATCTGGACTCCATTTTCTCCACTTTGGTCCAGGAACTCCCCACCTACGTCCGTGACACCACCCACGCCCTCCACCTCCTCCAGGACTTCCTATTCCCTAGCACCCAACACCTCATTTTCACCATGGACGGCCAGTCCCTATACACCTGCATTCCGCATGCAGATGGCCTCAAGGCCCTCCGCTTCTTCCTGTCCCGCAGGCCCGACCAGTCCGCCTCCACCGACACCCTCATCCACCTAGCCGAACTCGTCCTCACCCTCAACAATTTCTCTTTCGATTCCTCCCACTTCCTACAGACTAAGGGGGTGGCCATGGGCACCCGCATGGGCCCCAGCTATGCCTGCCTCTTTGTAGCTTACGTGGAACAGTCCCTCTTCCGCACCTACACAGGCCCCAAACCCCACCTCTTCCTCCGTTACATTGATGACTGTATCGGCGCTGCCTCTTGCTCCCCAGAGGAGCTCGAACAGTTCATCCACTTCACCAACACCTTCCACCCCAACCTTCAGTTCACCTGGGCCATCTCCAGCACATCCCTCACCTTCCTGGACCTCTCAGTCTCCATCTCAGTCAACCAGCTTGTAACTGATGTCCATTTCAAGCCCACCGACTCCCACAGCTACCTAGAATACACCGACTCCCACCCACCCGCCTGCAAAAATTCCATCCCCTATTCCCAATTCCTCCGCCTCTGCCGCATCTGCTCCCACGATGAGGCATTCCACTCCCGCACATCCCAGATGTCCAAGTTCTTCAAGGACCGCAACTTTCCCCCCACAGTGGTCGAGAGCGCCCTTGACCGCGTCTCCCGCCTTTCCCGCAACACGTCCCTCACACCCCGCCCCCGCCACAACCGCCCAAAGAGGATACCCCTCGTTCTCACACACCACCCCACCAGCCTCTGGATACAATGCATCATCCTCCGACACTTCCGCCATTTACAATCCGACCCCACCACCCAAGACATTTTTCCATCCCCACCCCTGTCTGCTTTCCGGAGAGACCACTCTCTCCGTGACTCCCTTGTTCGCTCCACACTGCCCTCCAACCCCACCACCCCCTGCAACCTTCCCCTGCAACCGCAGGAAATGCTACACTTGCCCCCACACCTCTTCCGTCAGCCCTACCCCAGTCCCCAAGATGATTTTCCACATTAAGCAGAGGTTCACCTGCACATCTGCCAACGTGGTAGACTGCATCCGCTGTACCCGGTGTGGCTTCCTCTACGTTGGGGAAACCAAGCGGAGGCTTGGGGAACGCTTTGCAGAACACCTCCGCTTGGTTCGCAATAAACAACTGCACCTCCCAGTTGCAAACCATTTCCACTCCCCCTCCCATTCTTTAGATGACATGTCCATCATGGGCCTCCTGCAGTGCCACAATGATGCCACCCGACGCTTGCAGGAACAGCAACTCATATTCCGCTTGGGAACCCTGCAGCCCAATGGTATCAATGTGGACTTCACCAGTTTCAAAATCTCCCCTTCCCCCACCACATCCCTAAACCAGCCCAGTTCGTCCCCTCCCCCCACTGCACCACACAACCAGCCCAGCTCTTCCCCCCCACCCACTGCATCCCAAAGCCAGTCCAACCTGTCTCTGCCTCCCTAACCTGTTCTTCCTCTCACCCATCCCTTCCTCCCACCCCAAGCCGCACCTCCATCTCCCACCTACTAACCTCATCCCACCTCCTTGACCTGTCCGTCTTCCCTGGACTGACCTATCCCCTCCATACCTCCCCACCTATACTCTCCTCTCCACCTATCTTCTTTTCTCTCCATCTTCGGTCTGCCTCCCCCTCTCTCCCTATTTATTCCAGTTCCCTCCCCCCATCCCCCTCTCTGATGAAGGGTCTAGGCCCGAAACGTCAGCTTTTGTGCTCCTGAGATGCTGCTGGGCCTGCTGTGTTCATCCAGCCTCACATTTCATTATCATGGAGTGGGATGCAGGCATGTTTAATATTATGCAAAAAGTTGTGGAGGCCCTGATATTTATAGATATGTAGCTTTCTAGGAAATAACTGATATCATTTTAGACTTTGCAGCTTTGGGACAACTCACTCACCTTAGGATTTACATCTTTTGACTCTCAGAAGCTTCCCCTCAGTTTAAAACGGCACAGTAACAATCATGCCAACTGCAGACTGTTTACTGGCTAAAGAGTAACTACACAATTTTTTGTTGGAGAGTGAAAGAGTTGAGCAGAAAGATTTTATCTAACTCAACTGGCGAACAACAGAAAGCAATCCGTTCAAAGGGAGAAAATCGGCAAGGCTTAAAGCTCATTCACAGGAGGGAAAACCAAAGTGGCTGATGTTCAGATAATGAGAGATAATGGGAACTGCAGATGCTGGAGAATCCAAGATAATAAAATGTGAGGCTGGATGAACACAGCAGGCCAAGCAGCATCTCAGGAGCACAAAAGCTTTTGAAAAGATTTTGAAACTGGTGAAGTCCACATTGATACCATTGGGCTGCAGGGTTCCCAGGCGGAATATGAGTTGCTGTTCCTGCAACCTTCGGGTGGCATCATTGTGGCACTGCAGGAGGCCCATGATGGACATGTCATCAAGAGAATGGGAGGGGGAGTGGAAATGGTTTGCGACTGGGAGGTGCAGTTGTTTGTTGCGAACTGAGCGGAGGTGTTCTGCAAAGCGGTCCCCAAGCCTCCGCTTGGTTTCCCCAATGTAGAGGAAGCCGCACCGGGTACAGTGGATGCAGTATACCACATTGGCAGATGTGCAGGTGAACCTCTGCTTAATGTGGAATGTCATCTTGGGGCCTGGGATGGGGGTGAGGGAGGAGGTGTGGGGACAAGTGTAGCATTTCCTGCGGTTGCAGGGGAAGGTGCCGGGTGTGGTGGGGTTGGAGGGCAGTGTGGAGCGAACAAGGGAGTCACGGAGAGAGTGGTCTCTCCGGAAAGCAGACAGGGGTGGGGATGGAAAAATGTCTTGGGTGGTGGGGTCGGATTGTAGATGGCGGAAGTGTCGGAGGATGATGCGTTGTATCCGGAGGCTGGTGGGGTGGTGTGTGAGAACGAGGGGGATCCTCTTTGGGCGGTTGTGGCGGGGGCGGGGTGTGAGGGATGTGTTGCGGGAAATATGGGAGACGCGGTCAAGGGCGTTCTCGATCACTGTGGGGGGAAAGTTGCGGTCCTTGAAGATCTTGGACATCTGGGATGTGCGGGAGTGGAATGTCTTATCGTGGGAGCAGATGCGGCGGAGGCGGAGGAATTGGGAATTGGGGATGTAATTTTTGCAGGAGGGTGGGTGGGAGGAGGTGTATTCTAGGTAGCTGTGGGAGTCGGTGGGCTTGAAATGGACATCAGTTACAAGCTGGTTGCCTGAGATGGAGACTGAGAGGTCCAGGAAGGTGAGGGATGTGCTGGAGATGGCCCAGGTGAACTGAAGGTTGACATGTCCATCATGGGCCTCCTGCACTGCCACAATGATGCCACCCGAAGGTTGCAGGAACAGCAACTCATATTCCGCCTGGGAACCCTGCAGCCTAATGGTATCAATGTGGACTTCACCAGTTTCAAAATCTCCCCTTCCCCTACTGCATCCCTAAACCAGCCAGGTTCGTCCCCTCCCCCCACTGCACCACACAACCAGCCCAGCTCTTCCCCCTCCACCCACTGCATCCCAAAACCAGTCCAACCTGTCTCTGCCTCCCTAACCGGTTCTTCCTCTCACCCATCTCTTCCTCCCACCCCAAGCCGCACCCCCATCTACCTACTAACCTCATCCCACCTCCTTGACCTGTCCGTCTTCCCTGGACTGACCTATCCCCTCCCCAGCTCCCCACCTATACTCTCTCCACCTATCTTCTTTACTCTCCATCTTCAGTCCGCTTTCCCCTCTCTCCCTATTTATTCCAGTTCCCTCTCCCCATCCCCCTCTCTGATGAAGGGTCTAGGCCCGAAACGTCAGCTTTTGTGCTCCTGAGATGCTGCTTGGCCTGCTGTGTTCATCCAGCCTCACATTTTATTATCTTTGATGTTCAGATAATGATGTTTTATGCAGTTTAGAAATGGCATCTTAAACAATTTGCAAAATGTGAAACATTTAGTAATCATCCCACCAAAAGACACCACACATTGTCAAATTACACATCAAAACTGAGCAGGCGATAAATCAGAACTAAACAGCAACTTACCTTAGCTCTTGCCATAAGAAATTTAACACATCGGTCATGGCAAATATCAGAAGCACTGCAGAGAAGTTCTTGAAGGTTATTGGCAACTCTGCCAAGTTCTAAATCTGTCAGTTGCAAATCATCACCGACTCTAAAAACAAACAGGAATATGGTCAATTCTTCATCTGTCTTCTCAATTGCCAAAGACTTCTCCTGGAGTTAACTCATCACACTCCCGCCTTTGAGACTGGAATATGGGACTGTCACACACATCAGTATTTCACCAGTACTGATATGAAACATCAAGCTGAATTACACATTTTCTCTCAAACCCAGAATGAGAGAGAATGAAATTCTGCAGAGATACAATTTGTATATCAGATATGATTTCAAGATGCAAACATTGAACACTTTTGCTTGGTAGCTTATACTACTTGTGAATGCGTTAAACAGTTTTATACCTTAAATAGTTTAATCATTATCACTAATTTATCATTCAACATTTTATTACCATATGGATCTGTGAAGCAATCAAGATAGAAAGGGGAATAGAGTGTAAACCACAGCCTCCGGTTGGGGATTCAAGCACTTGAAATCAGGGAAGAGAGGCGAAATGAGAAGAGGAGTGTAGAGAAAAAAAACGAGAGAAGGGGAGTATGAAGAGACGGTAGATTAATGGAGGTGGCAAGGAGGAGATGGAATGGGGTAGGGAAATAGCAAAGGGGGAGGCAGGCACTAGAAATTAGAGCCAGGTCCTGCGGGAGTGAATTAGTTTAGGTATCATAAAAACACCTTTCTCAAAAGCAGCATGACAAATCATCTCAGAAACACCTAAGTAATTATTGCGATCTTCGCTGTTAAGGCTGACTAAGTTGGAACAAACTCATTCAGCAACACTGGTAAAGAAATGGGGTTCTACTGCCCCCCTCTGGCCACCACAAATTCTGCACCACCTGGTGAAAAATCTGGAGGTGGGATTAGGCAACTCTGCCTATTCAGAATTATTGGCTTTTAAAGCTCCCCTCCAAGCTACTCAACATTCTGATTTAGAAATATGTCGCTGTTCCTTCAGCGTTGCTGGGTCAAAATCCTGAAATTCCTTCCCTAGCAGGACTTACAGCAAATGGACTGCAGCAATTCAACAAGAGACTCACCACTACCTTCTCAAGGGCAACCAGGGACAGACAATAAATGCTGAACTATTCAGTGATGCCCAAATTCCACAAGTAAGCAGCAAAAATATGCTGGCTCCCTAAATCAAATCAATGCCTTATGGCCTCTATGGAGCAAACTCTGCTCTCCCTGCAGAATTACTATTATCATATAATATGGTAGCTCCTACTAGTTTCATCATTTTAAATCATTTTGGTTAAAAAAATGCATGACATCCATGAGGTAACATTTTAAGCAAGTTAAAATTCTTAAATATATTAAAATTGTCCTTTAGAACATGTATATCATTAAAGCAAAGGCATGATAAACAAGCAGGTATTGTAAAATGATAAACCAATAATACCGGTCACCACTAAGTAAGAAGAAAAGTTGGCCGGGCAGATTGTAACAATGGACTTATAATGTGTTCCTTCAATCTTGTTACTGCAAAGCTACAGTAATCCATGAACTCTTTTAACTAGATTACCTTTCCAATATAAAACAATCCTTTTCCTAACATATGCTCATATGTTCAGTCATATACAATCAAAAAGTGACATTATTTGCCAGGGTTTCAGACATTATTGGTCACATGTCTCCTTGCTGGAATTGACTGGTTGGCACAGCGAGCTCAAGAAGCCCTCCAGCCTATTCTCACACGCAGGGAAATACACAGACATTCCCCAAGCTGCTCAGCCTAGTGACGACATGCACTGGCCGTGGAAAAGATTAAACAAGTGGGATTTGTCACCTTTTGACTGTATTTTTAACAGTTAATATCTTGCAGTGTCAGAGGTTGAGCAGTGGAAGAATAAAACTTAATTATAAATGATACAACTCGAAGCAAAATACTGCAAATGCTTGGGACTTTGAAACAAATTCAGAAAAGGCTGGGGTGTGCCCTCAGCAAGTTTCTACAGGGCTCAAAATTAGGTTAACTTCTATAAATTAATATTGTCGCACTGTTGCCATTTAAAAACCATTTTTAATACAATAACAAATAGTTTAATTTGAATTGGAATATTTGTAGGGCTGGGGGATAACAGCTGGAGGTGGGGGGATTGGGGTGATTAATTGAACGGTATTTTCAAAGAGCCAGCACAACTATGATGGTTTGAATGGCCTCCTCCTGACCAGCAACATTTTGTAAGTTATACTGTTTAGATTTCCATACGTGGCATCTTAAAATACCAACTGCAGAAACTAAAGGGAGCGAAAGTTAACTGTGAGGGAGTTTACTTGTACATGGTATACAAACCCATACAGGTCAAAACCGAAAATGACACTACTCGCCATAACGGACCAGACAGTATAAATTCCGAGCAAAGCTGAACAACATCGCTTCATCGGAGGCCTCACTGATGATGTCATCTAGCATGGTAATGAAACATCTGAACAAGAACAAGCCAGCTCAGCAAGCAAGTCAACAAGCTCACCCACAACTCGAGTTACAAATCTTTGCTAAAACGTTAACTGAGTTAACTGTTGCAAGCACTAACTCTTTCAATGCAGTGGCAACTTACAAGATTTCCAGCCCTCCTGGTGTGGCCGAAGATGACATTTGCTCCTTACTGGAGGAGGAATCAGTGGCACACTCTGCTTCCGATGTAGAATCACTGCCACATGGGTCACTATTTTGATAAGTTGTCCTCTGCGATTCAATTTCTACTCCAGGTGAAGATAGTTCTCTTTCATTGTACGCATCACTAATAAACATGCCTTCATGAGTCAAATACGCCACTTCTGTATCCAGTGTGTGACCCAAAACAGGAGTCTTTTGACTGGATACAACTTCCAGTTCTTTGCTTTTTTCCTTGCTTTTATCCAACACCAGGAAGACAACATTACGAATGGTACTTACTGTTCCCTGCAGAAAGTTTTAAGAGACAAACGTACAAAAATTAACACACAAACAATTGCATTATGGATTCCTCCAAATTACTTAATTTGGATTAAAGTTAGTATAGAGCAGGTATTCATTTTTCACAGTTTGAAAATAAAGTTCCAAAACTGCCCTCAGATGATAAAAATATGTACTTGCAAAGGTTGCAAATTTAAAGTTTACTCAATTACTGTCATCTTCAACAATTGAGAACCACTGAAACGAAAATGTTTACTACTTAAGTAGTCTTCATCACATGTTCAGCCTTACCAAACTACATATTTAAACAACTAATTGCTCAAAATATGACAGGATTGGGTGGAAGAAAGATTGCAAAGTTTAGTGCCACGCTGTAAAGGAATAACCCCAGTAAGGTACTTCCCTTCCTCAGCTGTGCTGCCTAACATGACTTGCAAAGACAGCTTTGGAGTTTTGTAACATCCTAAATGTAGTCAAGACTTGCCTTAACCCGCTTCAGAAAGTTAATAAAACTTGTAAAGATGTTTTTCAGAAGGTCCAACCATTGAGGAAAATTTAGCATTCTCATCTGGTCAGCAAGCCTTAAAAAAGTAAATAGAAATAGATAAATTACTGGCTCTTCTATTTAAACACATTTGCACAGACACAGATTACATATTCATATGCAAATTAGGCCTAACAGCAGGCCATTCAGCCCCTTGAGCCTGCTCTAACATTCAACAGAATTATGGCTGATCTGATCATTTCACGAACTCCAATAACCTTTCACCTCCTTATCACCTCTGCCTGAAAACTATTCAAAGACCGGTTCCAACGTCTTTTGAAGAAAGTTCCAAAGACCCACCACTCAGTGAAAACAATTCTCCTCACCTCTGTCACCAATGCCTTATTTTGAAACAGTGAGCCCTAGTTTTAGATTTTCCCATGAGGAAACACCCTCTCCACATCTATCGTGTAAAGACCCCTCAATATTCTGTATATTTCAATTAAATCACCTTTTATGCTTCTAAACTTAATTGAAAACAGACACACCTGGGCAGTATATTTCGCTGCTTAGAACAGTTAGAATCAATAAGACAGCAAGGAGAAGCAGCGTGGTTTGGGTTAGTTTGTTGACTTTTAGAGCAGCAGCACCACCTTAGACAACAGAATATGGGGGGTACACACCTGGAGTACTTGCTTCCATTCTGGTGGTTACTATCGCTGACTGCAGAGTGCCAAGCAGAAACAAGCACTAGAGATGTTGTAATAGGGTGTTTACAAGTTACTACAACAGGATGAGCAGAGTTAAATAACATGTTGCTATTCCCATTTCCATTTAAACAGTTATACAAGCCTGTAATAAAAGTATTTGGTTAAGTTTATCATTATAAATTATGACTTGCAAACTGTGAAAGGGGTAGCTTTACTTTTTTTTTTAAAACAACTGCATCTACTTTCTAAAATGTTATCATGTAGATGGGAAATCATTTAAGCATTAATACATTTATTGTACATCTTTGCAAACTAGTGTTACAGTATTTTTACAAAGAAAATGCAAATAGACTCACTTCAGGACAACTTCTGTATCAATTTCTTCCATTTGCGCAATTGTTTCAATCACACACTGTAAAACGAATAGGAGAAAGTGTGAGGCAGAAAGCCAGTGTAGTCAAATATTTCCAAATGTAACTTTAGGACACGTCCAGTCATTGTAAGAAGTACCAACACAGATTAGGATGTGATTTCTCCAAGTTCTCATTCTGTTTTATAATACTTGCGTGTTTATTCTCATACTCTACTATCCAAGTCTAATTTTACAATAATTTTTTTGCTGTCTTTTCCCACTCTTCTGGCTTGCTACTAATTCTCTCAGAGCGGTATCCTTATCTTTCAATTTGATCCCATCCTTATCTTCCTCAGTTATTCACAGGTGGTTCATCCTTCTCACAATCCTTCTTCCTCAATGGAACAGATCTTTGTCAGGACTAATGAAATATCTCCTTAAGAGTCTGTCACAGCTTAACCACTGTCTCACCCTCTAAGTCATTTTTTTTGGTCCATTGTAACAAACTATGTCTATACACTTTGGCAACTGTCTTTATTTAAGTTTAAGACACTAATTTCAGATCCAGGTTTCTTAGCCTCAAACTGAATGCCAAATTCGATCATGTTTCAACCTGTCACTAGAGGATCCTTAACTAAATAAACAGAGGAGCAAGAGAGGCAGGAGTGGGGCAAGAGAGATCAAGAAATGGAAACCTTTACTCCAAAGGAAAATTAACTCTCAGGTTTGTACAGCAGAGATCATTATTAACTTTGAATGTGGCTTTTGCCATTTTCCTGACATCACACTGAGTTTAACATTACAGCCATTTAAATTTAAGGGTAAACAATCTCCATACAAACCTTATACTTGGAGAGAATGGAGATCCTGCCCATAATGTGTAGGTAGCCACAGAATTCTGTAAAACTACCTCTAGAGGGAGGCAACAGCCTAGTGATATAATTGTTAAGACTATTAATCCAGAAATTCAGCTCATGTTTTGGGGATCCGGGTTCAAATCCTGCCATAACAGATGGTGGAATTTAAATTCAATAAAGAATGTGGAAGTAAGGGTCTAATGATGACCATGAAACCATTGTCAATTGTCAGGAAAAAAGCATCTGGTTCACTAATGTCCTTTAGTAAAGAAAACTGCAATCCTTACCTGGTCTGGCCTACATTTGACTCCAGGCCCACAGCAATGTGGTGATTTTTAACTGTCCTATGGACAATTAGGCATGGGCAATAAATGCGGGCCTGTCCAGAGCCACCCACACCCCGTAAGTGAATTAAAAAGACACAGTGGCACAGTGCAGAGAATTCATTCAAACCACTCTGTTGTAGTATCTATCCTCAACAGAAGACGCTATAAATGATCTAGGCACCTCACTCACTTCAATAGAAAGCTATCATGCTGAATGATTTTAGCACAGCTAGGTTTTGGAATTGGTTTTTGGAAATGAAAAGCAAGTCTGAATGCTCAATAAAGAGCTCAGTTTACGGCTGCTTTTCAGGCCTAGCTTATTGCTGACACATAAATGTGCAGCAAAGGTGAAATATTCCGTAAAATTTTCAACAGAAATAAATGCAGATGCGTATATGGATTTATTTTGCAATTTCAAACAATGTTCCAAACAATGGATTCATCAACTAAACCTCCTTTTCATGGTCAAAGGTATGGGTCATATGTTATTCTAAATGAAAACAAAAGAAAAATATGAAATCAGATCGAGCTACATATTCCTGATGGATGAGAAAGAAAGATTGGATTGTTGCATGTCCAAATACGGTAACCTCTAAATGCCTCTACTGGTGAACCGGACAGATTTAACACAAAATAAAACATAAAATGCTGGGATTACTCAGCAGGTCAAGAAGAATCCTTGGAGATAGAGCAAAGAGTGAATATTTCAGCTCGATGACCATTCATAGGATCTGGATTTAACACTGGAAACAAAAATGTAGATATTTCTGGTGCCAGTGGAAAGCAACATTATGCGCTGGCTAAACCAAATATAAAATCCTAGATATATCCTGAAGCACCAAATCAATTTGACATGAATAAAACTTACAACTTGCATTTATATAGCACCATTAAGGTAGGAAAGAATCCCAAGACTTCACAGAGTTGAAGGAGTTAGAAATCACATTAGCTAAGCTGCTGATTGCTGCTCCTGCCTGAGAATGAGTTAGAAACAAAGTTAACAGTGATTACAATAAGAAGGACATCTTCAGTCCAAGCTCCACAGAATCCGAAGAATGTTTATAACTTGCCAATACGTGTTCACTCCTCACTGCACACACAGCTGTAAAGCAATTCAGCAGGATGCAAGATCAGCAGCTGCAGGTTGAGGTCAGAACCTGTTATCTTCTAAAGAGTACAAGCTCAAAATGCTGACAGTGTTCTGCCCACAAATACTTGTTTGTTGTTCCCTTCCCAACAGTTGTTCCCAGTTTCCTTCAAGAAATGGAACTAAGCCAGACGAAGTTAAGAATTTTGAATGTAGCTTATTTCTGTTCAAAATAAAACGACAAGAGAATAAGAAAAAAAGCCCATATGGCAATTAAACTGGACATCACAACAAGTGCCTGCAAAAAGAGATAGTAAGAACTACCGATGCTGCAATCAGTGATAACACAGTGTGGAGCTGGAGAAGCACAGCAGGCCAGGCAGCATCAGAGGAGCATGAGAGTTGACCCAAAATGTCAACTTACCTGCTCCTCTGATGCTGCTTGGCTGCTGTGCTCTGCCAGCTCCACACAGTGTTATCTTAATTTATAACCGCCTACAGAAAGCTGCTAGGGGAAGCAGAAGACACTTGCTTGCTGTGCAGCTACCTCAACACACATCCTGATAACTGGACAGTGAAGGGCTAGAGTACTGTGTGAATGGGCATGGTGTTGTGATCTCACCAGATGTTCACAAAGAACAGAACAAAATGGCATCGCCCATCATCTGATCTACTCATACTCACAATATTCAGAAAGAATAGACTTGAGTTGTTCATGTTGTAAACACTGAAAACTCAGAACAATTATGTATTTGCATTGTAGATTAATATTATGCTTAATTGAGTGTGTTAAACAGGCCAGCTCTAAGCACATGGCTTCATGCAGACAGAAGCAATCACAACATAAAACTAAATTGGAGGAGAAACTCAGCAGGTCTGGCAGCATCTGTGGAGACAGAAGCAGAGTTCAGTGACCCTTATTAAGAACTTCTGCAGGAATCACCGGACACAAAGCTTTAACCCTGTTTTCTCCTCCACAGATGCTGCCAGACCTGCTGAGTTTCTCCAGAAATTTCAGTTTTTGTTTCAAATTTCCAGCATCCACAGATCTTTGTTTTATTAGCAAGTAAAGCTGCCAGGATCTCAAAGTGTGTGGTCATGAGAGGGTATTTTACTACTTTCAGAGCACAAGATATCCATCAAATACATTTTAGGCTTCCCACCAGCTGCACATGACCCACACACTGGCAGTAAGTACACACGAAACTCAACCTGGTTTTAGAAGTCATGTTAGTGTGCAGAGATGAAGATATCAACCAGATTTAGGGAAAGACTTTGGAAATTTGAAGCAGAAAGGGACTTAGGAGTCCTAGTTCAGGATTCTTTTAAGGTTAACATGCTGGTTTAGTTGTCAGTCAGAAAGACAAACACAATGTTAGCATTCATTTCAAGGGGGCCAGAATACAGGAGCAGAGATGTACTACTGGAGCTTTATAAGGCTCTGGTCAGACAGCATTTGGAATACTGAGCGCAGTTTTGGGCCCGATATCAAATCAAGAACCATACTGGCATTTGAGAGGGTCCAGAGGAGGTTCACGAGAATGATCCCGAGGCTGAAGGGTTTGTATACAAGAAGCGGTTGAGGACTCTGAGTCTTTACTTAATGGCGTTTAGAAGGATGGAGGAGGGGAACCTGATTGAAACCTACAGAATATTGAGAGGCCTCGATGAAGTGAGCATAGAACTGTTTCTACTAGTAGAGGAGAGACTAGAACCCAGGAGCCTCAGAATGAAGGGACAACCCTTTAGAACTGAGATGAGAAGGAATTTCTTCAGCCAGAAGGTGGCAAATCTGAGGCACTCATTATTGCAAAATGCTATTGAGGCCAAGTCACTGAGTGTATTTAAGACAGAGATAGATAGATTATAGAGTCACAGAGATATATAGCATGGAAACAGATTCTTCAGTCCACCTCGTGCATACAGGCCAGATATCTGAAATAAGTCTAATCCAATTTGCCAGCATTTGACACACATCTCCCTAAATCCTTCCCATTCATATACCCATCCAGTTGCCTTTTAAATGTTGTAATTGTATCAGCCTCCAACACGTTCTCTGGCAGATCATTCTGCATGAAAAAGTTGCCGTTTAGGTACCCTTTTAAATCTTTCCCCTCTCACATTACACCTGTACCCCTCTAGTTTTGGACTCACCCACCCTGGAAAAAATACCTTGTCTATTCTCCCTATCCAAGCCCCTCATGATTTTATAAACCTCTATAAGGTCACCCCTTCGCCTCCTTCACTCCAGGGAAAATAGCCCCAGCCTATTCAGCCTCTCCCTATAGCTCAAATGCACCAAATGTGGCAACTTCCTTGTAAATCCCAGGTTCTTGATTAATAAAGGAATCAAAAGTTACAGGGGTAAGGCAGGAGAATGCGGCTGAGAAACATATCAGCTATGATTGAATGGTAGAGCAGACCCAATGGGCCAAATGGCCTATTTCTGCTCCTATATCTACGGTCTAATCATCATTTCCTACAAAATTGCTTTATTTAGTTTTGATTTTGAAGATCTGAAAATCAAGCTGCCCATTATGTTTTCTTACGGAAGAGTCTCCTTCAATGAATTGGATACACATCAATTAATGTAAAAATGATACATTCCACTAAAAGCCTGATCTAAAATACTACAAAACTAGAAATTCCACGATAGCATGATACTTCTGGAAATATAGCGTACCTGTTTAATTATGTTCTTTGCAGCTGCAGTCATCTCTTCATGATAGATGTCCAAAAAGTCTAGCTTCCTTTGTCTTAGTAACCCAAATACCAAAGACATCAACCGTTCCTTAAAGAGAGAATAAATATATTGACACAGCAACTTAACCTTTCCTTATTGTGAACAAACTGTTCCGGAAGGTTCTCAATCTAAATGCTACGCTCAGGCTAGTATATAAATTTACCCTAAATTTATTAGCAGCAAAGGTATTTAAATAATTATGGTGAAAGGAAGTATAGTGAAATGCTCAATATTTGCAATGTGACTGCATGAAAAGCCAGAATTTATACTTTGATGAAATTTGTAAAATCTCAAGTTGAAACTCATGTACAAAGAAAAGAAATTCTGAAACCATTCTATTCTGGTCATTGCTGACCTGTCCATCCTCCCTCCGCTCCCGGCATCAGCAAACGTGCAATCAGGTGTAAGAAGGCCCCAACATATGCTGCCTTATGGGATAATGCAAGTTTTAAAATCATGTAATTACAAAATTTCATTAGAAATAGCTTGTTTAGTGGCTTATTTGATAAATTATTAGACACAACCACCACCAGTCATACACTGTCAGTTAATGGAGTGAAATTGAGGAAAGCATCAGCTGCATTGTAAACAGAACACCTCACATTCCCTGTGTTTACTTCGGCTACTCACAGGTTAGGTAGACAGCAGGTTACACAACAAATAAAACCACCCACGTTCTATTGCTGACCATGTCTCTTAAATCGAACCTCAGGACAAACTCTATTTACTGCAACAACATTTTTCCTCATACGGCACATAGAATTGTTTTTAATCTCTGGTATCTTATTTTCAAATCCCAAAAATTACTCAATTTGAAAATCGTAATTGCCTGCCCATGATGAACATAAGTCTATAGCAGGGTCATAAAGCTTTCAAACTGTCCCCCTTCACATGAATGTTGATCATTAAATTATATCCTTGTTACTGTATCCATTTCTTGAAGTCAATGATTGTAACAAAATACAATGACATTTTTGACTATTTTCCAACATTTCTACCATGTATTTGTCAATGCTGCTCCAAATTACTATCTGTCGCAGCAATTCTATTAATCTCACAACATGCCTATTGGATTCCAACCCAGCAGGCTGAACCACTCATGTGGAAAAACCCTGAAACATAACTGAAGACTTAAAATATGACTGAACGTAGCATTCCCTTCTGATTGCAATTGAAAATGATCAATTGCTAATGACAATGCAGAGAAATTCAGGTAGCTGAATTTGTGATATCAGGGCCTGAATGAGGGAAGACTGCGAAAGCTGGTACTCAATGACCATCAAACCATTGTCGATCGTCAGGAAAATTCGTCTGGCTCACTAACTTCAGGAAAGGAAATTGGCCATCCTCACCTGGTCTGACCTACACTTAACTACAGACTCACAGCAATATGGTTAACGCAAATACCCTCTGAAACGGACTCACCAGCCACTCGGGTCAAGGGCAGCTAGGGACAGCAAATAAAATGCTGGGCAGCCACCGTGCCCATGTCCCCGAAGTGATGAATACAAAAACAAAATGAGAAGTGATCTCATTGAAACATATTGGCTTCTTAACAGACTTAACAGGGTAAATGTTGAGGATTTTTCCCTGCATGGGAGAATCTAGGCATGGTCTCAGAATTCAGGGGCACCAATTTAGAATGTGCAGGCTTTACTACTCTTAAGAGGGTTTGCATGCCTTTTGAACTCCTTACCACAGAACTGTGTTGGCAGAGTCCTTGTATATATTTATGGCTGAGATAAATAGATTTTTGATTAATAAGGGAAATCGAGGATGATGGGGAAAATGCAGGAAAGTGGGTGTGAGGAATATAATATCAACCATGATTCTATTGAATGGCACAGCAAGTTTGAGGGGCCAAACAATCTACTCCTGTTCCTATTTCTTATGGTTTTATGTGTATTTATCTCCTGTTTTTTGTGAAATAAGCTCAGCATTCAGTGGTATCTATTCAAGCACCCATTTTTACATCAGCTGCCTAATACAGTGGCACGGTAGCAGAGTGCTTAGCACTGCTGCCTCACAGCACTAGGGACTCAAGTTCAATTGCAGCCTTGGGTCAATGGCTGTGTGCACATTCTTCCCATGTCTGCATAGGTTTCCTTCCACAATTCAAAGATGTACGGGTTAGTTGAATTAGCCATGCTAAATGGCCCATAGTGTCCAGGCATGCATAGGCTAGGTGGATTAGCCATGGGAAATGTAGGGTTACGGGGACAGGGTAGGGGATTCGGTCTGGGCGTGTAGGTCTTCAGAGAGTGGCTGCAGACTTGATGGGCCGAAAGACCACTTTTCACACGTAGGGATTGTATGATTCTAAAGCTACTGAAATATTAATAATGCATCTCTCAGTGAATGCTGAATTTGCATATTCACAGACTAAAACTACACAGAATCTGTACATTTAGTTGTAAAATCAAACATTTAGTGCGACACTATTGTAATAAAATGAGAATAAGTACTTTCACATACCTCTTCTAACAACTGATCATCTTCCAAAGGCCTATTTAAGTCACTATGAGCATATGTAGAAAAATCTGCTATCATCATCTTATCTATAAGTCTTTCCAACTCACACAGTTGTGAACCAAGGTGCCTGCAAAATGGAATTGTAGAAATAGAAATGTCTGAAACAAACATACCTCAAACGCAAATAAATGCACTCAGTGATTATAAAGGAAACCTCACTGTATAACATTTTCAGTAATAATTCAATAACATATAACAGAAAACAATTTACTTTGTGATCAGTGTTTTAGAAAGGGTGTTTTGGCCATGTCCATTACAGTTACAAACTATTACTGGTGTAACAATATTTCTATTGAAAGCAGTATTTAGCATTTTACAATGGGCTATTATATTCAGTGGATATACAGAGTATTCAGATCAATAAACATGTACAGATTTAATACTCCCTCAGCAGATGTGAGGTAACTGTCACTGCATTGATGGAAATGAATGACTACTGGGAAGCTTCCATTATGAGGACCATTGGCAAAAATTGAGAAACTTTTGATAAACACGGGATTAAACAATTTATTAGAATTTCGGATTTGTTTTATTGGATGATCAACAAAATAATTATAAATGAAGCAGCCTCAATGATAACAAGCAAGGACCAATGCTTTCCAACTCTTTTCCTTAATTTTCAAATGTGGAACTGAAGGAAGGATATTAATATTTGATATTAATAATTGGCAACAATCTCTTGGAAATAAACACATCTATAGATCTGCACAATTCAAAAATAATCTATATGAAGTAGGATGTAAACAGCTTTTGAAAGGAAAATGTATTACTGTATGAAAGGTAAGTAAGTATTAACAGATTAGGAGGGGCAAGGAGACCTACTCGAAAGTTTTCAGAAACTGCACAACACAAAAAGACAAGATAATAAAATTTGAGGCTGGATGAACACAGCAGGCCAAGCAGCATCCCAGGGGCACAAAAGCTGACGTTTCGGGCCTAGACCCTTCATCAGAGACCCTCTCTGATGAAGGGTCTAGGCCCGAAACGTCAGCTTTTGTGCTCCTGGGATGCTGCTGGGCCTGCTGTGTTCATCCAGCCTCACATTTTATTATCTTGGATTCTCCAGCATCTGCAGTTCCCATTATCTCTCTCCAACACAAAAAGACAATTGGTCTCTTCCTGTGCCAAAACATCCTGAGTCAAGATACACAATGCAGTCTCTTTCTTACTTATAAACACCATTCATTCCAGATAAACTCTGCAAGGTGAAGTGCTGGCCTAATGATAATATCTCTAGATGAGTAAAACAGAAGTTAATGTCCCATATGCAGGTTCAAATCCCACAACACAACTGGTGTAACATAGATTCAATTAATGAAAGTGAAAACTGGTCTAAGTCATAGGGTCATAAAACATCTACTGTTTTCAAGTCACAAAAGCCTGTAATGGAAGGATAGCTGTTCTTACCTGGTGTACATATGAGTGTTATATAAAACAAAGAACTGTGGATGCTGGAAATCTGAAACAGAAACAAACTGTTGGAGAAACTTAGCAGGTCTGGCAGCATCTGTGGAGAGAAGGTTCTGATCAAGAGTCACTGGACACAAAACACTAACTTTGTTTTTCTCTCCACAGGTGTTGCTAGACCTGCTGAGTTTTTCCAGCACATTCTATTCTTGTTTGATGTTGATTTTTAACTGCCCTCTGAAATGGCCCAACAAACCACTCAGTTCAAAGGCAATTAGCGTTGGGCAACAAAAGTCAGCCAGGCCAGCAACATTTCCAGTCCATAAAAAGAACCCGGGGAAACCCAAAAGGGAAAAACAGTAAGAGATGATTGTCATATTCTGCGGACAGCTGCTCAGAACTCCCCTGAAGATATTATAGAACATACAACATTAGAGCACAGTACAGGCCCTTCGGCCCTGTATTGTTTCAACTCTCAATACTCAACAAGTAATTGCACCATTTATTGGTCATCTGTTGTATTCAGACACACAATCTAGGGAGCTGATTCCAAATTCCAGATCTATGGTGAGTTAATCTGAAATTAGGTTGCTACAGACATCCAAAGTGACCATCTGATAGAAAATAATGAAAACTGAAGTTACTCAGAGATCCTGAACTGATCATTATTCTGTTACAAAGTATGTACATGTATGAAAATAATCCGGTTCTTCTGTAATACTTCCAGTCAAAACAATCTCCCTCCAGTTTTTAAATCAAATTATTAGGAGACTTCTCCAGCCAGGCTGAATTTTTCTCGGGAAGAAGTCTCAAACTTGGACTGTTTATCAGCCTCTCTCATTGAAATGCTAATAGCCTTGCTTTGCATTCTCAACATTTGCCTTCTTTAAATCAGAATTTCTGTTTGCAGATTTTCACTTCCAAACATCAAAGAACCAAATACAGAGAAAATATCGGCAAGTTAATGAAAAGTGAACTGCGTACCATTGCTTACCTGAAACTATGAATCCCCTGAAGCTCCTGTTGTAGCACCTCCTGTGTTGTTGCAATGAGGTCCAGTGCCCCAACAAACTCCGAGGTTGACAATAATAATTGTACTGTAGGCTGCGTTTGGTGAACAGTGGCCATTAGCTTTAGTTTATTGTACATTTTTACGCAGTTATTTCTAGTCACAGCAAGTCTCAAAATTTGCAAAGATCCTTCACACATTACTTTGTCAATCTGGGCAATTTTATCACGAAGCATTTTTACGGCTTGAGAGGTTTTGGTGAGGTAGTCCTGCAGTTCATGTTGAGAAGTCATGGCATGAAAAAAGGCATCAGAACGGAGAGAAATCTGGTGAGCTATGTTCACTTCCACAACGTCCAAATAATGTGTTAGCTGCAAAATAAAATCCATTAGGAACTTAAATCGCAAAATTTTACAATGTGGATGTGACCATTACTTTAGTCACAATTGTGTTCAACAACTCTATGCACTGCCACACTCTGCTACAAATGTTTATTTTGAACTATCTATCCAGTTTATAGATCCTCCTTCGATTTCTGATTCTATCTAGAACTGTCAATGGTTCTCCTTCCTCATTATCACCCTCCATTTTTGTCATTTTGGTCCAACTCAAATCTATTCAGGAGTACAGATTCCACACCTGCTAAGCAGACCAGCTAGTATACAGTCTTCGACGCACAAATACATGGAAATAACTGTGGGATGCCCATTGAAAGATTTACAAATATACACTCTTTGTAATGGGTAACCAAAGAGGTGAAATAAAACAAGTATCTCCTAGATACTGGACATCTTCCACTACACATCATAGGCAAGGTGACAAGTTCTGCTGAAAAAGGACATCCTCCAAATTTAAGCCAAAGTCCTTATTTCAAAGATGCATATAAACCGACATTTTCCTCGCTACCATCTGTTCTGAGGAAGAGTCACCCGACTCGAAACATTAACTCAACTCTCTTCACAAATGCTTTCAGAGCTGCTGAGCTTTTCCAGCAACTTTTGTTTAGTCCTTTATTTCAAAGAGGTGGGTCAGCACGATCTAAGAAAGCATAGAGAGAAACAAAACCAGAGTTTCTTGAATTTCTAGAGTGTATATTGATCTCGAGAGAAGTACCATAAATTGGTCTTGCACCACAGCTAATCAAATTACAAGCATCACTGGCAACAGAAATAAGTGCAAAGTCATTTTTGAATACCTACTAAATCCACTGGATGGACTTGTTGCAAGTCCACTAGCACAATGACTTATAAAAATAACCAAATAATTCCTCAAATATCTAATAGAATATACATTTTGGGAGGGCTGAATCCTTAATGACAGGCAAAGACAAACACTTGCCTGCACTCTGAGTTTAAACTATGCAATTGAAGTTCATTAAACGTAACGCAAAAACTGAAGTAGATGACATCATTTAAACCTCCTCTACCTACAAACAGCATACTCATTCCAGTATAATGAAAACAGAACACTGAAAATACCTGCATGGCATCCAGCTATGCCTGCCTCTTTGTAGGTTATGTGAACAGTCCCTCTTCCGCACCTACACAGGCCCCAAACCCCACCTCTTCCTCCGGTACATTGATGACTGTATCGGCGCCGCCTCTTGCTCCCAAGAGGAGCTCAAACAGTTCATCCACTTCACCAACACCTTCCACCCCAACCTTCAGTTCACCTGGGCCATCACCAGCACATCCCTCACCTTCCTGGACCTCTCAGTCTCCATCTCAGGCAACCAGCTTGTAACTGATGTCCATTTCAAGCCCACTGACTCCCACAGCTACCTAGAATACACCGACTCCCACCCACCCTCCTGCAAAAATTCCATCCCCTATTCCCAATTCCTCCGCCTCCGCCGCATCTGCTCCCACGATGAGGCATTCCACTCCCGCACATCCCAGATGTCCAAGTTCTTCAAGGACCGCAACTTTCCCCCCCCAGTGGTCGAGAACGCCCTTGACCGCGTCTCCCGCATTTCCCGCAACACATCCCTCACACCCCGCCCCCGCCACAACCGCCCAAAGAGGATCCCCCTCGTTCTCACACACCACCCCACCAACCTCCGGATACAACGCATCATCCTCCGACACTTCCGCCATCTACAATCCGACCCCACCACCCAAGACATTTTTCCATCCCCACCCCTGTCTGCTTTCCGGAGAGACCACTCTCTCCGTGACTTCCTTGTTCGCTCCACACTGCCTTCCAACCCCACCACACCCGGCACCTTCCCCTGCAACCGCAGGAAATACTACACTTGCCCCCACACCTCCTCCCTCACCCCTATTCCAGGCCCCAAGATGACATTCCATATTAAGCAGAGGTTCACCTGCACATCTGCCAATGTGGTATACTGCATCCACTGTACCCGGTGTGGCTTCCTCTACATTGGGGAAACCAAGCGGAGGCTTGGGGACCGCTTTGCAGAACACCTCCGCTCGGTTTGCAACAAACAACTGCACCTCCCAGTCGCAAACCATTTCCACTCCCCCTCCCATTCTTTAGATGACATGTCCATCATGGGCCTCCTGCACTGCCACAATGATGCCACCCGAAGCTTGCAGGAACAGCAACTCATATTCCGCTTGGGAACCCTGCAGCCCAATGGTATCAATGTGGACTTCACCAGCTTCAAAATCTCCCCTTCCCCCACCGCATCCCAAAACCAGCCCAGTTCGTCCCCTCCTCCCACTGCACCACACAACCAGCCCAGCTCTTCCCCTCCACCCACTGCATCCCAAAACCAGTCCAACCTGTCTCTGCCTCCCTAACCTGTTCTTCCTCTCACCCATCCCTTGCTCCCACCCCAAGCCGCACCTCCATCTCCTACCTACTAACCTCATCCCACCTCCTTGACCTGTCCGTCTTCCCTGGACTGACCTATCCCCTCCCTACCTCCCCACCTATACTCTCTCCACCTATCTTCTTTTCTCTCCATCTTTGGTCCGCCTCCCCCTCTCTTCCTATTTATTCCAGAACCCTCAGCCCATCCCCCTCTCTGATGAAGGGTCTAGGCCCGAAACATCTGCTTTTGTGCTCCTGAGATGCTGCTGGGCCTGCTGTGTTCATCCAGCCTCACATTTTATTATACTGAAAATACTCAGCTGTACAGACAGAATCTGTGGAGACAGAAACAGAGATGATGTTAAGTCTGTGACTATTTAACTTGAATGATTGGGCAAGGTGGAATCACTCTTGATTCTTACTGATGCAAATTTCCACATCTGAAGTAAAACAGGGCAATAGCACAGGAGAACCTCTCAGATACCTTTTCTTGCAATAATCTTGATGATGCTCCATCTCGAGCCCCCTTTCCACTGGCTCCATGTTGGCCACTGAAATGTGACCAGGGCAAAACAGTAGAAAACGTTAATGGATCTTCCAGAGCAAAGTCAGACTTCAAAAATATCTGTAGAGTGAGATGTAAAAGAAATAAATAAATTATTCTCAAAATCTTTTAACCCAATAGTTCAGATTCTGTTTAAATATCAAATAAGACAGCTAGGAGGAGTCCACAGCCAAAAGTGAAATAACTATCAGGTGACACTATATCGAAATACAATTTATCTTTTTGAATTTAAAAATATCTTTTCTCCCCCTCTCCAGACACATAACTTGCTTCTTAACAAAGCCTTCTCAATGCTGACTATTTGGTGAGTAGTTGCTCTATCAAATCACTGGAAAACAGTCATTTGGCAATACAGAATTTCAGTTTCAGCTGAATAAAAGTTATTTGTCAAAGCTTTTCATTTTCCAAGCCTCAATCTTGCATTAGCAAGAAATTCTATAATATACAGAAGACAATATTCATGCCATACAAGAGAACAGTGGTGATTAGTTTTTAAGTGGCACTGTGGCTCATTGGTTAGCACTGCTGACTTTCAGTGCCAGGGGCCCAGGTTCAATTCCACCTTTAGGCAACTGTCTTTGCGGAGTTTGCATATCCTTCACATGGGTTTCCTCTGGATGCTCCAACTTTCTCCTACAGTCCAGAGATGTGCAGGCTACATGGATTGGCCATGCGAAATGCTGAGTTACAGAGATAGCATGGGGGGGTGATCTGCTCTTTTGGGGGGTTGGTGTGAACGTGATGGGCCAAATGGCCTGTTTCTGCACTGCAGGAATTCTATGATATCTATGAAGTGACCTCTGGTTGCCATGGAGAATGCACCAGTTAGATGATGACTGACAGCAACATTCCCTCTAAGCGATAGTAAGAACTGCAGATGCTGGAGTCAGAGATAACACAGTGTGGAGCTGGAGGAACACAGTAGGCCAGGCAGCATCAGAGGAGTAGGAAAGTTGATGTTTTGGGTCAGGACCCATCCTCAGAAAATTTTGTGACCCAAAACAGCAACCTTCCTACCCTTCTGATGCTGCCTGGACTGTGTGTTCCTCCAGCTCCACACTGTGCATGCCCTCCAAGCTGTGCATATGCACAGCTGCTCCAAGGCACTATTCATGGTGAATGGTATGCCAATCATGGCATTGGCTTTGGTTCTGGAACTTGCTGCTGGACAGAAGCCTCAGAGGCCCATGTAGCCAGAAATAAAACTAAAACAAACACTGATTGACAGTTAACTGCCAATATTTGATTACAATTCTAAAACTGGCAGATTAACTCTAATTAGTTAAGACTTTGCCCTATGAAATAAGCCACAGAATGGATGTCATCTACTTTGTTGAGTTCAAACAGGTACAGTGTGTGTACGTGTTCTTTCCATCTGCAAAGAAATGTAGCTTCCAGTTCAGATAATAGCGTCACACTACAAATTCAACCATCCAGTCAGCATACTCAAACAAAGTGCTAGTAATTAATTCACACTTGATTCAATGCCAAAGGGAGCATTAAGATGACATGATTGTACTTATGAAACGTATTAGTCATGTTCGCTTGCACATATTAGAGAAACAAGAAAAGGAGAACCTGGATATTGTGTTACCTTAGGTACTTGATCCAAATCTGTTCTTGATCTGTCTGCAATGACATGAATCAATTCAATTAAAATCAAAGTATATTATGCAGCTGAATAATCACAAAAATGAAAATACTAATTGCATTGGAAACAATATTCAAAGAATTCAGATATTTAGTACGTGTCCTTACGTCACTCAATACTGTGACATTGATTTGCTGATAATACGCATTCACACCAAAGGTAGAATGAGATTCCCCACAGTAACAAAACATATACTGGGGGTTAACACAAGTGCCCGGAGTAATACCGCTGTGTTACATAGTAAGAATCTGTCATCACTCATCAGTTTCTGCAGCTTTCTGAACTACTACCTGAATGAATGCTTGACCCTAGACCTACCAATATCCTATTGAGCCAAACTGTATTGACCTTCTGGGAGAGGTCAATAAACAAGACTGTGACTTGTTTGAGAAATAAGGAAGTGAAAATTCTTTATTTAGTGTTTAAATGTGCAACTTGCTACCATGGAAAATAGTTTGGCAATACCGTGGGTCATTTTAAGAGGAAACTAGATGAGTACATGAGTGAAAAGGAAATGAAAGATAGGCTGAAAAGCTGAGAAGCGGATGGAAAGGAAGGAGATTCGTATGGAGTACAAACACCAGCAAGGTTCTTGGGCCAAATGGCCTGTTTCTATGTTGTAGACCCAAAACAATTCAGTGTAATTTGAACAACCAATCATCTAATGACAGAAGAAGATTTACAAAAGTTTAAACTATTTAAACTCAGAAGCAGATCAAGGTAAAGGGAACAGTAGAGTGAAGTCAGATTAAAGGAAAACTTATCTAATATCCAGATCTTAAGGGACCAACAACTCTAGAGAACAAGAAATAATATGAAAGCAGTAGTAAATGAAGTTAAACTTCAGGCACACAGAAGGAAGAACATGTCTAAGCAGTTAAAACAAAACAAAAAGAAAACAAGAAAGTACTTTAAAAAGCACAGAACAGGCCCTTCAGCCCACAATGTTGTGCCGACCATTGATCCTCATGTATGCACCCTCAAATTTCTGTGACCATATACATGTCCAGCAGTCTCTTAAATGACCCCAATGACCTTGCTTCCACAACTGCTGCTGGCAACGCATTCCATGCTCTCACAACTCTCTGCGTAAAGAACCTGCCTCTGACATCCCCTCTATACTTTCCACCAACCAGCTTAAAACTATGACCCCTCGTGCTAGCCATTTCTGCCCTGGGAAATAGTCTCTGGCTATCAACTCTATCTATGCCTCTCATTATCTTGTATACCTCAATTAGGTCCCCTCTCCTCCTCCTTTTCTCCAGTGAAAAAAGTCCGAGCTCAGTCAACCTCTCTTCATAAGATAAGCCCTCCAGTCCAGGCAGCATCCTGGTAAACCTCCTCTGAACCCTCTCCAAAGCATCCACATCTTTCCTATAATAGGGCGCCCAGAACTATGAAGGAGTTATCAGGTTTAGTAGAAGAAATACAATAATTGGAAGGGGTAGGAAATTAAACATTAATTCACAACTAACAGATCAAATAGTAACTGGAACAGCATGAAACTCATACAGAAAAATATGAAAATGGCACACCAGTTGAAAGGATTTGATCCGCACCGCTGTTTCATTAAAACCTGGCTAGTCCCAAAAGGTGTAGCACAGGCAGTCGTCCAAGAATTAAAGATTAGCCTGTGTTAGAAATGAACACTTCCTCAGATTATGATTGAACTTGCCGTATTCAAAAATTGGCTATTTCAAATAATTTGAACACAATCAGCACACCACGGGGATGCTTCACATTATTTCTAACAATAGTAAAGACATAAAATATTCAACTATGTCTCACTTTTCTGCAGCTGAATTCTTGCTTGCAGAAACAGCAAGTTCATAGCCATGAAAAGCAAATGTACTGACATTTTCAACTATTTGACAAAAGACTTCATTAGACAAGTTCTTACCGTGGCTGTGCACAACAGGTACAAGTGTTTGGTTTAGTCCATCCTTCAGTGGGCAGATTTTCTTGCACTTCTCATGAATCTTTTGTCGCTAGAAATAAGAACCACATTAAATGAGATTAAACAGTTCCACAAAATAATGCTCAAAACTTAAATTCTTGTTAAGGTAAATATTACAGACAGTATTGTGAAAATTAAATTTTGTTTCTGGTTCCAGAATTGAATTGTTTGAGAAAATCACGGAATTCAATTCTGTCATACAAGCTGTTTTCATTAATATTCTGCAAGCTTTTTTTCAAAAACATTGCTTTCTCGAAAGAATATTCAAGTGGGTGTGTGCCTACGATATCTAGTGGATAATTGCTTGGTAGCACAAATTTCAGTATTGCTGAAAAACAATATTTTGTTTAACCTTTTTTGAATCAGAATTCCTAAAGTGTCAAAACAGGCCATTCAGTATGCCGAGTCTGCACCGGTCCTCTGAATAGCATCCCACCCAGACCCAACCCCCACAGTCTATCCCCGTTACCACACATTTACCATGACTAATTCACTTAGACTGCACATCCCTGGACACTGTGAGGCAAGTTAGCATGGCCAATCCACCCTAACCTGCACACCTTCGGGCTGTGGGAGGAAACCTGGCAGATACCCATGCAGATATGGGAGAATGTGCAAACCTTACACAGACAGTCAATGAGGGTAGAATCAAACCCCAGGGTCCCTAGTACTGTGAGGCAGCAGTGCTAACCATTGAGCCATTGTGCCACCCTTTTGGTTGGACATCAACCTGTTTCGACATTTTCAGAGAAACACAGAGATTTACAGCACAAAAAGTGCCTTTCAGCTCACTGCATCCATGCTGGTCAAAAACAACCACCTAACTATTCTAATCGATTTTCCAATACTTGGGCTGTAGCCTTGTATGCCTTGGCATTGCAAGTGCTCATCTAAATACTTTTTCAATGTTATGAGGGTTTCTGCCTTGACCACCCTTACAGACAGTCAGTCCTTGATTCTCACCACCCTCTGGGCGTCCTCACATCTCCTCTAAACCTCCTGCCTTAAATTCATGCACCGGCCGCCCACCCCCACCCCCACCCCCACCCTGGTCTTTAATACTTCCAAAGGGGGAAAAGTTTACTCCTGTCTATCTTATCATGCCCCTAATTTTACACATCTTAATCATTTCCCTCCTCAATCTCCTCTGCCCCAAGGAAAACAATCCCAGTCTGTCCAATCTCTCTTCATAAATGAAAATGTCCAGCTCAGGCAATATTCTGGTAAATCTCCTCCACACCCTCTCTGTTGCAGTCACACCCCTCCTATAATGTGGATTCCCGAACTGCACACAATACTCTATATTTGATCTAACCAACGTTTCATATAGCTCCAGCATGACCTCCCTACCCTTAAATTTTACACCTTAACTAATAAAGGCCGGTATCCTATATGCCTTCTTAACTACTTTATTCATCTGCCTTGATACCTTAAGAGACTGGTATACATACGCGTAAGGCCCCTCTGATCCTCAGAGCTACCCAGGGTTGCACCACACATCATGAATCCCCTTGCCTTGCTTGTTGTGCACAAGGGCATTACCCCACACTTACCTGGATTGAATTTCATTTGCCACTGATCAGACCACCTGACCAGCCAGCACATATCTTCTTGCAGTCAACGGCTATTCTTCTCACTATTTAATCATCCCACTAATTTTTGTATCATCTGCAATCTTACTGATCAACCCTCCCACGTTCAGGTCTAAATCCTTGAGTTAAAGAATGAACAGCAAGGGCTCCAACTGGACACAGACTTCCACACAGAAAAACACCTCTCAACCATCAACCTCTGCTTCCTGCTATTCAGCCAACTGTGGATCCAATTTGTCTCATTTCCCAGGATCAAATGGGCTCTTATCTTCACCACCTGTCTTCCAGGAGGGGTCTTATCTAAAGTGTTGTTGAAGTCCAAGTAGACTACACCAAAAGTGCTGCCTTCATCTACACACCTGGTTTAGCCCTTAAAAATTCAATCAATTTGACATAACCTCCCCTTAATAAAACCATGTTGACTGTTCTTGATTAATCCCTGCCTCTCCAAAAGCAAATTAATTCTGTCCCTCAGAAGTGATTCCAATAGTTAACCCAGTGCTGAGGTGAGACTAACACACCCGTGTGACAGGTGGGACTTGAAGCTGGGGTGCATTCTGGACCACAAGAGCCTTTTGTCTTGCATTCATCAGCGCAACATGCAAACAAAAACACTGTAAAGATGAACCAACATTTCACACTATATTATAGCACAGTGATGACTGGCTGGCAAAGGGATTCTGGTAACATAGGTGTTGCATGGAAAATGCAGTAGTTAGATGATTACTTACAATTAGCTGCCATGCTTTGTTTGAAACGAGACAGATTGACTCTGATTGAGAAAAGAGCCACTGAATGGCTGTCACCTGCAGTGCTGAGGTGCAACATGGCACAAAGTACATTTTCTTTCAGTCTACAGAGAAGATGTGACTTTCTATCTACTGCACAGGCCTCAGAGGTCCATGCATGGCAGAACTTCCGGAGAGAAGCTAATACAACCATACGCATGCCGATGTCAATCAGCATGCGCAGAAACTTGGACCACGCAGCTTAAGGAGGAATGCTGGCTCTGTGTATTAACATATGCAGCTTCTGGCATGTGCAATTGTGCCATACTGTCAGCCCCACTGATAATCTTAAATTGGTTGTCAGTGTTATTCTTAGCACACCCTAGATTATTCTGCAAATTTTGTCCAATTGCACAGTCATACCTAATGCTTGATAGTGTGTTTGTAAGCATGGGCTACTTGGGTATGGGTCAGTACCAGCCTGTTGTGAATAGGTAAAAGGATATGCTATTTGCTACAATCTGCCAGTTTTTGAGAACATGTGGCTTACATGACATTGAAATTAGTTTGTGAGATATGCAAATGCCTTCTTGGCTTGATGGTTACAACCTGTCAATAGCAAACTGGTACATACTCCATGGCATTGCCTCAACCAATCAAAATCAACCTTGCCAATCTTGCACTCTCCTCTCATACAATACAAAATGTTTTCTCTGTACATTGATATTTCTTATGAATTTCCCTGATGAATGCAAAGCACATAACTGCAACAAAATGTGTCTTTTTCAGCAGTACTCAAGATGCAAGTGTTGCATAAAGCTGAAATAAGATTCTGTCTTCTATTAATCCTTACCAAAGTCATATCTTTTAGATAGGGTGCAAAGTGTTCCTTGGTGATTGGTGGGAGGTAGAAGGAAGGCATAACTTCGGTCTCCACAAAATCTAGTCCCCATGTTTTTGTGAAGAAATCAGATTCCCTTTTGGACAGTCTTGGATCATTCAGTGCTGCTGGTAGGTTCACTTTGGAATGATACACAGTCCACCGATGCTGATCTGCCACAACTGATGGGCTGTCACATAAGCTGCTAGAATCACCTGAAAAGAGAGAATATATTACTAACATTATAGCAAATTAAGAACTTGGATAATATTATAGAAAGCCATTGTCAGAGAATGAAACCATCACTGCACTCTAACAAGAAAATTGCATGCTTCAAAATACTTTTTCTCCCTGCATGGTAGCATTCACTAGTTAGGTAGACAGTCTGGCTTATGGCCAGATATTAAGAAAGACTAAAATGGACAGGAAAATGAGAGGAGAGGAATGAATTCACATTACTTCATCGGAAATTAGTGATTTTTATTAGTGACAGATTCTTACAAATTTGGAAACTAATGAGCTATAATTCATAAACTATGCATATTGTTATTAAACTAAAACAATGACTTAGCAACAATCAAAATATTTGCATTTGTGCAGAAAATGTTAACGTCAGGCATCATTCATATAATGGATTGAAAATTGCTCCAAATTTAATTGAAGTAGGGAATACCATCGTTTCAAACATGATCTGATCAGATCTCTCACTCAGACTGGTTCTTGAAGTAGCAAGTCAATCACACATTTAAGACTGCTATCAAAGAAACGAGTTGTACATCTAAATTCTCTGAATCCTCAAGGTTTCTGTCTTGCAGAGTTTGAGGAACATTGTTTTTCCTCCATATAAGTTCATGTAAACTACACAGAGTAAGCTTACTAAATATTCATGACAGAACTGAATTTTTAAAGTGTGTACATATTGTACTAGAAGAACACACCAATAGAAATGATTTGCTGATTTAGCTCATTGTGCCTATGCTGATTTAAACCAACAACACAGCCTGGTAGCTTCATCCTGATCCTTTGCCAGCTGCCTGAAAGAGATTTCTTCTTAGCGAGTTTTGAGAAGATTTGTAGCTCAGGTTGAGTTTCTGGATGTGAGTTTGCTCGCTCGGCTGGAAGATTATTTTTCAGACGTTTCGTCAACATTCTACGTAACATCATCAGTGAGCCTCCGATGAAGCTTCATCGGAGGCTCACTGATGATGTTATCTAGAATGGTGACGAAACGTCTGAAAACTAACCTTCCAGCTCAGCGAGCAAACTCACATCCAGATTTCTTCTTATTCTAATTCCCCTACTCGATTCTCATGTCCTTTTACAAACCTCTGTGAAAAATACAGGTTTATGTTGGAGTACCCCAAATTTTCCATATGATTCAAAGTGTGCTTTCAGGACATAGCAGACACTACAGAATGCAAAGGGAATCGTAAGATTTTTTTAAAAAATGAAATGATAGGGTGTGCATGTTGCCAGAAAGGCCAGCTTTTGTTGACTATCCCCAATTGCCCTGGGGTAGTGGTGATGGTAATCTGCCTTCTTGAACTACTGCAGTCTTGGGTTACCTGTTGGTTCCTTGGGACAGACATCTGGTAATGATCGAACAGTTTTAAAAGATTTTTTAGAAGGATCCATTTCCTTTTTGAATTTTCCATCACTGCTGCTTGGTTGGAGCACTGGTGGAGAACTATGGCTGGAAGCCATTGCACTACGGCATTGCAAGAAGGTGCCTAGCTGTAGACAGAAAAGAAAAATAACTTAATTAAAAATAACAAACTTATTTTGAATTTAGAGTTTCTCTTGATAGCAATTCTCCTGATAAACACAGTAGATAGGAGCTGGAGTAGGCCATTTGACTCAAGCCTCCTCCACTCTTCATTATGATCATGGCTGATCACTGAGCTCAACGCCATAATCCTGCCCTCCATCCCATTTTGCTCGATCACCTTAGCCACAAGTGCTAAATCTGCCTCCTTCTCAAGTGGACTCAACCATTTTCTACAGTAGTAGGCTAACCACACTCTGGGTGAAGACATCCAAAGTGAAAACCTTTGCTGAGTGTGAGAATCTTATTTTTCCTTTCATTTTCATCAAATGACATGAAATAGTATTTATTTTGATCACGTTTAAACAGAGGAAGTCAGTGAAGCACAACTGAAAAGGCCCTTACACTCCTCTTGTGAAGATGACAGCAGTTTCAATCATATTGCAAACTTCAAAAACGTGAATCATGTTTTCAAAATATTGATAGGTTTCAATCATTTGGTTCATCACACCAGCTGTACAAATGGGCAGTTTTAAGTGAGGTGTTCATTGACTTCAACTCTAGAAATAATTGAATACAGACATTTTAAATGGAGGAAAGTACCACGATTTCTGAAATAAGAAAGAATGATCTCCCTGTATGATATTTGGATTGAACCACAGAAAATTTACAACATTTACAACACATAGGAAGATATTTGCAGGGCAGATGATAAAACCAACCAACGACAAGACTGGATTAGCAAATCCAACCAATGACCAGTCTTGAAGTGCATCTGAAGTTTTTTTGTTGCACACTTCTTTAAAACTAAATATGTAACTGCAATCAGACCACGATTCTTTGACAATAATGATTGACTGTACATTCCTCTGCATCCATCACATGACGTACAAACAAGGAGAAAGAGTAAGTCATTCAGCCCCAAGTCTGCTCCGCCATTTGATGAAATCATAACTAATCTGAATGTAATGTGGTCAGAAATCACAACACCAGGCTGTAGTGTAACAAAGTTTATTTGGAAACACAAGCTTTTGGAGTCTTACTCCTTCTTCAGGTGTTAATGTAACCTGAAATCTGAATTTCCATCTAGCTCTGGCACTTTTTACACCCTTGCTTCACAAGAAACCATCTACCTTCGCCTTAGTAATATTCAATGCTTTCTACCAGCTTTTTAGGAAAAGAGTTCCAAAAACATATGATGCTTAAGGGAGAAAAAGCTTCTGATCTCTGTCTTAAATGGATTATGGGTTTGAAGTGCTCAGCATCTCTCCAAAAGAAGCTGCCTTGTTTGGTTTAGCAAAAGCAGAAACTCAATCAAACTCAATGTAGCACTGACATAAAAGGATAATAGGAAACAAACACTAGTTTTGGGTTTCAGACAGTTTAGATACATGCTACAATCAGGCAACCTAAGCTATAATTGTAGCCTCATTTCATTGCTGGATCTATACTCCTTCACAACAGGAAAAGTGCCAATAGATATTTAATGAGAATGTGGAACATACAAATTTACAAAATCATAAATTGACCAAAATGCAAATCATTTCGTTTTAACATCTGCTAGTTTTTGCATTTTATTTGTATATATATATATTGATAAAATTAACAGAAAGAATTTAGAGATAGTAGGAACCGCAGATGCTGGAGAATCTGAGATAACAAGATTCTGAGACATCACCTTGTTATCTCAGAAAGAATTTAGTTTCACTTTATTACTTCACATTTACGGCAAACCAACAAGCTATTTCACCCAAATAGTGTTTATGCTCCATATTAGTCTCCCAACACTATTCCTACTCTTGGCATTTGTTCATCTAACAGCTTCTTAACTACCTTATCAATTCTAACTACCTAAATTACTTTCTGTGGAAGTGAATTGCACATTTTCACCACTGTCTGGGTAAACAGGTTTCTCCTGAATTTCTTATTGGACTTATTAGTGGCTCTCCCATATTTTTGAGCTCTGGTTTTGATTTGCCTGCAAACGGAGACTTTTTAAAAAACCCTTCATAATCGGAAATATTTTAATCAGGTCACCTTTCAGCCTTCTCTATTCTACAGAACAGAGCTCCAAACCTGCTTGATATCAGGTGATAAATATGGCCTCTCAGTTCTGATATCATCAGTTTGCATCTCGCCCAAAACTTTTTCATAAGATCCCAAAACAATTAAAAGTACCTTTAATGCCTGACTCTCTCTGTCCATACAGCAACTCACAAATTGAGGGAAGCCAAACTACACTTGGAAGCTATTTTACATCACTGATCTTGTCTCAGTGACAGAGTAGGGACTTTTACAAACAAAAGGGTTTCAAAACAACTTGCCCAGGAACCTGTTGGTTGCTTCACTACCTTCCCAACACATACCAGCATGTTTGATAATTAATCTCAACAGGGAATTACATGAAACTAAAAAGTCATATTTAGTATCTTCGAAGAAAAACGCACTTGTAGCAACAGATTCTAGAACAAGTCACTGAAAACAAAATCTAATGTAGCCAAACATAATCCTACCAAAAGAAACATTAAATTCTAAGTAATTTTGTTTGACAGTTTATTGAAGTTATTTTTTACTTCAGAAACATTTCCTGGATTTTCGTAATCTGCTAAATTAATAATGAACAAAAGCCAAGTTCATGCAAAATTAAAATGATAATATGATACAGTTAGACATGTCCAGTATACTAAACACAAAACTGTCAGCCAAACTGAAACCAAAACTACTGGAAGTCAGCCGTCAACACATATGAAATTGACAGTGTCAATACTGTAAACTGTGACACTGTTGCTGTTTTGTCGAAGTAAGCTGTGAGGAAGACCGGCAATCTCTGTTGGGTCCATTCCTCTTCTCAGTTTACGTGCATTAATAATTTCAACTTGCATACTTGGTGAAACATATCAACATTTACAGAAGTCACACAAATAAGAAACATGTTTCACTGAAGCAGATTGTAAGCAATTTCAGGAACATACTGACATCTCAGCCAGTCAGGCAGACAGATGATTAAATTAATTCAGGGAGTGATAATAAAAGCAAAATACCGCTAAAAATCTGAAATAAGAACAGAAAGTGCTGAAGAAATTCAGTGGATCTGTCAGCAGCTGTGGAGAGAGAAACAGGGATAACCTTTTGAGTCCATAATGTCTGCTCTTCAGAAGGGACAGTGTTATGTCTTACATGGGAGATTAAAGAAACGATGAGCAATCTCAAGGATACGACTTTAAAAGCGGGAGATGGTTCACCAACTAAACCTTTAGCTGGAATGCCAGATTGGTAAAGCTGTTTAAAAGGCTTATGGGATCTTAAAAACAAATATACTACACCAGCAAGTAATGCTAAACCTATAGAAATCATTGTTAGGCTTTATCTAGAATGGTGCATTGATAGAAAATGATTCATTACCTCAGTGTAAATAGTTTTTGGTGTCTTACTTCATGAAGAATGAAAAGGTCATTGAGAAAGAGTCCAATAGGATGTTAGCAGGAATAAGAGGCACTGGGGCTTTGTTTTTTTTAGAACACAATAAATCTATGGCCTCAACTGCAGACCTCTAACATATTTCATAAGTCTCACTGGAAATCTGACAAGACATTATGTAAAACATTGGCAGAATTCCAAATAATTAATAACTTATTAAGAATCATACCAAAACCAACAGACTACCTGATGTTTGCCACACTGGTAGCACCCCTCAGAACCATCCCAGTTCTTGGCTGCCATATTGCCACATGGATTCTGGCAGATTGCAGAATGGCACAATCAACATTCCACCTCAGCTATAGGAACTAAAGGTCAGGGTGACCTCCACACAAGATTCAAAATAAGAAGTCAGCCCAAACAGCTGAATAGTCTACTCCTGCTCCTACGTCTTATGTTGTGTTATAAGTTACATACACGTCAAAACTCACAGTAACAGAAGCAAAATGCGCTGCCCCAATCCTCTTAATAGAATTTAATGCCTGATTCAAGCTAAGTGTTAATTTTACAAACAACATCTACAGAATTATAGTACCTTTATCAATCATTGTCATTTAAAACACTTTTAAAAATCAGAAAATTTAAATTATTAATAATACATTCACCTCACAAGGTTGTCTGAAAATAAACAGGATTAGCATAGGATCACCTTGTGATATCTGAATGATATGGCACAGCGGACAGCCATTCAGCCTATCAATCTTGGGCCAGTAGATGGAAAATCAGTCCACATCAACCATAAGTTTAGAGAAACCCAAAAGAAGAAAGATGTATTTTAACAAAAACTTTTCTGGACACAAACGTTTATCCATTACAAGTTCACAATACAATGTTTAAATTAATTCTTGAATCACATATAGAGTCAATAGCCAGAGACTTTTCCCCAGGGCAGAATTGACTGCCACGAGGGGTCATAGTTTTAAGGTGTTAGGAGGAAGGTATAGAGGAGACGTCAGAGGGAGGTTCTTCACCCAGAGAGTTGTGAGCGCATGGAATAGTTTACCAGTGGTAGTCGTGGAAGCGGAGTCATTAGTGGCATTTAAGCGACTGCTGGACATGCACACAGACAGCAGTGAATTGAGGGGAATGTAGGTTAGGTTATTTTATTTTTGGATAAGGATTATTCCACAGCACAACATCGTGGGCCGAAGGGCCTGTACCGTGCTGTACTTTTCTATGTTCTATGTTCTATTCATATCATCAGAGAAACAGCCAACTACCTTTCTGTAACAATATCCAACTCCTCCCAGTCTCAGCTCATCAGTGACTTAAATCATTCTATGACTTTCACACCTCTAGACTCATCTATTCCAACACACTCCTCTGACTTTCCAGACCTTGAGGTCACCCAATGCTCATTGATCATTGTGAAGCTTGCAGGTAACAAAAAGATAGGTGGAGGGACCGAAAGCGTGGAGGAAGCAGGGGGGCTGAAGGAGGACTTGGACAGGCTAGGTCAGTGGGCAAAAGTGGCAGACAAAATACAATGTGGGAAATTGTGAGGTTATGCATTTTTGTTGGAAGAGTAAATGTGTAAACTATTTTCTAAATGGGGAAAACCTTCGGAAATATGAAGCACAAAAGACTCAAGTGAAGAGCGTATTGAACCTGAGGATCTCATTGCTACAGAAGACTGTGGACACCAAGTCACTGAGTGTCTTTAAGACAGAGACAGGTAGGTTCTTGATTAGGAAGAAGGTCAAGGGTTCCAGGGTGAAGACTGGAGAATGGAGTTGAGAAACATACTAGCCATGATCAAATGAGTTTGACTGCCAATGGGGTGAAATTAAAATCAGGATGTTCAAGCCATGTTGGGCTAAAGGAGATTTCCATGAAAGGGAGGGTCAAGGCGACGGATGGATTTGAAAACAAAGGGGAGAATTTCAAACTAAGACATTACATCATCAGGGATAATGGGAACTGCAGATGCTGGAGAATCCAAGACAACAAAATGTGAGGCTGGATGAACACAGCAGGCCAAGCAGCATCTCAGGAGCACAAAAGCTGATGTTTCGGGCCTAGACCCTTCATCAGAGAGGGGGATGGGGTGAGGGTTCTGGAATAAATAGGGAGAGAGGAGGAGGCGGACCGAAGATGGAGAGAAAAGAAGATAGGTGGAGAGAGTATAGGTGGGGAGGAGGGAGGGGATAGGTCAGTCCAGGGAAGACGGACAGGTCAAGGAGGTGGGATGAGGTTAGTAGGTAGGAAATGGAGGTGCGGCTTGGGGTGGGAGGAAGGGATGGGTGAGAGGAAGAACAGGTTAGGGAGGCGGAGACAGGTTGGACTGGTTTTGGGATGCAGTGGGTGGAGGGGAAGAGCTGGGCTGGTTGTGTGGTGCAGTGGTGGGAGGGGACGAACTGGGCTGGTTTAGGGATGCAGTTGGGGAAGGGGAGATTTTGAAACTGGTGAAGTCCACATTGATACCATTAGGCTGCAGGGTTCCCAGGCGGAATATGAGTTGCTGTTCCTGCAACCTTCGGGTGGCATCATTGTGGCACTGCAGGAGGCCCACGATCGACATGTCATCTAAAGAATGGGAGGGGGAGTGGAAATGGTTAGCGACTGGGAGGTGCAGTAGTTTGTTGCGAACTGAGCAGAGGTGTTCTGCAAAGCGGTCTCCAAGCCTCCGCTTGGTTTCCCCAATGTAGAGAGAGCCACACCGGGTACATTGGATGCAGTATACCACATTGGCAGATGGGCAGGTGAACCTCTGCTTAATGTGGAATGTCATCTTGGGGCCTGGGATAGGGGTGAGGGGGGAGGTGTGGGGGCAAGTGTAGCATTTCCTGCGGTTGCAGGGGCAGGTGCCGGGTGTGGTGGGGTTGGAGGGCAGTGTGGAGCGAACAAGGGAGTCACGGAGAGAGTGGTCTCTCCGGAAAGCCGACAGGGGTGGGGATGGAAAAATTGTAGATGGCGGAAGTGTCGGAGGATGATGCGTTGTATCCGGAGGTTGGTGGGGTGGTGTGTGAGAACGAGGGGGATCCTCTTTGTTCCTGGACCTCTCAGTCTCCATCTCAGGCAACCAGCTTGTAACTGATGTCCATCCCACCCCACCAACCTCCGGATACAACGCATCATCCTCCGACACTTCCGCCATCTACAATCTGACCCCACCATCCAAAACATTTTTCCATCCCCACCCCTGTCTGCTTTCCGGAGAGACCACTCTCTCCGTGACTCCCTTGTTCCCTTCACACTGCCCTCCAACCCCACCACACCCGGCACCTGCCCCTGCAACCGCAGGAAATGCTACACTTGTCCCCACACCTCCCCCCTCACCCCTATCCCAGGCCCCAAGATGACATTCCACATTAAGCAGAGGTTCACCTGCACATCTGCCAATGTGGTATACTGCATCCAATGTACCCGGTGTGGCTTCCTCTACATTGGGGAAACCAAGCGGAGGCTTGGAGACCGCTTTGCAGAACACCTCCGCTCAGTTTGCAACAAACTACTGCACCTCCCAGTCGCAAACCATTTCCACTCCCCCTCCTATTCTCTAGATGACATGTCCATCATGGGCCTCCTGCACTGCCACAATGATGCCACCCGAAGGTTGCAGGAACAGCAACTCATATTCCGCCTGGGAACCCTGCAGCCTAATGGTATCAATGTGGACTTCACCAGCTTCAAAATCTCCCCTTCCCCAACTTCATCCCTAAACCAGCCCAGTTCGTCCCCTCCCACCACTGCACCACACAACCAGCCCAGCTCCTCCACTCCACCCACTGCATCCCAAAACCAGTCCAACCTGTCTCCGCCTCCCTAACCTGTTCTTCCTCTCACCCATCCCCTCCTCCCACCCCAAGCCGCACTTCCACCTACTAACCTCATCCCACCTCCTTGACCTGTCTGTCTTCCCTGGACTGACCTATCCCCTCCCTACCTCCCCACCTATACTCTCTCCACCTATCTTCTTTTCTCTCCATCTTCGGTCCGCCTCCCCCTCTCTCCCTATTTATTCCAGAACCCTCACCCCATCCCCCTCTCTGATGAAGGGTCTAGGCCCGAAACGTCAGCTTTTGTGCTCCTGAGATGCCGCTTGGCCTACTGTGTTCATCCAGCCTCACGTTTTGCTGCATTACTTCATCAGGAGCCAGTATCCATAAGATCATAAGATACAGCAGGAGAATTAGGTCATTTGACCCATTTACCTTGCTCCACAATTCATTAACATTATGGCTGATCCGGTTGTGATCTCAGCTCCACTTCTCTGTTTGTGACCATACCCCACAACTCCCTTGCTTGTCAAAACTCTAACTCAACCTTGATTAAATTCAATATTCCAGCCTTCACTGCCTTCTGTGCAAGTGATATCAACGGACTAATAGCCCTCAGAGTAAAAAAAAATCTTGTCTGTCTTTAAAAGGGAAATCTCTTGGCTCTGAAGAAGTCTTTGGACTCAAAATGTTTCTTCCTCGCCACAGATCTTGTCAGGCTTGCTGAGTTTCTCCTGCACTTTCGGCTTATATTCCTTGTTCTGAAACTGTGCTCCCCAGTTCTAATCTCTCTCTGACAGAGGGAGTACAGTCTGCAAGCTTGTGATTTCAAATAACCTGTTGGGCTATAACCTGGAGTTGTCTGATTTCAGGGGCGGCACAGTGGCTCAGTGGTTAGCACTGCAGCCTCACAGCACCAGGGACCTGGGTTCGATTCCAGCCTCAGGTAACTGTCTGTGCGGAATTTGCACATTCTCCCCGTGTCTGCATGAGTTTCCTTCGGGTGCTCTCGTTTCCTCCCACAGTCCAAAGATGTGCAGGCTAGGTGGAATGGCTGTGCTAAATTGCCCATAGTGTTCAGGGGTGTGTGGGTTATAGGGGAATGGGCCTGGGTGGGATGCTCCAAGGGGCGGTGTGGGCTTGTTGGGCCGAAGGGGCCTGTTTCCACACTGTAGGGAATCTAATCTAATTTCTGATCTAGTCTCTCCTGGGAAGAGGAAACATCCTTTGGGTGCCCACCATCATGCCTGAGTGAATGCCTCTTCTAAAGAGCCTGCACAGGTATGATGGACCAAATGGTCTCCTGTGCATTCTAGCATTCCATTCAGACATTTTGATAAGAATAGCTTCCAAAGAATCCAAACCAATACCACATCCCCACAAATTAGGAAGAACGCAGAATATAGCACTTGGGGAAGGAGATACTAGCACCTGCCCAGAGGACATGAAAAATAAGAAACAGGAGGCAGACTTTAGGAGGGGAGGAAGAGTGTGACCGGAACCAAAACATTAACTCTGATTTCTCTCCACAGATGCTACCAGACTTGTTGAGCTTTCCCAGCAATTTCTGTTTTTGTTGTTGATCAGGGAAGGGGGTGGTGCTAGGACAGGCAGAGCGGGCTGAGCGGTCATTATGCTTTGATTCTGCGAACCCGGTGTATGTCTCACACTCGGGAAGAGCACGGCGTTAAGCGGGGTGGCGGTGGTTTCGGGGATCAGGAAGCGGCGGCCGCTGACACTGTCCCCCGAACCCGGAGAAACAGAAACCCCAGCTCCGCGGCCTAACGTACCGGCCCGGTCCTATCCGGAGCCCGGCCCCGTAACCAACAGGAGGTTTGGGGTGGGGGGGGGGGAAGTGATCGAGTCAAGAACCAGCCCCTCATCTAGACACCCGTTTCCCTCATCCATCTGTCCCACACCCCGGAGCTGCGGACAAACTCTCACCCTCACCTGCTCCCGCTACCGCCTGGAGCCACCATCGGACCTCCCAGTCCTCCCGGCCCGTCCCGACAGGCACTGCGCGGTCTGCTGGGGCGGGACCCGCGCTCCCCACATCACCTGATCTGATTGACGGCGGTTCTAGCCAATTAGAGTGCAGGCATGTCGCAGGTTTTATGGGTGTAGGGGGGGTGAGGGCCGGGGCGGAGAAGGTGTGTGAGTCTGCGCGCGCGTGGGAGAAACGGATTTTCAAACCGACAGAGGGGCGTGTGGACCGTGCTATGAAAACCGAAGTAATCTGTACGGCTCGTCTGTGTGTGTGAACACAACCGAAAAAACAAGACTGATGTGTCAACTCTGTAATCAGATCCTGCTAACAATGACCATTAGGAATCCGAGATAGAGATAGTAGGGACTGCCAACGCTGCAGAATCTGAGATAACACAGTGTGGAGGTGGACGGACACAGGAGGACAAGCAGCAGCAGCAGAGGAGCAGGAAAGGCTGATGTTTGAGGCCTAGACCCTCCTTCAGAAATTGGAGCGGGGGGGGGGGGGGGTCTGAATTAAATAGGGAGAGAGAGCGCGGACCGGTTGTGCTTCAGTATCTGCACCCCCCCCCCCCCCCCAGTCCCAAAGGATTCATGTCCCTCCTCCCTCCCCCAAAGGCTATTGAAACATGAGATTCTTAGTGTGTTTAACAAGGTGTGGTGTGTGAGAACGAGGGGGATCCTCTTTGTTCCTGGACCTCTCAGTCTCCATCTCAGGCAACCAGCTTGTAACTGATGTCCATCCCACCCCACCAACCTCCGGATACAACGCATCCGACACTTCCGCCATCTACAATCCGACCCCACCATCCAAGACATTGTTTGCCTTTATGGGAGAGACCAGGACCAGATGGCAAATTCTCAAACCCAGGGTTCACTTATTTAAGACAGGGATAAGGAGGAATTTCTTCTCTGAGGGTGATATATCTGTGAAATTCTTTATTGCAGAAGGCTGTTAAGGCTACGTTGTTAAGTATATTCAAGGCTGAGATAGATCAGGGAAGGAAGCAAGAGTTAGGAGGCAAGGGCAGGAAAATAAAGTTGAAGATTATCAGATAAATCATAATCTCATTCCAGTGCTACACAGTTCCCATTATCACTTACATCTTCCTCTATGTTTTCTGATAGGGCGTAATCTCAGAATAAGGAACTGCACGGTTAAGACAGAGATAAGGAGGAATTTCCATCAGAGGATAGTGAATCTGTAGAATTTAGAGTTCATTCTTAAGAATGAGACTGCAGAATACTTGGAAGAACGTGATAAAATAGTGTTCAGTCAGCATGGTTTTGTCAAAGGGAGGTCATGCCTGACAAATTTGTTAAGAATTCTTTGAGGAGGTAATAAGCAAGTTCGACAAAGAAGAGCAATGGACACAAACTATTTGGATTTCCAGAAAACCTTCAGTAAGGTGCTGTAACAAAGCTACTTAAATAAGTTAAAAGCCCATGCTGTTAAGAATAAGGTACTGGCATAGATAGAGGATTGGTTAACTGGCAGAAGGCAGAGAGTAGGGATAGGGGTTTTTATCAGGATGGCAACCAGTGACTAGTAGAGTTCCACAGGGGTCAGTGGTGGACCACAAAGGTTCATGTTACACACTAATAATCTGGATGATGGAACTGAGCACATTGTTGGTAAGTTTGCAACTGACACAAAACTATGTGTAGGGAGTGCTGTGGAAGCAGGAGGCTGCTGAAGGACTTGGTTAGTCTTGGAGAGTGGGCAAAGAAGTGGCAGAGGGAATACGACGTGGGAAAGTGCAATGTTACGCACTTTGGTAGGAAGAGGAGACTTGGACTATTTTCTAAATGGGGAAAGGCTTCAGAAACCTGAAGCACAAAGGGACTTGTTTAGACTTCTCTTCTGGTTAATACGCAGGTTCAGTTGGCATTTGGAAGGCAAATACAATCATGCCGTTAGTTTCAGGAGGGCTAGAATACAAGAGCAGAAATGTACTGCTGAGGCTACGTAAAGCTCTGTTCAAACCACATTTGAAATATGATGAGGAGTTTTGAGCCCCCTATCTAAGGAAGGATGTGCTGGCATTGGAGTGATCCAGAGATGTTTACCAAGAATGATCCTGGACTGAAGGCCTTGTGAAACGAGGAGAGGTTGAGGACTCTGCATCCGTACTTGGTGGTGTTTAGCAGGTTGTTGGGGGTAAGTGGGGGGGGGGGGGGGGGGGGAGGGGGTGGAGGTGGGGGAGATCCGAATGAAACTTACAGAATATTGAGACGCCGAGGTAGAGTGGTAGGTGGAGAAAATGTTTCCATTCGTAGGAAAGATTAGGAGCCAGGGGTACATCATCAAAAAATGAAGGACAACCCTTTAGAATTTCTCCAGCCAGAGGGTAGTGAATTTGTGGAATTTATTGTCACAGAGGGCTGTGAAGGCCAAGTCATCGAGTTTATTTAAGTCAGATATAGATTCTCAATTAGTACGGGATCAAGTCATACAGGGAGAAGGTAAGAGAATGAGGTTGAGAAATATAATCGGCCATGACCAAACAGTGGAGCAGACTCAATGGACCAAATGGCCAAATTCTGATTCTATATCTTGTGGGCTTCTGGTAATTCTTTCCCACAGAAGGTGATTGAGTATATTCAAGGCTGAGAGATTTTTAAGCAGGAAGGGAATCTAGGCTTACAGGGAAAAAGCAAGAAACTGGAGTTGAAGCTCATCTTGTTGAGATGTACAGCAAACACAGTGGGCTGAATAGCCATCTTCTGGTCCTAAATCTTATGGTCTTACAACTCAACTACAAAAGCTACACACTGAATTACTGAGGGAATTCTGCACAGGAGTGCTATTTCCTTATGCTTAATGCCAGGGCAATGGAATTTAAAAGTATGCTACTGGTGCATGGCACATCTGGAAGACAATTAACAGTTTTGGTTGCCTTGTTTAAGAAAATATGTATAAACATTAGAAGAAGTTCAGAGAAGGTCCATTTGAAAAATTTCTGAGTTGGGGTTTGCGGAGATGAGCTTATGAGGAAAGTTTGGATAGACTGGGCCTGTTATCCATTTACGTTTGGAAGAACGAGAGGTGGTCTTATTGAAACATATGAGATGCTGAGGGTATTTGACAGGTTGGATGCTAAAGAAATATTTACCTCATAGGAGAGGCATTGGAACAGGAGTGGGCCGTTCAGCCCCTCAAGCCCATTCCACCATTCAATGAGATCATAGCTGATCTGGAGGTTAGAAGTAGAGGATACAGTTTAAAAATACATTTATAACTGAACTAAAGAGAACTTCTTCTAAGGGTCATGAGTGTTTGGAACACTCTTCCCAACAAAACAATGGAGATGTGTCAGAGTATTTTCTATGGTGTAGACATAGATATATTTTTGACTAAAAGGAGTGAAAAGTTATGGTCAATGGAAATATGGAGTTGGCTGGGGTTGGAGTTGACAGTTCCAACTCATGAACTCTCTTTGCAAATGGCAATAAGACCATGCAGGCTGCTTGTATCAAATGATCACTTGTCAAGGCACTACTGTGTTGACTGTCACATCAATAGGAATAGGTTTCATTTGATTGAGGAAGCAACTGTTGTCTGTTCTTTATACTGTTTACTTACCAGCATGTCCATGAAACCAGACAACCAGCAGGACCAAACTGCTCCAAGTTCAGATGCAGATGTTTCCCACCAGATCTTCAGCAGATTGAGCTCCTTGACATCAGACACCAGGGTTACCGCAGATGCCTTCATTAGACTCTACACCTCCTGGAGTGTATTTAGTGGGAAACCAGCAGCAATGTGGGTTGAGATTCACAAGGCAGACATTAGGGGTTTTGCAGATGTCGGAGTTGTTACTGATCATAAATGGATCAATTTGTGAAATCAGTATATATATTTTCAAACAACGGAGGACTTTTTTTCAGTTCCTGTTGCTCTTTAAAATCCTCACATTGGCGCAGAGACACCTGTGAAGTTGACTCCAAAAAGGATATTGGAATAAAAAACAAAGTTGCTGGAAAAGCTCAGCAGGTTTGGCAGCATCTGTAAAGGAGAAAACAGCGATAACGTTTAGGGTCCGGTGACCCTTCCTCGGTACTCAGGATATTGGAATAATGTTTCTAAGATCTGGAACATGGAAAGGTGGAGAGTTGGTCCTTATCCAATGGATAGTTTTGAGGAATGTCCTCAATTTCCTGTCTCCATATTTGGCAGCTCACATTATTGCTCTAAGACAGCATCCTCGACTTTCTCAACCCCATTTATCTCTTGGGGTTCCACAACAACTAGTTATTGTGCAAAACTGTTTAGCAAGCAACAAATGTTAATGAATTTAGATTTAGTCATGTGCACCGGTGCAGAAATACAGGGAACAGTGAAAAGTGTACTAGTCACCATTCTCCGATGCAAGAGACAGGATTAAAAACAGAAGCAGAAATAAAAGAAACAGCCAAAAGGAGACATCCAGATCACTCCCCCGCCTCCACCATGAGTCCTCATCACCAGAAAAAACACAACCACAAAGTCCATCCCTTAGTCTGCAAACTCTCAGGTGCCTGAGTCCCTGCACACCGCTGCAGTTAGAATGCCACCACCTCTGCCATCAGGTACCCAGGTTCCACCTCTCCAGGTTGGAACCAGGTCACCATTCTTAGCACCATTTTGTCTCTCCTGACATCATCACCATGAAGCTGTGTTGGGCCCTGGATGATCTCAGTAAGAGGGCTTGTCCTGAAAGGATCAGACAGTGGATTTTATTCCAAGATGCTCACACTTTGTTCTGAGAGCTTTGAGCATTGTATGATTCGGGCTAGATTCCTGCTCTGAACTATTGCCCAAGTTTATATCAAGCTGCTTGAGCCAGCTGATGATGGGTTAGACTTACATAAAAGCAGTTTAATGAGCTGGGTGGAACTGGGAGGATACTGAGGGCCAGTGCAGTGTGAGTGCACCACAGCTACAATCAGGAAACTGGGCACAAACCTGCGTAGCCCTTTGTCTGAGAATACAGATTAGCTGAATATAGTATGAATGTTCCAGTCGAGAAACAGCTGGTTCCTGACTGCACCCACACAGAGTTCTCTATGGTGCATTGGATTCCTGCAGGAATCCAATCCAATCATTTACACAAACTCCATAAACTATTTCTGCCTGCTTGTCAGGTTTCACAGGCATGTGAATAAACTGTTCAGAAAGCTGTCCCATCCCATTGTGTATAACTAATTCTACAGACACTAATTTGATAATCCTTCATAAGAGCAAGCTGATAAACGTGGTAATACAAGTGTTACTGAAAATTGAGTAACTGGCTCATGTCGTCATTTCTAAAGATATCAAACTAATATCCATCATGTGATGTATTATGCAAAAACAAAAATGCCTGTTTACGAAACGCCAATCAGCTTTTGATATTCAAGTTTAAATGTCTCGTCTTCAGTTCTGGATTTCAAAGAATAGAGCTGCCAGCATTTGTGTATTGTTCTGGAATATTATTGCAGTTCCACAGAAGCCTAAACATGACTTAAGCAACACAAGAATTCAGCAAATCAGGGTCATAAAGATATGAAAAACTTCATTAATATTTGCACACAAAACTCCAAATGTTCACACTACAACTTTAGAGTTTCTGCTTCCATATTCTTGTGTGTTGACAGCATAATAGCACTCACTCACTCTGAATCCTTGCATATATCATCAAAATAATTTTCCAGTCAACCTTTCCTTTTACATTGAAGATACAGCTCAGAAGTGAATCATTTAGCCGCACTCATCAGTGATAGGACATACATTCCACCTCAGTCTCATATAATTCTATCTAACTTGTATCAATCTTTCAGCTCACCCTCTATTCCCTTTTCACTTGTGCATTCATTTAGTTTTGTTTTGGAAGAATTCCAGCTACTTGCTTTGACAAATTTTTGTCACTCGCACCCCTCCCCTTTTCAGTCTCATAACATTTTTGTCTGTACTTTCTCTGCTTCTCCCATTCTTTCAGAAACTCTCCTGTGCTTTCTCTGTTTTTCTCGATTAATTTCTCTCTCTTCAATCAAGTCATCCTCTGATTGCAATGGCATTTAATGTCAGCTACAAAAGTAGCACTTTTACTACCCATTTACTTCAATGTCAATGGATCAGTTTGGAATTTTAAAATATTTGTAAACATTGGAGAAGCATTCGGGATAAACTACGATAATGGGATCTTTTTAATTTATCAGTTCTTCAAATGCAGTCAACTCCAGTAAAAATACATAATATTGTCCCCAAACAAACCAGTATCATTGGGCAACCATAACATCATGACCTAACTGGAAAGGGTATACCGATAATTGTCCCCACTGTTTCACAAGCTGATTCATATATTTTGTATGTATAAAATCACAATGAAACCAGATTGCCAATTTGCCAGACTGACTGCTACTCAGGACAAAAGCAATTGTTACAACATACTTTAAGGGGGAAGTGGGGCAGGGAGTCACTTACTTCAGATGGCTGGTTTTTGATGCAAAGTGATGCCACCAGAATGGGTTCATTTCCTGCACTGGCTGAGGTTGCCATGAAGGACTTGCGTTTTCAACCTCTCCCCTCACCTGACTCTCAGATTTAAACACCACCAGTCATCTCTCTCTCTATTGAGAGAACAGCCTTATGGGTTGGCAGCGCTGTGGTGTTACTTTAACAAGAAAATTTACATAACTTCATCCACTTCCATCTCCCACCACACAAAAGAACAGACATTAAGACAGACACCAGACAAATAGCATAACACTCGTGGGTGGAACAAAAACGTAAACAGGGCAAAAAAAATTCTGAAACTCAGAAGTCCAGATCACAAAGATGCTGTTGTCTTTGTGGTGATGGTTGTGTTCCAATTTAAGTGAATTTAGAATTCATACAAGAAAAGACCTTTTAAGCTTTGCTAGTTTAGAGAAATAAGGAGACTTTCTGTCTGCAGGCTCTGGATGTGTCTTTCAGTCTTAAGCTCCAAGAGCAACATTGGAGGGCTGTCATCAAGCAGAATTGCCTTGACTCAAGATTCTCAGTACTATTGAGTCTCAAATTCTCCCTCTTATTGCTTCCAAAAAAAAAATTACATTGCACAGCTCAATAAAGACAACACAATTTTCAAGTCGCAAAACTTTCTTGCTATTCCAGTTATAGCAGCCCAACTTACTTTTTGTTTTTTTAAAATTATAAACTAAAATGTATGGCCTAACTTTAAGGGCATTTAAATAGTCATTGGATAAACATATGGATGATAATGGAATAGTGTAGGTTAGATGGGCTTCACAGGTCGGCACAACATTGAGGGCCGAAGGGCCTGTACTGCGATGTTATGTTCTATGTTCCATATATAGAAATCTCCACATTGGAGAAAACTGTCTGCAGCTCAAACTGTGCAAATTTGGATTTATAGAATCACAGAATGACCAAAACACAGGAGACCATTCAGCCCATCATGTCTATGTCAGCCTTACGGCTGAGCAAATAAAAACCAAAAGAACTGTGGATGTTGTAAATCAGAAACAAAAACAGAAATTGCTGGTAGTGTCTGTGGAGAGAAATCAGGTCCAGTGACCCTCAGAACTGGGTTCCACTGTTGGACTTTTCCAGCAATTTCTATTTTCGTTCATTGTTGAACAACTTATCCCATTCCCCTATCCTGTCTTTTCCCTGTATCCTTGAAAACTGTTTTCATCTTCAAGAGTATTCACCATAGTACACAGATTTCATTTTTAAAAAAACACAAGGCCTGTTGATAGATTTTTAAATAAACATATGTATAAGTGGGAGGAGGTCACTCGAGGGTGCTTTACCATTCAACAAGATCATGGCAGATCTGATTATTCCAAATTCCACTGAGCTCTGTAACCTTGCAAAACCTGAAACTAGGGTTGCATGTTTCAACTAGTCAATTCTTGTTGCAAATAAATTTTTTATCCGCATAAAAAATCCCAAAGACTTGTGGGTCATTTCAAACAGAATGCTTTCCATTGTTTGCAACAACCAAGATACTATCTGTACCCAATCAGCTAGCGTTTGCAAAACTTGCAAGTGTCCAACATTAGATAGATTTGATTCTACATTTGGACAACATTTGCTAGATATTCCTAACTATGTGAAGAATTACGTTGACAACTAATTTGGGATTGTCAGTCAAGCTTGCAATATGGTGCAGTGTGTGTATTGGAAACCCCATGCAGTAATAAACAGGGTTCTGTTATTGACAGACAGAAAGAACATCTCCACACACTGCATCTGTTTCAAACAAACAACATAGGCAACAGGAATTAGTTGATGCATTGCTCAGAATGCCTTGACCACAGTCAATGCCCAACAAAATAACTGGTACTTCTCCATAGCAACACCTCTACCAATTAGAGTCTGTTTGCCATCTTATCAGCACTTTCTTCTCGTAAGTTGAAATGTTGGTTTTCTCTTTAAATTGACATCCATGCAAACTGTCCAAATGTCTGTTTGCATTAATATTTAACTCCACATCATTGTGTGCAAGGTACTGAATTGGGTTCAGCCATGTACAAAGCCCAAGAAAGTTTTAGCATTAAGAATATCTCTCAGTGAAAACAAATGCACGAGTCTTGCGCTACAAACCAGAAATTTATAATCACAACTACTATTCATGTTTAACATGGTGTGAAGCTGGATGAAACAGCAGGCCAAGCAGCAGAGGAACAGGAAAGTTTGATGTTTCAGGTTGAAACCCTTCTTCAGAAATGGGGGAGGGGAAGGGGATTCTGAAATAAATAGGAAGACCATTTCAACTCCCCCCTCCCCCCCACCGACCCCTCGGATGACATGTCCATCCTGGGCCTCCTGCAATGCCACGATGATGCCACCTGAAAGATGCAGGAACAGCATCTCATACTTTGCTTGGGAATCTTGCAACTCGAGGGTATCAATGTGGGCTTTATAAGCTTCAAAATCTCGCCTTCTCCCGACCACATCCTAAAACCAGCCCAGCCAGTCCCCAAGAAAACAAAGTGTGGGGCTGGATGAACACAGCAGGCCAAGCAGCATCTTAGGAGCACAGAAGCTGATTTTTCGGGCCTAGACCCTTCATCAGAAAAGGGGGATGGGGAGAAGATTCTGAAATAAATAGGGAGTGAGGGGGAGGCAGACTGAAGATAGATAGAGAAAATAGGTGCAGAGGAGAGTATGGGTAGGGAGGTAGGGAGGGACCAGGTCAGTTCGGGGAGGATGGACAGGTCAAGGGGGTGGGATGAGGTTAGTAGGTGGGAAATGGGGGTGCGGCTTGTGCAGCTAGTCCCCACCTCCTTAGCCTTTCCTCCCACCTCAAGCCCCACCCCCATCTCCTATCCACCAACCTCATTCTGCCTCCTTGACCTGTCCATCCTTCCTGGACCAACCTATCCCCTCCTACATTCACCTTCACTGGCTCTAACCCCACTTCTTTGACCTGCCTGTCTCCTCTCACCCTATCTTCTATCTAACTCCCCCGTCTCCCTATTTAAGGATCCCCATCCCCTCCCCCATTTCTGAAGGGTCTCGATCCGAAATGTCAAACTTTCCTGCTCTTCTGATGCTGCTTGGCCTGCCATGTTCATCCAGCTTCACACCATGTTATCTCAGATTCTCCAGCATTAGTAGTTCCTAATATCTCTGCTATTCATGTTTGTTATCTTCAGAATTTTAGATTCCACTGCACTTCTGGTTGGTCTTCACAAAATTATATTCTGCACAAATACGAGTCATGAACACTCACCTGTCCACCAGTCCACTGGTCCACTATCATGCCTGTGCTCGCTGGCCTATGGCAACGGTTTGATTTCTGCAATACTCAGCCCTGCTTTCAAATCACCTTAAAGCCTCATAGATCCCTATTTTAAAACCCCCCTCAATTCCACATCCCTCCAAATGGGTGCTGCACTAATTCTGGCTGCTTGTCTGTCCTCAACCCTCCATGAGTGATGGTCACAGCTTCAGTTGCAGGGCCTCAAACTCTGAATTCCCTTCATACACCTCTCTAACTCTTTTTCCTCCTCTAATTTGGAGGTGCTGTCCTCTCACTGCACCTGACAAAGGGGCTCTGCTCCCAAGGATTGAGATTTCAAATAAACCTGTTTTCATGTGATTTTGACATATTCCTCGAAGAACTTCCATAAAGCCTACTGTTAAGATTAGCTGAACATCTGACCCAATACCTTGTTCTGAACAAAAAAAAAGTTTCTGGAAAAGCTCAACAAGTTTGACAGCATCTGTGAAGAACAGTCAGAGTTAACATTTCAGGTCCGGTTACCCTTCCTCAGAACTTAAGTTAAATGTAGTTGTAACAGAAAACAAGGATCGCTGCACGGTGGTGCCATTTCTCTTAAACTGAAGCACACTGGAATCCGAGACAATCAGCAACAAAATAGAAATCAGTTTCACCACTGGTCTGATCAGATTGTGTGTACATTGCTGGTCTACATGTAGTAATATTTTAGAATTACAAATCATAAAAGGTGGAGTCTTGTGGCCTCAGCAGAAAAGCTTAAACACTGGAAACTGCTGACTGGCCAGATGCACCGCTTCTGCAACAGTGGTACTATTTCACCATGTGCATTAATTAGAAGATACTATACAGAAAGTAGAGCTAAAACATGTTTTCTGAACAGTTGCCTGTCACCATTCACTACAAAAACATCTGAATTCCAAACTTTGGTAGACATGTATTTATCGCAGCATATCGTACAGCCCCATCAGGGCTTTTCTTTGAAGCCAAAATCTGGACTGCATTTGACTGCTCATGGTTGCAGAGCATGTTGATAGACAGGAAATTGAGCAGACTCTCCCCTGCTCTTCATCCAGACTCGATTGCCAGGATGTGCCTTTCAGGAGCTGCTATTTGTGTAGAGTGAATGGACAAGAAATGATCAAATTGTTGCACTAGTGCTGGTTTCAATAGTATTGAAGTCCAACATTTTCAATCTGTCACATACTACTTCAGCAGATCACCAGTAAACAGCATCTGGGGACCGAAGCGAACACTAAGAAAGCATGAGCACTTTGTTCTCTTGCAATTTTATCACCATACACACAGGTTGAAACGCACATGGGCACACCTTTCCAATTGGCCACATGTGACTATTGGACAACACTGTTTACATAAAATGGTGTAATCAGTCCCAAGATTGGCAAACATCAGAATAAAATGAAGCACTATTTCTGCAGTACGTTATTATCTTGATTGAAACTGTGCAATTGGTCAAAGATGGCAGGTCAGGGTGGAATGGAATGTAGGCAAGGAATTAAAACAGCCGGCCACATGGAGGTCAAAATCAAAACAAAAGCACTAATTACATCTTAAGACCATATCATGGGCAAAACAGTATATTATAAATTAAGGAAATACATGTAAATGACTGCCTCTCATGCTTCAAGTGTGAAGCTGTGGGAAGAGAGAAGGATTCCGCTGAACAGTCTGAAAAATAACAACATGAGGAGGATTTGGCAAAACAAAGACTTTGATAGCCAGCTGGAAACTTTAAAAAAGAAGTGACAATGGAATAAGTAGCAAGATATCAAATCCCAACCCATTCCACCAAATTCACAGACAGGTATGAATCTACCAGCGCCTGATTTTAATCAAGCTGAATGGCAAATAAAACAGCCACATTTCATTTCAGTAACGTTCTCCTATCAATTGTTCGTTTAGAAATCTTCAGTTTACACTTTAAAGAGGGAATGGCAATGCAATATTTAGAACATCACTTGTCCAATTCTTTATTATTTCTTTTAATTTTTTGGAAGTGTGCAGGAAGTGGAAGTTTCCACATACTTTATGGTTCCAAGGTGGTAAAAGAAAATATATTCCACAAGCTCTTTCAAAGAGTTACCCATGAGCCAACAAGCACAAACTATTACCCTATTAGAACAATACATTTACTGACTGCATTTCTAAAACCCTTGATTATTAAGGGCTAATCCCTGCCTCTAACTGGTTATGATCACATCAAATGTTGAGCACTTGATGTCACATGTCACAAGTTTAGTTTCAAGTGCAGCTAGTTCTATAGATTAGCACCCCCATTTCTTAGTAACATGCAACTTCTACTGTTTAACGAATGCTACATTAAAAGAAGAGTGAATTACGCAGTGCATTTTGGCCTTACATGTTGATGGATGCCACATTATTAATACCCTTGGCAGACTGGCCCAATTGTAATAAGAGAACACCATCTTGTTGAACTTTGTCAAAGAAGCAGAAGCTTCCAAAAACCAGATTTATTTCCTTAATAGGACTGTTAAAGTTGAATATGCCAACAGCAACAAATAAACATGACTGCAATTGAGAAATTTTTTTAAATCCATATATTTGTGCAACATAGAATCACTTACCAAATTTCTGCTCAAACAGAATTCATGAATGAGTACTGAATCCACATCTTAAACCCTGAGACAGATTAATGTACTGTCAGTATTAATCAGAGCTAGGAAATGTTGTATTACAAGTAACGGGTCACATAGTGGCCACATTTACATATTTGTTCCATTTTCTGCAGTGGGTGTAAATTGAGAGGGTGAGAAAATAAATAAGGGAGTCAGAAACAGGTAGAGAACACAAAATTTTTTAAAAACTAGTCAAGTAAATCAGCTCAAATTTGAGAGACTGTTTGACTCATCTACGGTAACAAAAGGATTTTGTTAACACCAATATGCTGCAATTGTTTTCTTCTAAAATTTGCTTTGTAATGAGGTTTATTCTATACAGCAAACTAAGTTAAAGGGTAGCAATAATACCAAGTTAAATGGACAAAGTTAATCAATACTCAGGGTACAAGTTAGTTGACCAGAATCAGAGAGCAGTTTTGCAAATCCCAAGATAATATGACTCCACAAAATCAAGACTTTATAAGTTAGCATTCCACATATGCTAAGCATCCCCTACAAACACCTAAAGCTACAAACATATCAGGCAATAATTTAGTACAAAAGACCCTACAGAACTTGAAAGCTGCAATACAGTAAAATAAGCCAACTTCACGCATACTCAGTTACAGCTGAGAAGTTGTTTAGCAGGTGAGATTGTGTAAACAATTAATGTTATTCAAGGTGGTGCACCTTTATCACTGAGAGCATGTCAAATTATTTTGGCACAATGGCATGCACTGGCCATCATTGGGATGTTAAATGCAGACAGTTGCACAGTTAGCTTTTATGCTATTACATTACAGTGGCACGTTATTACTTTGTAGTAAATAGCTGCAAAATATGTGGTGTGCCCAATTCATATGAATTCTTACCCCCAGCCTGCTGCTACTGAATAAAACACGAGGCTTTGTGAAGCTGCATCTACCTTGGGTCTCAACTGTAATCAACAGATCAAAAGATCTGTTAATGTTACCTGTAATTAAATGCTGACTTTCCTTTGGAAGCTATAGGTAATTATTCTGCCCAAGATAGAAAGATCACTGGCTCCTCTTACAGATACTACAAGTGCATCGCAGTATCTGATAATGATAGCACAAAGTAATAAATCAAACCTTTTGTTCCTAAATTTCAGGATTCTTAAATTCTTTACAAAAATGTTGTTGAAACAAGGTATATTTTACTGGATCATACTGCAGCTTTTATGACTAATAGACTCTCAACAAGTTGCATTAGATTTATTCAGCCCATTACAAATTAGGTTGAATCAGCTAAAAATGAGTCCACATTTTATTAAAACAGCACAGTCTTCAAATTTTGTAATTGGTACTGTAGTGAAGAGGACCAACATTAACAGAGGTTTGTTTATTTTAAATATTTGGGCAATAAGTTTCTGTATTTCAAAATACTTGTGTTTAAGAAATGCAGACATATCAAAAGCAGTTCTGAAGACAACATCAATGAAAACAACGAGGTTTCTTTCCTCAAGAAGGACTACACAAGTCAGGTTATGTTCCAGAACAGACAAAATCCAAAACCCATGGAATTCAGTATAGAAAACTAGCTTATAATTCTCAATGATATCAAATGTCTTTCTACGATCGGTTTTCCCCTGCATTTAATAAAGTGGTGTCCTTAGTCAAGAGGTCCCTGGAAAATAAGTCTAACATATCCTTGTTCCCCACTGAGTTGTGTGGAGCAGAAAGGACAAGCTGCATGGAAAGTGTGGGTGCCATGAGGAAGAGGGATTTGGGACCAGTAAGTGGTAGTCTTTTCTGAGCAAACATGTCCACAAGGGCTGAACGCATGAGTTGGAGGTCCTGCATCAACGTAAAATCCAGCCTCGCTCCCCAACCACAGTGGAACATATGGGCCTAGTGATCGGCACATCGGGCACTCCCTCTCTTTTCCATCTCTCTCATCCTTGTTTCCCCAGTTATGAAAGCCATGTACATGTCCACAGTTAAGATACACCCACGGTTGTTTCTCATCTACATCTTTCCTTTTCATACTGGGGAAGGCCAGTGTATTAAACCCAACCGGACACTGTGGCCTGGCTGCGTTGATCTCCTGACGAAGGGCTTCCAGATGTTTAACAGTCGGAGTGTGAGAGAGTCCCTCTGCAGTGCGCCAAAGTAGAGTTGCTCCACACAGATCAATTAAAGAACCATCCTGCAGGACATTGGTTTCATTCTCAACCTAGGAAATAAAAATAAAAGTGAATCGGAAACATGTATTGTGTGAAGAAGTAATTTGTCATCTCACATTCAGACAAAGATACTGTTTGTAAACTCAAAACAGCAAACAGCTAATGTTAAAGTTAGAATGCATCCAGGCTAATGAAAACATTCCGTATTAAGAAATCGCGGTTCCCCAGCCAGTTGTATGCTGGCAAATAAGAGGCAGAACCTGCTTGTGAATTATTCAAGTTTAAAATGCTACTACTTTATCCTTAATTAAGTCAAAGATTCAATGTTAAAAAGCATCACAATGCAAGATATCCTCCTTATTGTCTCAATATCTTTTTATATGCTTTTTCTGGGTAACTAACCATTCTCCCTCGCTGTTGCGCCGACCTAGTTTCTCTCAGGGTGAAAACATTGCCACAGACCGATATTTCTCTCCAGACTCCTGGCTTGGAATCTTCTGTAAAACCAAGTCTTGGATGCATAACAAGGACACCATTTGTGGTTAAACCATCCATCTGACCATCAGAAGTTTTCCATTTGGCAGCCTTCTCCTGAAAGAGGAGAAAACAAAAACGAGCCTCCAGTGGGCAAAAGCACTTCAAACCAAATACAATAAAGTCAACAGCTTACTTCGCATTTGACTTACTCCGAGGAAAATATTCTTAAATGAGTCAAAACCAGCTGCATATATCCTGGCAGTGTAGGGAAGATTCCTTTCACATATAATACGACAGGCAAATCGGGATATGGTGCTCTGAGCAGACTGAGTATCGGCATTACTCTGACTTCCCGGCACAGTATCCGTCACCACAAAATCAATTGGGCTCTCGGTTGAACGGCCAATCTAATAAAAGTCAACAAGAGACAAAACATTTTGTGAAATACAATTACCTCCATCACCAGTCCTTGTTATTATTTCACAAACTTGTTAGCATTAAGTATTGAACTGATGGAAGCCACTAGTTTATTCCGAGTAGTGCGGTTCAAACTTAGTTAAGTCATCAGTGTCCCTTACATGCTTGAGTGGAGGAATGATACTTGAGATTTGGGGAGGTACATACAAAACTAAGGTAAAGCACAAGGTCATACTGAAGATAGATTGATTTTCTTTTTTAAAAAACATTAAACAGAACAAAAACTTAAGCAAAAATATACAGCAAGACATAACTTGTGAAAACAAAAATGACAGGTTACATTGTGTGCAGAGTATCCTGCCGAAGGTTCCATCCATACGTTTTCAAATTATTCTCATTTTCTACTTTGTGATTAAAATGGTTATTCTTCCAAAGCAGAATAAACAACCGAAACAGAGCGCGGGCTCCAACCCACTTGCACCACGGAAGTGCAACACCAATCTGAATTGAATCTGAACTGCCGTTCCCAGATTTCCCGTCAAAATGAAGAACCTATTCAGAAAGTCCAACTGGGATCAGCCACCTCAAAGAACAAGTTTGAATTTAGGAAGCAATAGTTTGGTAAGCTTAGAAGTTCCTCATGATAATTTTGATACGATATTTGGCACTGCAAGGTCACTGCCATAGTCTATTCCAAAACAAAACTATGTCAAGACTATACTCAAGAAGGATTTGGAACCAAGATCCAGGACCCAGGCCATGATGGAATTGCGTGTTTGACAAACAATCCAGAACACTGGGTTTTGCATGGTTGAAATGGAGCACCACTCAACCAATGTTTCACTAGAAAGTATTTAAACACACAGAAGTCAGAAGAATCTTATTGTTGATGAGCATGCTCATCACCAGATGCAACAAGCATGATTTACTGTCTGCACAATAAATGTGAACTACTTTTAATTGAAGACCCATTTAAAGTTACATCTCAAAGGCCGATAACCAGTCTTCTGAATGTAACGTTTGAACCTATTTGGAATTTTTCTGGTGAACGAAAGCTCTTTGTACATGAAACTTTGTGATCAAGTCATTGTTTTGCAACACATGAACCTATTAGTTGCTTCGTAATCCAGCTTTTTAACGTTCTCGCGTTACAACTTACATGGAATCTTTCATTGAATTTGCTTTTTAAAAAGCCCAATGCTATATACTTCAACTACAATTACTTATAAACGTAGCCACATGAGAGAGTGTGGTACATTCCCATTTACCTTTTATCAACATCAAACTCGACCAAACCTCACTGGCATAATGCAACGGTGCACACAACAATTCAAATCCCCCTACACTCACAGGAACAGGGCAGTAAATTGTCAGTGAGCTGAAAATTTTACACCATTCATCAAATAAATAACTGACTGAACAACAGAATTAATAATTAAGATAGCCATTTTATAAAACACCATAGAAGTTGGACTGCTATATAGCTGAAATACCAGGACAGTTTTGCAAGATCAAGTGCTGCATATTTTTAAGCTGTGAAATACAATGTTGCTTTTTGATGCAGTAGGAGTAGAATTCTAGATGCAATCCTTTGAATTTAGGAAATTCAGTTTGATGACCAACCTCTGATTGGTTGGGCTGCAGCATTAAAAGTTTAAGTGCCCATACCAGCAGAGAGGGAGTCATTTCAGGATTGTTTGTGGAAAAGTGGAGCATGATTATTGGCACACTTTGTAGTTAAGTTGTAATACATTATCCTCTTTACCTCCCTATAGCACTGAAAGCAAACGCTGACTGACTGTACATTTCAGACCAAAATATAAATCAAATCAAATTTATTGCAAGATAAATTCACATAAAAGTGAAAAAAATGGTTGAACAGCAAGTTCAACAAGATACACTCGTCTTCACAACATTCAATGTCTTTGATCAAAAGTAGGTCTTTTACAATCAGACGAGCTCATTTCACAAACAACTTAAAACTTCTCGGTAATCAATACTTTCATTCTCATCACCTGGACGCACGGCAGAGAAAATACCACCATTACTACAATATGATGAGCTACTTATTACATCTGGTATCCTTATAAATGCCAGAGATCAGCTCATTCTGTGCCATGAAGATGCATTACCTTGAATCTAAATTATGTACTGCCTTTTAAGATCCTATTTTTAAAACATTAAAAGTATTGCAGCCTAGTTGATTCAAATGAAAATACATTAAAGATAACCACTTATGGGATTTTAAGTAGGCCAAAGTCACATTCAAATAACTGTACTGTTTCACTTGTATAAGAACATTAATGCTTAATAAAACAGAACACAAGTTACCTGGAACATATCTGTATTGTTGTCATGTGTATATTCTACCACCACTGTCTGAGCACGTGACAGTGTATATGAAATACTGTGTTGGTCCTTGTTATTTATCGCCTATTAAAAAATTAAAGAAAGAGTACATTAAACAAAAGGAAAATGATTCAAGGAAGACATTCCCAGCAAATATAACCATTTTCATGCAACCTTTAAAGATACCTCAGATTTTTAAGCTTTCACAATACCTAACCATTCCAGTTAGACTGGGATGATCCTATCCCACAGATTTACAACAAACGCACATCCACTAGGTTCACTGGAGAAATGGAAACAGGACTGCAATTTTACCAGCCACTACCTTCAGTCCATCAGCAACTGCCAAACAATACATTAACCATCAATCTCTTTCTTAGTAATTGTGCTCATTTCGTTCATAAACTCTAAAATGTTAACAATGGTTTTCATCTCATTTGGGGGACTGTGTGGAGAAACTGGAAGCACAGACACGTTGGTGCCCTGATGATTGGATTCCATTTGCTCCCAATTATTTTAATGGTGTGAAAGTCCTGTACCTTTCAATGAAGAGCCAGAGTTTTCAACACAACTGAGATGCATCGTGAGCAACTCCTTCCTTGCCCAAGCATAGGCTTCAGGCATTGCTATGGCACATAGAATGCTAACACTGAGAAAATAAGTGCTTTAAGTGCATCTGCTTATTAATTAACAATTTAATCATGGGAGGGCATCACAGCCAATCTTGAATTTGACCCTCTGACATCCTCTCATACAGTTGAGAGAGGGTAACTGGACTATTTCTCCTCTGCAGCCCAAGATTCACCACACATCCTTAGATAGCACCTTCCAAATGCTCAGCCACTTCCATCTAGAAGGACAAGCGCAGCAGATACATGGGAACACCACTGCCTGCAACTTCCCTTCCCAAGCCACTCACCATCCTGACTTGGAAACATATTGCCATTCCTTCAGTGACACTGGGTCAAAATCCTAGAATTCCCACCCTAAGGGCATCACGGGTCAACCCACAGCTGGTGGATTGCAGCAGTTCAAAAATCATCTCACCACCTCCTCTAAGGCAAATAGGGATGGGTAATAAATGCTGGCCAGCCAGAGACACCCACGTCCCACAAATGAATAAATAAAAGAATAATGAAGCCTGATCTTTGAACTCCATAATCTAGGCACAAACCAGGAATGTTACAGATCCGTAATATGAATTTGCACAAAAGATTTTAACATGTACTTCCTGAACCAATGGGGCATCTCTTCTATCGCTAGTCTCATAGGAAAAGGGGTGAAAGTTAATTTATAGCACCATTTCAACCACTCTCCTCCACACCCCATGCCCGCAAAACAAACTGATGTAGGAAAAGCTTTAAGATTTCAGCAGTATCTATAAAAAGCACATCACTCTTCTCTTATGAAATCCACCCACATTTAATTTATGTGGCATCAGAGTGAGGGCCATACATATCTTTAGGTTTTCAAGTCAGCATCATTAATTAAACTTGAAAAGAATTTCTCTGATCACTGACCTGTTACAAGTGACAGATGTTACCCTATAAACTTGCATTCAAATCAAATTTAAAAACAAACAAAAAAAAAGTCAAGCTTACAACACATTTTCTTACCTAATGTGCGTATTGGGAAACAAGGTTTCTCAGAGATATCCACCCAGGGAGAGCTGACTCCAAACAATAGCTCCACAATCCACTCAATTTCTAGACATGAACTTTGTGACATTTGGATCTTTCTACATTAAATTTATTATTTTTGACCTCAATCTCTTTTTACTGGCCCTAGTGTTTTTTTTTTTAACTCCAATAGAAAGTGTGTGCACAAGACAGACTTGGTTCTAGGTCCGAAAATTGTTATCAAATTTCTACCATTGAAAATGGTGCACGAGTTCTTCAAATACAGCATTGGAATTAATATGAAATAAGACTCCAGTTGTGCAGAAATTATTCTTTCCATAATGCATTAATAACTTAAACAGTGGCATAAAGTTTCATCTTGTGTTCTAAGGCCACTGATTTCTTTACTACAAGTTGGAAACATCTGTCCAGTGAATCTCCTGCATCCCCAGTTTTTTCCTCCCTAAAGCAAAAACCAAATACAATACAAAGAAATAAGACCCACTAAGAGTGAGTGGTTTTATTCTAGCTCACTATGCCTTTGTAGTGCATGCAGCCTAAAAAGGTTCAGGATAAACAATGTTCCAGTGTATTAATCACTAGAAACTTTGTTTGAAGAAGTACCTTCTCTGCTTGGGGAGTACAGGTAACATGCACTGTACTTGGTTTCACACCATTTGGCTTTGGTCTTTTAAATAAAGCAAATCTGCTTTTTCTTCGTCCTCGGTCTCCATTTGGGAGCGATCCATTGTACCTTACAAGACAGAAGGAGAAATCTTACACTTGAAAATACTGCAATTAAATATTTACAATTCAAGCTAAACCCCAAACTCTGGTTACTGTAAATAATTAAACTCTCTCCTGTTTTCACAGCAAGTTTCATTAGATATATTAACTCTACAAGTACCAAACTTTCACATACATGACTTTTTGGTTCACATTTAAACCATTCCAGGTAATATCAGCAATATATTGCATGGGCCCAACTGAAAAGTGCATCTTTTATCATGACTGGCCAAATTATTTAACTCAAAATACTTTCAAGGCATGTTACATCTGGAACAAGGTGGAACAATGGTCAGAAGTCAAAATCAATCCACATCCCCAACGTGTCCCAAGTAATAGAACTCATCATCTCCATCCTAACATCTGCATGAGCCACATACGAACATCAGGCATTTAACTTATTCTATAAACTACAATCTTAATTATATAAATAAAAGTAATGGCACTGCAAAAATACAGAAGTGACTCAGTTAGTTATTGATCAAACATCAATGTTAATAGGTGGCAAGAAGTGAAGTTGCCTGTATCAAGTCTTCATTTCATAGGAGAACTACCCCACGTCTCTCAAATCAATAAACATAAATGGGAATCCACTGAGTGACAAGTTCACATTCCCAAAAAGCACAAGGAAAATGGAAAGAGACAAGTTGGAAAAACTATTATACTTTTTAGTTACATGTTGAAACTGTAGATTTTTGTTAGTACTATTTAAGTTAATACACTGATTTCTCAACCATTGGCCTTATTTTCTGGACTAGTGGACCATGAGTTTGCCTGAACTTAGGCTTTTGAGGAAATCCAGATTCAGTTCCAGCTTTTTGGCGCAGTCTTGATTTGTTGTTAATGTTTCATAATGTTTAATTAGGTTGTGTGATCAATTAGGAGCACTTCACTATTTTAGACGATTGAGGCAGGTAAGAGCATCTGTGGAGTGAGAGTGGGGTTGCGTGTGCATCTGAATATTTTCACAGAATGCCAGAATTGATAGTGCATAAGGAGACCACTTGGCCATTGTACCTGCACAAGTTCTGTGACCACTTCCAAACTTGCACGTTTCCCACGCCCTGCACGCTCCAATCCAAAAATTCATCTGGTACCATCTTGAATTCCTCAATCGAATCTGCTTCCAACTTATTTCCAAGCATGACGTCCTATACTCTCAACTGCTGACTGTGTGAAAATGTTCTTTTTCTTGCATCACCCTTGCTGTATTTGAACATCACTTTCTCATTCTTTTTCCTTTTTATAATAGGAGCAGCTTCTCCTTATCTACTTTATCCAACCCACTTCTGATTTGAAGCTGTATCAAATCTCCCCTCTGTCTTCTCTTCAAGGAGCATAGTCACAACTTCTCCAGTCTGTCCTCATGACTGAAGTTTCTCATCCCTGGAACCATTCTTGTAAATTGCTTCGGTACTCTTTCCGATCGCCCTATTATAGGAAAGATGTGGATGCTTTGGAGAGGGTTCAGAGGAGGTTTACCAGGATGCTGCCTGGACTGGAGGGCTTATCTTATGAAGAGAGGTTGACTGAGCTCGGTCTCTTTTCATTGGAGAAAAGGAGGAGGAGAGGGGACCTAATTGAGGTATACAAGATAATGAGAGGCAGAGATAGAGTTGATAGCCAGAGACTATTTCCCAGGGCAGAAATGGCTAGCACGAGGGGTCATAGTTTTAAGCTGGTTGGTGGAAAGTATAGAGGGGATGTCAGAGGCAGGTTCTTTACGCAGAGAGTTGTGAGAGCATGGAATGCGTTGCCAGCAGCAGTTGTGGAAGCAAGGTCATTGGGATCATTTAAGAGACTGCTGGACATGCATATGGTCACAGAAATTTGAGGATGCATACATGAGGATCAATGGTCGGCACAACATCGTGGGCTGAAGGGCCTGTTCTGTGCTGTACTGTTCTATGTTCTATGTCACCATTTTCCAGACAAGAGTGAAACCAAGACATTGATTATCTACAAATCACACTCAAGCTACAAGTGCTACCATAGCAAGGGATCTTCACCAGTCATTAGTTACAACAATGTTTCAAACCACAGGAAAGCTCTGCCCTGCTGTGCTCTGTTATCAGGATACTACATTGACAGGATGCAAAGATGGGCTGAGAGGTGGCAGATGGAGTTCAACCTGGATAAATGCGAGGTGATGCATTTTGGAAGGTCGAATTTGAAAGCTGAGTACAGGATTAAGGATAGGATTCTTGGCAGCGTGGCGGAACAGAGGGATCTTGGTGTGCAGATACATAGATCCCTTAAAATGGCCACCCAAGTGGACAGGGTTGTTAAGAAAGCATATGGTGTTTTGGCTTTCATTAACATGGGGATTGAGTTTAAGAGTCGTGAGATCTTGTTGCAGCTCTATAAAACTTTGGTTAGACCGCACTTGGAATACTGCGTCCAGTTCTGGGCGCCCTATTATAGGAAAGATGTGGATGCTTTGGAGAGGGTTCAGAGGAGGTTTACCAGGATGCTGCCTGGACTGGAGGGCTTATCTTATGAAGAGAGGTTGACTGAGCTCGGTCTCTTTTCATTGGAGAAAAGGAGGAGGAGAGGGGACCTAATTGATGTATACAAGATAATGAGAGGCATAGATAGAGTTGATAGCCAGAGGCTATTTCCCAGGGCAGAAATGGCTAGCACGAGGGGTCATAGTTTTAAGCTGGTTGGTGGAAAGTATAGAGGGGATGTCAGAGGCAGTTTCTTTACGCAGAGAGTTGTGAGAGCATGGAATGCGTTGCCAGCAGCAGTTGTGGAAGCAAGGTCATTGGGGTCATTTAAGAGACTGCTGGACATGTATATGGTCACAGAAATTTGAGGGTGCATACATGAGGATCAATGGTCGGCACAACATTGTGGGCTGAAGGGCCTGTTCTGTGCTGTACTGTTCTATGTTCTATGTTCTATGTTCTATGTTCTATAAGGAACAGTAAGAGATGGCAACCACGAAAACAAAATAGTTATGAAGGAGAAATGGAAGAGGGTAAAGCGCTAACTTGCAAAATGCTTTGCACCTCTTTCCATTTCAGGGCCTCCTTAAAACCTACTTCTTCAAGCTTATGATTGCCAAAATTGAAGACGAGCAAAGGAAAGGAGGAAGAGGAAGAAGAGCAAGCTAAAATGAGAGTAAGAGGCACAGCATCATCCCAGCTGTCAGAAGTGAAACCTTATCCTATTTAGTCTGTTATTAAACAAAATTACTCTGATCAAATCGTGCATAATTTTGAAGAGATCAACAAACCAGTGCCAAATCTGAAATATCATGTGGATAAACATGAGACATTATAATCATCTCCAGCAAAAAATTGTGCCATATTGTACCAAGGAACTATTAAAAAGTGTAAGGGAATTCTAAAACAGAACAAACAAAGGCAAACGAAGAAAGAACTGAGGATGCTTCAGGTTTGAAACAAAAACAGAAATTGCTGAAAAAACACAGCAGGTCTGGCAGCATCTGTGGAGAGAAATCAGAGTTAATGTTTTGGGTCCAGTGACCCTTCTTCAAATTTCAAGGCTTTATATCTTAATGCAGAAAGCATTCGTATAAGGTAGACAAACTGATAGCACAAATCAAGGAAAATGTATATAATCTCAATCATTATGGAAATATTGTTACCAAGACATCAAAACTGGAAACTTAAAGTGCAGGGATATTTGACCTTTCAGAGAAAGGGGAGTACAGAAACTGATAGTGGGGTAGAACTGTCAAGAGTTGAAATGAGGACAGGTAAGACAGGCAACCTCAGCTCACATGTTGTAAAGTCAATTTGGATGGTGGAGGTAGAAAACAACAAGGGAAAAATGACATTGGTAGGAGTAGCATACAGACCCCAAATAAAGTCAACATCCTTCTCACCAAGGCATTCATTATGGAAGCAGATATGATCAACATAAAAAGTAAGAGAATTGGCTGCGTACTGATGCTGCTCAATATGCCCTCCTTTTTCCATGGCAACATATGGGGAAGGTCAACCTAGGATAAGGCAAGATCCGGACTTTTGATATTCATAGTAAAGTCCAACGGGGTTGTGTTCTGGCATTGAAACTCTGACATATTCTCCTCTTTGTTGCTGTGACAGATCTTAGGTCATTTGTAGATGGTGCCCACTTGTAACCAAAACTGAAAGAAAGCTGTTCAGCCATGCTCATCCGAGATCCAAATCAAAGGTGTGTCTTGTTGTCAAAGATCTGCTCGGCAATGATGAGCAGTATGAACATTTGATACAGAAGAGCAAATGTACCAACTGTCCCTGTCCTAGAAAGAGTATGGTTTGACCCACCAACATCAGGATCCAGGGTGCTTCTATCAGCATTGGTACTGTGGTGTTGAAGATTACTGAGAACTTCACACATGTCTGCTCCAAAATCACTAACAATGTCACTTGATGCTAAAAATCAAAACAGGACAATTTTTGCAGTGTGGAAGATGTCCAAGTTGTGGAACAACAATAACAATCCGACTGAGAAGACAGAAGTCCAGCAAATTAGCATGCTCAGTCCACTCTTCTACAGTGCTGACAGCTGGCAATAGGCAAAAGACAAGACTGAATAGCTTTCACATTCACTGCATTGGTTTAACAGCAAGTTTATGTTGCCGGAGTTTGTACACTTCAGGATCTCGAGTTGTTGCCCTTGTCCTGCTAAGAGATATTGACGGTGCATTTGAGACAGTGAAGGTATCAGCTATATCATCAGCATCTCTTAGCAGGACAAGGTCAACAATTCGAGATCCTGAAGTGGACTAATTCCATCAACATAAACTCGTTAAACCAACAAATAGACACATTCATTGGATAACATCCTAGGTATAAAACCAAAGACCTCATATAATGGAAGGCTACCAAAGAATTACCACCTATTAATCTTACTCTCTTCATCACTTGTACCAAGTTTAATGATTTAACCCCAGGACAGAGACAAAGAGAAGGACAAGCACAAGCACCTGCATTACCTTTAAAGGGAAACCTTTTAAAGGGCTTCAATGTGATAATTTCAATTAGACTATCCTTTTGGTAACTTCATAAACAAAGTAGCTTCACAGATTTTTTTTTAAAATATGCTGCTTCTCTTTAGATTTAATAGCAAGGAAATTGCAGAATTTGGCAGTAATTTCTCACTGGCAAAGAGATCCAAAATGATCCCAATCTAAACCACTTGCTCCTCAACTTAAACACGTCCCGTCTGAGCTTAAACACATCTACAATGGAAAAGGATCTTCTCTGTCTATACATCTCGATTTTGTATACCACAATCAGATTCCCCCCTTCAGCCTCAGGGTATGGGACCAAGTGCAGGTCAATGGGATGAGTGTAGTTGGTTTGTTGGTTGGCATAAACATGGTAGGCCAGAGGCCTACTTCTAAGCTGTATGACAACAAGAATATTTCAGAACTTTGGGAAATCTATCCAGATTGAAATTACCAGTAAAAGAGGAATGCAACTTTAGAAAAAGAATAACCTGTAAACATATGGAGTTTCTCCAAAGCCAAAATGAGATCAAATCATCTCAACCAACAACTTCCATTTGTAATACTTAAAAGTACTCTATGCATTATAGACATTCAATTTTAATAAAAAAGCTGACAGGTCAAAGGAGCAGATGTCGTGGCTACTAAGAGATGAAAAGCTTGGGCAATTTTAAAGGACGACTACTAAAGGAGTATTTTATTAATAAGAGGTTGTTTAAATGTATACCAAAAGTGTGTTTTGGGACAAAACGTTTAATAATCAATAATTCCTTTTATCTCTTCATTAGAGAGACTTGCAAACGCTTACCCTAACACAATGATTTCTCCATATTTAATGGGTGCTTTGGTAGATGAAGAAAGATTTTCTTGATCAGGAGAAAACATGAGCTGGGCGAGGTAGTTGAGCACACTTTGGACTTTCCTTCAGAGTTTGGAATCTTGACACTGATTTTTCATTATTTGTTTTCAAAGCTTCTGTAAATAAATAAAACAGAATTTACTACAATTCAGATGGAGAGTTTTATAAAAAAAATTTATATCATGTAACAAAGGTTTCAACAAACAAACATTCACAGATACATAGGGTGCAGAATGATGAGTCAATGATAATAAAATCACTGGTATGAACATATAGGACCCCTTAAAATGCTGGGCAAATTCACAACGAAATCAATTAGTAGAAATGTTCATGCAGTAGTAAGGCGGTTCCCTATTGAATTGTACATGCCTTTAACAACAGCAAAGGGAAAATGAGAAACATCTGACCTCTTTGCCTTCAATCATTTCTCTTAGATTAAAAATTATAGAATATAAATTTAACTTTTAACTCAGCAGTTAAGTGGATAATACAGAGCTGGATTCACTTTTATTTCAGATTGCTTTTCTAGTGCTATTATAACATGCATATGACTAAGCAACCTATTTAAATTTCATCTTGCCTACATAGACATCATCCATTATTCACTATTTGCCTCGTCTTGAAAATTGAGGAACACATTGTTACAGGAAGGATGATAAATTGTAATTCTGAAGTGCAGCTTCCTTATAGTATGCATTCAGTAAGCCAAAAAAAAACCCCAGAGCAGTAAACAGTACATTTTTACATGAACATCGTAACAATTAGATCATGAAAATGCCCACACATTTATAGTAAACTTTCTCAGACATAAATTCCATTTATGTTAGTGTACTCCCAGCATATCTCCAAATACAAAACATGCAGGAGAAAATTAAGGGAGTGCACTTGTGCTCTCCAGTTAAATATGCAGTTAGCAAAACACTTAAAATGTTCAAAACTGGCACCCATTCTTTTGCCAGAGGTTTTTTTTTCAAAACCTCTCTTTCATTCTTCCTCTGCTCTCACCATGATATCTTTTATTGCTTTATAAAATTGTACAATCTAAAAAAATTTCATATTGGTCCTGTTAAAAATGTTACCTAAAATTTTCTACCAACCTATTTTCAATAAACCTCTTTCTCACTAATCCAGAATTTGGTACCGATTAAATTTAGAACACATGTATGCAGTCTAGGAACTGTTGAAATAGTTTTCATATTTCCACATTAACGATGCCATAATTTTTCAGTTTCAGAGACTGAACTTTTTTTTTCTAATCCCAAGAGATCATCAATTACCACAAGAGCCTGGGAGCTTTAACAGACAATACTGCCTTGCTCCACATCCAATTTATAACAAGTTAGAGTTAACATGGAGTTTCAGCTTCCAGGTTGGAAAACTACACTGAAATTTAGTAAGTGCCACTGAATAGAAAACAAGTCCATACCTAACATAGTACAAGGTTTATACGCAGCAGCAAAATTGCCATTAGACATACTGGCATCAAAAAGGCAACAAACTTGACATAGAAAGGCACTAATACAACTAATACGTAAAATATTTTAAATTTAGTCACCTCAACTTGCTTCAACTGCTCACCAATTACAGTAACCTGCACCAACACAATGCAAACTAAGTTCTCCATATTCATCCCATGGGTTCAAGCTATGCCTGCCTCTTTGTAGGTTACGTGGAACAAACCCTCTTCTGTACCTACACTGGTCCTGAACCCCACCTCTTCCTCCGTTACATTGATGACTGTATCGGCGTTGTCTCGTGCTCCCATGAGGAGCTCGAACAGTTCATCCATTTCACCCACACCTTCCACCCCGACCTCAAGTTCACCTGGACCATCTCTGATACCGTTCTCCCCTTCCTGGACACTTCCGTTTCCATCTCTGGCAACCACCTAGCAACCGGTAGCCATTTCAAGCCCACGGACTCCCACAGCTACCAAGAATACACCTCCTCTCACCCACTTTCCTGCAAAAATGCCATCCCCTATTGCCAATTCCTTCGCTTCTGCTGCATCTGCTCCCAGGATGAGGCATTCCACTCCCGTACATCTCAGATGCCCTCATTCTTCGAAGACCACAACATCCCACCCTCAGTGGTCGAGAACACCCTCAACCGTGTCACCTATATTTCCCGCAACTCATCCCTCACAACCCCTCCCTGCAATAACAACCAAAACAGAATCCCCCTTGTCCTCACATACCACCCCACCAACCTCTGGATCCAATGCATCATCCTCCGACACTTTCACCATCTGCAATCTGACCCCAAAGACATTTTTCTCTCCCCACCTTATCTGCTTTCCAGAGTGACCACTCTCTCCGTGGCTCCCTTGTCCACTCCACACGCCCCTCTAGCCCCAGCACACCCTGCACTTTTCCCTGCAACCGCAGGAAGTGCTACACTTGCCCCCATACCTCCTCCCTCACTCCCATCCCAGGCCTCAAGATGACTTTCCACATTCAGATGTTCACCTGCTAACGTGGTATACTACATCTGCTGTTCTCACCGTAGCTGCCTCTACAGCAGGGAAACCAAGCAGAGGCTTGTGGGCCGCTTTACAGAACACCTACACTCTGTTCTCACTAAACAACTGCACCTCCCAGTTGCAAAACATTTCAACTTCCCCTCCCATTCCTCAGATGATATGTCCATCCTGTACCTCCTGCAGTGCCACAATGATGCCATCTGAAGGTTGCAGGAACAGCAATTCATATTCCGCTTTAGGAACCCTGCAGCCCAATGGTATCAATGTGGACTTCACAAGCTTCAATATCTCCTCTCCACCTACCGCATCCCAAAACCAGCCCAGCTCATTCCCACCTCCCTAACCTGTCCTTCCTCCCATCTATCCCCTCCTCCCAACTCAAGCCCCACCCCATCTCCGACCTACTAACCTCATTCCACCCCCTTGACCTGTCCGTCCTCCCTACCTCCCCACCTACACTCACCTTTACTGGCTCCATCCCCGCCTCTTTGACCTGTCTGTCTGCTCTCCACCTATCTTCTCCTCTATCCATCTTCTATCTGCCTCCCCCTCTCCCTATTTACTTCAGAACCTCCTTCCCCTGCCCCATTTCTGAAGGTGGTCTAGGCCCGAAATGTCAGCCTTTCTGCTCCTCTGTTCTTATTAAATATACACTGCAGGGTCTTTATTTTAGCCATTTGTTTGGCCAGAAAGTGTCATATTACAATTTATCAGTCAGAAAAACCTATCCACCAAGAGCTAAGCAATTTGCCCTATCATTCACTTAAATTTTCAACACATTTCCATTTTTTAAAGGTATTATGGATTCTGTTTCTACCACTATTACTGATAGGACATTAGACCTCATAACCACCCATATTATATAAAATGAAATTTAACCCCTCTAGTCAGCCTTCTGCTGATCTTCTAATAGTCAACTTGACTCGATAATATTCTTGTCTTTGAGTAGCAAAGAGCTGGGTCACACCACAATGCAGAGTTTCGGGTATATAATCTATATTTGCTCTTGGTAAGTGCCACGTTGCAGCATCTTTTAATTGATGTTAAACCTGTCTGATCATGTGGATTTAAACAAACCCCTTTATTTGAAGGCCATTTACTGAACAACATTCATTTCTCAACCATTACAGCCATCAAATTACCAGCTCATTTATGTCAATCTCAAAGAATATACTGCATGTTTAATTGCTGTGCATGACAGTTTACAAAGGATGCACTTCAATAGGAATTCATTTGCTGTGAAATGCTTTGTGAGGTCTTGACAACACAACAGAAGCTATATAAATGCAAGCTTCACTGGTTGCATTACTATTCAGCCACCACTCCTACTTATACAAGCAGTGACGGTCAGGTGCTATTTCACTTTGTTTTACCAATTTTGCCATGTCTATGTTATTATTTTATCTCAATCCCTCACTTTCTCCTTTTGTACCCTTTTAGAGATCCATTATTATTCATCTGAACTTTGAAAACCAAGGCAAAATATTAATTAAACATTTCCAATTGGTTCTACCCTCGAATTATTCTTTTACCATTCCCGTTTAGATTACTTGCCAGTCTTCTGCATATACATATGTAGTCATAGAAAGTCATACAGAATTGAAACAGATTCTTCAGTCCAAACTCATCCATGCTGATCAGAAATCCCAATCTGACCTAGTCTCTTTTGCCAGCATTTGGCCCGTGTCCCTCTAAACTCTTCCTATTCATGTACCTATCTTGATGCTTTTTAAATGCTGTAATTGTACCTGCCTCCACCACTTCCTCTGGCAGCTCGTTCCATACACGTACCACACTTTCTGCTTGAAAAAGATACCCCTCAGGTCTTTCTTAAATCTTTCCCCTCTCATCTTAAACCTATGCCCTCTAGTTTTGATATAGTAAGAACTGTCGATGCTGGAGTCAGAGGTGGCACAGAGTGGAGCTGGAGGAACACTGCAGGCCAGGCAGCAGAGGAGCAGGAAAACTGACGTTTCAGGTCGGGACCGTTCTTCAGAAATGGGAAAGGATCCCAACGCAAAATGTCAGCTTTTCTGCTCCTCTGATACTGCCTGGCCTGCTGTGCTCCTCCAGCTCCTGTAGTTTTGAACTCTCCCACTACTGGGAAAAAGACTTTGTCTATTTACCCTATTCACGCCCCTCATGATTTTATAAACCTCTAAGGTCATTCTGCAGCCTCCAATGCTATAGTGAAAATTCAGCTTTTCCCCATAACTCAAAGCCTCCAATTCTGGCAACATCCTTGTAAATCTTCTCAACCTGTGAATTACCAGTCTATTTTTGTTTGTTTCTCTCCAGTGTTCAATTCAATAATGACTTATACCACTTGTCTTAGGTCACTCCTGGACCACACTTTAATTTCTCAACTTCGGCCAATGATCAACAATTTGTGCTGAATTTTAAATTCCAGTGAGATTGTCCAGTCTGTACCCAAATAATCACACAATTAGAAAATAATTAATACACAGTCCTGTTGAACAATTTTCTTCTCAGTTTACCTGAGCCAGCTCCCTTTTTGACTTATCAGAGCTCGAGACTTGCACAATTCAACTCTGCTACTGAGTGCAAATCACATTCTATTCCACTTAGAATTCAGCTTGCAAGTGTTTCTTTTAAATAAATGCTGACAATATGTTTAAAGCATCAAAAGACCTGAATATCACAAACAGAGCTTCAAGCTCACTAACTTCGCAAATGAAGGTAGCTGTCTCATTAAATTTCACCAGCTCCTTGTGCAGGTTCACCAAGTTTGAGAGAAGTCAAATTTGAAATGTTGTCCTTACGCTTACAAATCCATCATACTAAATAGTGAAACAACAAATTAAAAAGCTAATAAATTGGATACCAATTCTTCAGATTGTTATTCAAGGGTTTTTAGTTAAAACCTTAAAGTATCAGTGGGAAGCATAGAACAAGCCAGTGGGATTCTGGATCAAAAACTATATTGACTGAGCTCGGTCTCTTTTCATTGGAGAAAAGGAGGAGGAGAGGGGACCTAATTGAGGTATACAAGATAATGAGAGGCATAGATAGAGTTGATAGCCAGAAACTATTTCCCAGGGCAGAAATGGCTAGCACGAGGGGTCACAGTTTTAAGCTGGTTGGAGGAAAGTATAGAGGGGATGTCAGAGGCGGGTTCTTTACACAGAGAGTTGTGAGAGCATGGAATGCGTTGCCAGCAGCAGTTGTGGAAGCAAGGTCACTGGGGACATTTGAGAGACTGCTGGACATGCATATGGTCACAGAAATTTGAGGGTGCATACATGAGGATCAATGGTCGGTACAACATTGTGGGCTGAAGGGCCTGTTCTGTGCTGTACTGTTCTATGTTCTATGTTTCAGTAAATCGAATATTCAAAACAGCAGCCAAGGATACATTAAAAGTCAAGCTGATTGAGCCAGAAGTAGGCTTAAGATGCCACAAAATAGGTAAGTAAATCCAAAGTTTTCCAACAGTTCAATTACTCTAGGAACTGCAATACTCCTTTTCAAATGTCAAGAGTTTAAAGTTTAAGATCAGGCCTCAAACTAGAAGCTCAACAACCAAGTACAAAGTTTGAACTTTCACTTTAGTAGTTTAAAATGCCTCAAATTAATTTAGTTTTCTTTTAAAGTATCATAAATGCCAGTCAAATAACAGCTGTGAAGGGAGAACTTGTTCTAACTGTCTGACATACTTTAAAAAGACAGGACACCATACACAACAGCAAGGCACCAGGAACATATGCACAAAGGATAAGTAAAATGAAATTGGCCCTTTGCTAAAACAGCTGGGGAAGAGAAGAATGATCCATTATCAACCACTAAGCTTAAAAGTAACTTCATCCAAAGTTAAATGTAACTGTTACTTAATAAACACCCACATCAAGAATGCCTTCTTGCTGATAATAGTGATCTCAATGGGCCACAATTCAGAAGACATCTTTTATTAAGAAGGCCATAAAGGAACAACAACTGTGAGTGGAATTAGTAAGAATGACCAAGTGTACATAGAAAGATGCAAATTAGAAGCAGCAGAAATTCAATCAATCCATATAGATGGCTTCAAAGACAGAATGAAACAAGCAGCTCATAACCATTGAACCTCTTCAGACATTACAATGTTCACAGCCACGCAAATGAAGAATGTGTGTTCGAGGATGGGGCCAGCTGGAAGACTGGTTTAGCAAAGGCAAAGTTGTATTTTAGTGCAACATACGCTAAATTTCTGAGTTCCTGGATTGTAGAAATCTAAAAAAAATAGGAGCAAGGGTAGTCTATTCAGCCCCTCAAGCCTGCTCTGTCTTCCCATCAGATCATCTAACTCAATATCCTGTTCCCGCTTTCTCCCCACACCCTTTTGCCTTTTCACTGCTTTACCTCTTAAACTAATCTCTTTAAGGGATCAAAGAAAAAAATCAAAACCAGTTGATGTACCTATCTACTTTAAAATAGAATATGATCTTTAAAATCCATTAAAATAAAAGGCAAGATACTGGAGGTCTGAAATAACAATAGGAAGTGCTGGTAAAAGCCAGGTTTTGCAGCAACTATGGACAGTGAGAAGAAAAAAAATTCCAAGATTTTCTGTTTTTACTCCAAATCGCTTGCCTTATAAAGGAGGATCCCAACAGAGCTGTTAGCAAAATATGGTGTCTGGTACACACCTGGTTGACATCAGATTAGTGTGTGGGGAAGGGAACATGGTATGCCAATAGCATGATCCACAAAGAAATAAGGAAGATAGCTACAAGTCTGAGGTCCTGAAACAGCTGGTTTAAATTATATTGTGTATTTGTGTGGTGGCTATGGATTATAATGACCTACAATTATGTGCCTAGATGCTAGATTGACAATGCAGGTTAATTGGAGCATAAGCCTGCATCCATTAAAATAATGTACAGACCATGAATTATGTGGAGACACCTTCTTTAAAATGCCCAGAAAGAGAGATGTGTTTGCCCAAACACCTGTCAAAAAGGAAAAGCTAAAAGACTACTTATTCACAAAAGAAGTCTAAGCAGCACTACAAATAGAAAGAAGAGAGTTAAGTTGACTGCACGAAAATACAGATTGTTGTGTACCTGTAATGTTATTATTGAAAAGCTACTTGAAATTTAAATAAATCTGTTTTAAGTCATCAGATTACAAAAAATCTCAGGAGGAGTACTTTGAATTCAGCTTTGATTTCATGAAATACCTGTCAGGACTCTATACAGTGTGTCAGAATATGGCCAGGTGAAGACAGCAACTGTTGGTTATTTCAAACAATAACGGAAACCCTTCCAACAGATTTAAGCCAATTCACAGCAGCCTATCAAAAAAGTATTCAACTGATAATAGGAGAACTGAACAGGATACCTAAATGTCAGATATTTGGCACAGTATTAAACATCTTCAGTACCTCTAACGTGCAGCATTCAGAAGTGAACGTCCTCCCTCGTAGATCAAAGTATGAATAAGCTAACACTAAGTGCAAAAGCAAAAGACAAATGATTCAAAGAAAGTGTGTGCTTTGCTTTGTGTAGAGATTACAGCCCAGTGTGCTCATCTGTTTAATCCTATATATAAAATTAAAAACCACACCACCCTGGTTATACAGGGTAACCCTGGGCTGGAATGGGAATGCTCTTGATGCATAGTTTCACATGGACTACACCATACACCTCAACCAAAAGTGGAAATCTTGAAGCTTATGCTGAATTAATTGTTCTTAGTCCAAGCTGCAGCAGAAGCACTGCGGCTGAACTCAACATTCAACTTACAGTGAAGAGGGAGGTGGGCAATAGTAGAATTAAAAAAAGAGAAAACAATTTCTGCTCCCAATCTATTGGGCATGTGTAGATGTGGACATTGCTAACACTCAAAGCCTACAATGATATGAAGATTGGGCACTCAGATATGACACTGGGAAGCAGCAAAAGATTGTTCAGCAACAGATCAATACTTGTGATAGGAGTGAGGGAAGAAAAAGGATAAATTTAAAATCTTTCTTGTCATTTGTTAAGTGAACTGGGAAGGGTTTATAAATTGTGTTTAAATGTCTACAATGCAGATTTAGTGGTAGCATTCACAATCTACACACAATGTGCATTTCCAAATCAGTTTGCAGTAACTAACCTAGAATGCGCATTTTAAATTTTCCTTCTGAGGGGAAGACCGAATTCACAACTACTTTATCACTAGCAAACGCTAGTATAGCTAATCTCACTCCAAATAATTCCAGTGAGTGAACAGCACAAATATTCCTTTCAAAAACGTGAACTATTTTACAGACAAAGATGGACATGAATATTTCTGAATATTACTTAAAGTGAACAACAATAGTACAACAGGCTGCATTAACATTGTGCTACACAGTATATATTAGCATCAAACCAGATCATTAGGTGGTACATACATTATAAAATTCAACAGCAAAAGGCAAATCACATCTATGCAACAGGTTTATGTCTGAGCTTACTCAAAAGCATACGACTTGCACATATACAACTGCATGGTTACAAAGAAACCACCAACACAATGAAAAATTTGACAAGCAGGAAACAATCATAACCCATACACAAAATTTCACATGAATTTCTAAAACAGAACAATGAGAAAATATTACATTGTTGTACATCTGTTTTTCATTACTCGTGATCTAATTCTAGGATAAAAATAAATCACCTACTGCACTGTGCTGCTTTAAAATGTTCATGCAAACTGGTTTTAAGTTGACTTTAATGTGATAGCAACAGTGTAACTCAGTAGCACACAAAAGACAGGGAATGTGATCAACTTCAGGAGGCAAGGTCTTAAGACTGTACATTGTGCTTGGAACTTTGAAAACATTTCAAAACAAACTTTTCATTGTCACGAAAGAGTCCACATTCTCCCATCATTAAGGTTCAGCACACATGCATACGCTCACACACTTGTACGCATGAGCACAGTCCATTTGTCATCAGGTAGGCTTCAATTGAAGGCTGCCAAATTAATCAATGTATAGAAAATATTGGCAAAGCTCAGCATCTCTTTAATAATACATTTAATATTTGATAGGTACCATTCGTATACACAACTTTAAGAAAATATAGAAAAAAGATTGGAAAACCTTATGTCTTAACCTACAAACATCTTTAACTGTTGCAAGTCATCTGCTTCAGCCACAACAGAATACTGCTTAAACGATTAAGGCTTTAGTGACAGCCATGATCAAAACGTGAAAAGTAGCAGAAATCTTAATGAGAAAAAACAATCAGCATTGCATTTGGTGCTAATGAGTCACAGGGTAGAGAAAAGAAGAGATGGTAAACAATTGGAAACAAAGCTCATTAGTATCCCTTTGAGTTTCAGTTTAGACAAGGTATGGCAAGTACAAGAGTTGGCCTGTGTCTGATGTGTGCATTCCTGGTGTAATTATCTTGTTGCAGTTCTTGCTCACAAAACAGCTGTTTTAACCTAGCATGAATTGTTATCTCAATAGATTTTTAATTGAGCAAACTTGTAGCTTGGGTTTATTCAAATTTAAATCAGTGCTATTAATCTGAAAATTGCCAAAAACAGAATCAATTGTTGGAATATTACATCTACCAACATATTTTACAAATTGAAGCATCTCTTCTTTCATACAGTCAATAAGAAAGTAATTTGCACTGCAATTATTAATGTAGAAATCTTGGTTAGATGCAAATTCATTGCAAGCATCTAGTTCAAACCTAATTTCACACCTCTAACATATAGAGTTCTCACGGGTTCCCACAGACATCAAAATGATGTTAAATCTGGAGGGCAAGGAAATAAAAGTGACAACATTCATGAATAAAAGGCACAACATCTACATGGCACCTTCTCCCCTTCTCCTATTTTACATCCTTCCCTCTTCCTTTGTCTCCTATAAATGGCCATTTTTTTAGAAAAAACACAGAAATACAAAGGTCATGAGCCAATCTATCTTCAGATAATATGTACACGCACACTATTTATTCCTGCAAGCTTCAATCATTCCAAAGACTGGCAGGAATGCCAGATAATTTTCATTTCTCCTTGATGGGAGAAGTAAGCCCCATTGTGACATAGCTCATATCCCAGCTGAACAAAATTCACTTACTTGGGAAAACTGAATTTATACCATCCCAGACTTGAGATCAGCTACTCACTGCCTGATTCACTGAGGAAACCACTGGCTGTCCATTTTTGATTATGATTCAAATATAGATCCAAGATAAGTCTGCTTTTCCCATAGGAATATATTGTTTGCGTTAAAATATTGGTGTAGGTATCAAGTAGATTATTTATTTATTTTTCATTTCCTCTTTCCGAGAAATGCAGAACAAAATCCCACCAGTGGACTGAAAACTCAAATTAGCTGGTAATTCAATCTATTATTCAGGAGGTTCCAAGTAGACAAAGGCAAATGCCTCACAGAGATAATGGGAACTGCAGATGCTGGAGAATCCAAGATAATAAAAAGTGTGAAGCTGGATGAACTCAGCAGGCCAAGCAGTATCTCAGGAGCACAAAAGCTGACGTTTTGGGCCTAGACCCTTCATCAGACAGCGGGATAGGGAGAGGGTTCTGGAATAAATAGGGAGAGAGGGGGAGGAAGACCGAAGATGGAGAGAAAAGAAGATAGGTGGAGAGGAGAGTATAGGTGGGGAGGTACGGAGGGGATAGATCAGTCCAGGGATTACAAGAGAGTTGCAGTGGGAGAGAGATTCCCTGAGGTTGGATGTCCTGTTGCAGTGTAATGGCAAATTCAAAAATGTCACCTAATCCAGTATTAAGTGGGGTGTGGAGAGCACATAACAGACAAATGTGCAAGGACATACAGAGCGAGCTTGAACTCAAAGTTTGAAGAAAGTGGGATGCAAAAAGTTAATAAAGCAGACAAACTCTAGGCTTTACATACAGGGAGAGAGATCAAGAGCCATGAAGGCTCACTGGACATATATAAAACATTTGTTCAGCCTCAGCTTGAGTCTTGCTACCACTAATAGGGAATACACTTAAGGAAACTAGTACTGTATAGGCTGGAGATTAAATGGAAAAGATTTACGAGAATTGCTCCAGAATGGGCGATTACATTTACGTGGATAGACTGAAGAAGCAGAGCTGTCATCAACAAAGACCAGACTGGGAAGAGACAAGAGTTGATATGGAGAGACTATTTTAATAGGTAAGGGTTAATAAACATAAGGCATAGAGCTGGAGTTACTGGCAAGAGACACTGTGGGAATATAAATAATAGCTTTTCAACACAGTTAGTTAGGAATTGGAGTGTGCAGCATGGATACCAATTCTGTGATACTGTTTGGGAGGGAATTGATAAATGCTTGAGGCACAGAACCGCATGTGTGTGGGGAGGAGGCAAGAGATTGCTCTGTGGGGGAACTGGCATGTACTCAATGAAATGTAGAATTATTCTATAACTAAAAATGACAATTATTATAAAATAGAAAATAAGAACAAAGGAGAAAGTAAGGGTATTTTGTCGCATTTACTACGCAGCATTGTCCACTGTAAAAACTGAAAACAGAAACACCAACAGGACAGGATTAAAATCAGTTCAATGTTTTCCTTGGTTGGAAGGGGTGTAAACAACCTCCAACCTCTGGGCTCACAGGAAGCAAAGGCCCAAGTAAGACATATTTAACCCATGCCACATGTACCTTCGCTAAGAATGTGAACATTTAGAGTTATACAGATTCCAAGGGAGATTATAACAGCACAAGTAAAATAGTCAGTCTGTTTTACAGAGTCATACAGCACAGAAACAGACCGTTCTGAAGTACGTTTTTGCTAAAAAAAAAAGTTAGTTTCAAATCAGGTACTTTGGTAACAGGAATTACTCAAAGTAGAAACTCAGACAAAAAAATTCAGAAATCCCCCTATGCACAGAAGCTGGGATGAAAAGACAGCCCTCATCTATAGAGTTCTGTCCAATTCTCCAACCAACTGTAAAACATTTCTGTATTATAAACATACCACATCCCTCGACACAGGTGGTGGAGGTGGTGTCATGGTGGTAACATCACTGGACAAGTAATCTCAAATCCCAGGTTAATATTTTAGGGTCATGGGTTTGAATCCAACAAGGAAGAATTCAATAAAAATCTAAAGTGTGAAAAACAGCTGGCAAACAGCAACTATTCTACTATTGGCAGCTGTCATAAAACACATTTTAGGGAGGTAACTCTTCCATCCTTACCTCGACTGGCTATATGAGAATCCAGGCCCATATCAATGTGGCTGATTCTTAATTGGTCTCTGGGCAATTAGGGATAGACAATAAGAGCTGCACAAGCCAGTAACACCTTCATCCCATAAACAATTTTTTAAAAAAACATGAGAATAAAGTTGCTGAACACTGAAAACAAGGAAAACATAACTGTTTCTGTATTGAAACAAAACCAAAAAGATCTCAACTGAAACCTTAGCTAAAAGGTCTGAAATGTTTTTTTTTGGAAATCACCTGAAATAATACAGGAAAAATGAACTTATATTTACAAATCTACATATTTTGGAGAATAAAAAGTTGTGGTTAGAAAAACAGTACAATTTTCTCATATTTGCATTAAGGGGAATATACCCCTCTGACTTCATACCACCTAAAACGAGGCATACAAACTGCAAAGATCACTCCAAGTCTGCATTACTCAATACTAACCCACCTACTGCTTTCATTCAAAAATTGTAGAGCTATTATTTTCCATTTGCAACACAAGATATTTTGAGTGTGGTCTTTGCCACTTTTAATTGAAGTTTATGATCAGCTAATGATGTCAATTATTCCGTATGTAGATTTTGGCAATCACTTAAATCAAGAAGCAATAATTTACATTTTTAGCTTGAAACAAAATTCAAAATTCATCTGGAATGGATTCCCGTTAGGTTATTAGATCCATAATGTTGCTCCATTGAAAAAGAATATAAATCACTTGGTATGAGAATTAGACAGGCTGCAGTATCTACGCCAATCACTTTAAATGCGGAAAATAAAGGCAAAAATAGCATTGTTCCTGAAAAGGGACACTTCGATGGCTGCAGTATTTTAAAGTTTGTACACATTTAGCTCAGTGTCATTTGAGCAGAAACAATGAAAACAGTGACATGTATGCCTTAAGGAAGTTACACCATACAAGACTACACTTACAACAGACCATAATTTAAACAATTCTTTACTGACATTACAAAATTCAATGCACTAATGTCAGCAAGAAAACCACAAACTAAATGAAAGTTAAAAATAATTACACCTTAAATTGCAAAATTTTAAAGTTGAGCTGAGAAAACTAGCTGTGCAACAATACTGGTTATTGAGCAAACTAAAATCCTTGTGGAGATGACGACACACACACACACACACACACACACAGAGAGAGAAACCCTCCATCGTGTTGTGTAACACTAACACCATGCTAAATGGTCAAGCTTCGAACAGATCTAGCAACTCAAGACTGGGCATTAGGAAGCACTGTGGACCATCTACAGCAGTAGAGTTGTACTCTAACACAACGTGAAACCTCATGGCCCGGCACATCCCCCATTCAACCATTACTATCTAGCTAGGGGACCAACAGTGGTTTAATGGAGTGTGCAGGAGGGCATGCCAGGAGCAGCACCAGGCATTCATGAAAACGAGGTGTCAACCTGGTGAAGCTACCAAACAAGACTAGTTGCCTGGCAAACAGCAAAATCAGCAAGTGATAGACAGAGCTAAGTGATCCCACAACCAACTGATCAGAGCTAAGCTCTGCAGTCTTACCACATCCAGTTGTGAATGGTTGTGGATAATTAAACAACTCCCAGGAGGAGGTAATTCCTCAAATATCTCCATCCTCAAAATGATGGAAGAGCCCAACATATCAGTACGAAAGGCTAAAGCACTTGTAGCAACCTTCAGCCAGAAGTGCCAACTGTTTGATCCCTCTAAGCCTCTTCCGGTAGTCCCCAACATCATAGAACTAGTCTTCAGCCAGTTCGATTCACTGCACATGATATCAAGAAAGGGTTAGAGGCATTGGAGCCTGCAAAAGCCACGGGCCATGAAAACATAATAGTACCAAAGACTCATTCTCCAGAACTTGCCGCTCCCCTAGCCAAGCTGTTCCAGTACAGTTACAATACTGGCATATACCCAACGCAAAAATTTGGACAAATTCAACACGGCCAATTACTGCAGTCTAACATCGATCAGTGAAGGCATCTCCAACTGCGCTATCCAGCAGCACCTGCTCAGTGACACCAGTTTGGGTTCCACATGGGCCATTCAGCTCATTACAACCTTGATTCAAACAAGGACAAAACAGCTGAATTCCAGAAGTGACTTCAGAGGGACAGCCTTTGACATCAAGGCCACTTTCAACTGAGTGTGGCAATAGTGAGTCCGAACAAAACTGGAATCAATGGGTATTCGGAGCCAAACTCTCCATTGGTTGAAGTCATACCTGACACATAGGAAGATGGTTATAGTTGTTGGAGGCCAGTCATCTCAGCTCCAAGACACTCTGCAGAAACTCCTCAGAGTACTGCCTAGACTCAAACATCTCCAGCTCCTTCAATGAACTTCCTTTCATCATAAAGTTCAGCAGTGGGGACATTCAGCACCATTTATGACTCCTCAGATACTGAAGCAATCCACGTTCAAATGCAACAAGATCTGGACTGACACACCATACAAATCTCATCTCCAAACAGAGACAGATTCAATCTAACCACTGCCCCTTGACATTCAACGGTGTTGCCATCACGAACGCCCACCATCATGGAAGTTACCACTGACCAGAAACTCAACTGGACTCGCTGTATCAATACAGTGGTCAGAGGCTACGAATACCATGCCAATCAACTCAACTCCTGACATGCTAGAGCTTGTCCAACATCTACCAGGCACAAGTCAGGAGAGTGATGGAAACTCCTCACTTGCCTGGATGGGGACAGCAGCTCCCACAGAAGAAACTTGACATCTTCCCGGACAAAGTAACCCACTTCATTAATGCATTTATAAACATCCATACCCTCCACTACTGATGCTCAGTAGCAACAGTATGTGCTGCTATTTCTAAGATGCATTGAAAAAATTCTCTAAAGGTCTTTAGCCAGCACTTTCCAAACCCATAACCACTTCCGCCTAGAATGTGGGCAACAAATATATGGGAACGCCACCACCTGCACTTCATTGCTGGTGGATCAAAATCCTGGAAATCCCTCCCTACTGGCAGAACATCCAACTGCAGCTGTTAAGCAAGGCAGCTCAACACCACCACCTTCTCAAGGGCACTAGGGATAGGCAATAAAGGTTGGCACAGCCAATGATGCCCATGTTCCACAAGTAAATTACAAAAGAAAAGAGGTCATGATTTCTACATTTGGGAACAACTTGCTTTGTGTAAAACCTGCTTTTGCTTTTCACCTCTATTGCTCGATTAACCCTCTCCTACACATAACTTTATTTGTATTCATTCACAAATATAGTCATCAGTGTTCATCAGCCAATGGGAAGAATCAACTGAACATCTTCTGCGCACACAGATAAATCCAACAATTCCTAGCATTGGGCAAGACTTCATAGTACTCTACCAGTACACCAGTCATTGTGGGCCAAAGGGCCAATTCCTGTGCTGTACAGTATATTATGCCTGTTAGCGGAGAATGTGAGATTAGACTTCTACTTCAGTCAGAAAAAAAAACTATATGTGGATGCTGTAAATCAAAGACAAAAATAGACAGTGTAGGAAAAGCTCAGCAGTTCTGGCAGCATCTGTGCAGAGAAATCAGAGTTTTGGGTTGAGTGACCCTTCCTCAGGACTGACCCGAAATGTTAACTCTGATTTCTCTTGACGGTAGCCATGATGTGAAGGTGCTGGTGTTGAACTGGAGTGGACAAGGTCAAAATTCACATGAAACCAGGTTATAGTCCAACAGGTCTTCACCTGATGAAAGGGCAGAGCCTCAGAAGCTTGTGATTTCAAATAAACCTGTTGGATTATAATCTGATGTTGTGGTTTTTGACTTGTCCTCTGTTCGCAGATGCTACCACACCTGCTGAGCTTTTCCAGCAATTTCTATTTTTGTCTCTACCTCAGTCATTCCTGATCATTACAATTCAAAGCATTGATTCTAAATTTATGCTTTATCTGAAACACTCACTGGCTTCCCTTTTGTATTTTCTAAAAGAAGACATAGAACATAGAAAAGTACAGCACAGTACAGGCCCTTCGGCCCACGATGTTGTGCCGTGGAATAATCCCAATCCAAAAATAACCAAACCTAACTTACATTCCCCTCAATGTCCATGTGCATGTCCAGCAGTCGCTTAAATGTCACTAATGACTCCGCTTCCACGACTACCACTGGCAAACTATTCCATGCGCTCACAACTCTCTGGGTGAAGAACCTCCCTCGGATGTCTCCTCTATACCTTCCTCCTAACACCTTAAAACTATGACCCCTCGTGACAGTCAATCCTGCCCTGGGGAAAAGTCTCTGGCTATCGACTCTATCCATGCCTCTCATTACCTTGTACACCTCTCTTCCTCCTTCTCTCCAGAGAGAAAAGTCCGAGCTCAGTCAACCTCCTCAACCTGGTAAACCTCCTTTGCACCCTCTCCAAAGCCTCCACATCTTTCCTATAATAGGGCAACCGGAACCGGACACAATATTCCAGTGTGGTCTCACCAGGGTTTTTGTAGAGCTGCAGCATAACCTCGCGGCTCTTAAACTCGATCCCCTTGTTAATGAAAGCCAAAACACCATATGCTTTCTTAACAACCTTATCCACTTGTGTGGCAACTTTGAGGGAGTTATGCACTTGAACTCGCATTTATCCAGGTTGAACTCCATCTGCCATTTCTCAGCCCACCTCTGCATACTGTCAATGTCTTGCTGAAGCCTGTAATAGCCCTCAATACTATCAACAGCACCTCCAACCTTTGTGTCATCAGCAAACATACTAACCCACCCCTCAACCTCCACATCCAAGTCATTTATAAAAACTACAAAGAGCAGAGGCCCAAGAACAGAGCCCAGTGGGTCACCACTCAGCACTGACCTCCAGGCAGAATATTTACCATCTACAGCCACTCTCTGCCTCCTATCAGCCAACCAATTCTGAATCCAGACAGCCAAATCACCCTGATTTCCATACCTCCTGACTTTATGAATGAGCCTGCCGTGGGGAACCTTATCAAATGCTTTGCTGAAGTCCATGTACACCACATCCACTGCTCGACCCTCGTCAACCTGTCTCATGACCGCCTCAAAGAACTCAATAAGATTTGTAAGGCATGACCTGCCCCTCACAAAGCCATGCTGACTCCCTTTAATCATGCTCTGTGCATGTGCAACAGCACATCCACATGAAATTTGACAGGGCAGGTCCTCGTCTTCCTGAAACAAATTTTCTGCTGTCTGGATGACTCTGGGGAGGCTTCCAGCGCTTGGCAGGGGTAGCAATTGACATAGTTGCATGATTGGGACTGCAGTAGGTGAAAATAAAGGCATTACCTACTCACTAACACGCAGTTGGGTTTCTACCAGGGACAATCAGAGAAGATCTCTGTGCTGTATGATTCTATAACTGGACAATAAACAAATTCAGCATTTCACTTCAAGCAGCAAAGCAGCCAGTTTGGGCAGTGTTTAGAACATAGAACAGTACAGCATAGAACAGGCCCTTCAGCCCACGATGTTGTGCCGACCATTGATCCTCATGTATGCACCCTCAAATTTCTGTGACCATATACATGTCCAGCAGTCTCTTAAATGACCCAAAATGACCTTGCTTCCACAACTGCTCAACGCATTCCATGCTCTCACAGCACTCTGTGTAAAGAACCCGCCTCTGACATCCCCTATATACTTTCCTCCAACCAGCTTAAAACTATGACCCCTCGTGTTAGCCTTTTCTGCCCTGGGAAATAGTCTCTGGCTATCAACTCTATCTCTGCCTCTCATTATCTTGTATACCTCAATTAGGTCCCCTCTCCTCCTCCTTTTCTCCAATCAAAAAAGTCCGAGGTCAGTCAACCTCTCTTCACAAGATAAGCCCTCCAGTCCAGGCAGCATCCTGGTAAACCTCCTCTGAACCCTCTCCAAAGCATCCACATCTTTCCTATAATACGGCGACCAGAACTGGACGCAGTATTCCAAGTGCAGTCTAACCAAAGTTTTATAGAGCTGCAACAAGATCTCACGACTCTTAAACTCTATCCCCCTGTTAATGAAAGCCAAAACACCATATGCTTTCTTAACAACCCTGTCCACTTGGGTGGCCATTTTAAGGGATCTATGTATCTGCACACCACGATCCCTCTGTTCCTCCACACTGCCAAGAATCCTATCCTTAATCCTGTACTCGGCTTTCAAATTCGACCTTCCAAAATGCATCACCTTGCATTTATCCAGGTTGAACTCCACCTGCCACCTCTCAGCCCATCTCTGCATCCTGTCAATGTCCCACTGCAGCCTACAACAGCCGTCTATACTGTCAACGACACCTCCAACCTTTGTGTCGTAGAGAGAGGGATGGTGAGAAAGTGGGCTAGTGGGGTAGGGGGGTCAGAGACACAAAGGGGTGGAGGTGGTAGCCTGGAGCAGGGCCAGTGGTGTTATTTTGGTTTGAGTGGGTGGTGGAAATGGTATGTGGATCAAGACCGACTCTTGTAGAGGTCTCAGGGCCAGAAGAAAGCAGGTGTTTGGTTGGGGAGGGGGGTTGGGTGGGCAGAGGGATGAGAGTGTGTCGTGGGTGGGGGGGGGGGGGGGGGAGAGAGGGGGAGGGGTGTGTCGATTGGCGGGGGAGGAGGGTGTCGGTGGCGGGGGGGGGGAGGCAAGGGGCTGTGTTGGCGAGGGACGGGGAGGGGTGTTGGTGCGGGTGAGGGTGAGTGTCAGTGGGGAGGGGAGGGTGTCTGTGAGGGGGGGGTGACTGAGGGTGGGGAGGGGCGTGTCGGTGGGGTAAGGGGAAGGGAAGGGGGGTTTTGGTGAGGGGGGGGAGGCAAGAGGCTGTGTTGGCGAGAGGGGGGTGTGGGGGATGCGGGGTGTGCTGGTGGTGGGGGGGGGCGGGGTGTGCTGGTGGGGTGCTGCCCGGGTCCCGGGGTTGCCTGATGTCTATCCTCACTCAAAGCGGCGGGGACGGTATAAAATGTGAGGGAGCGGGCGGACGGTGAGGGTGACAGTGAGCTTACCGCCGCGCTGGTCCAGTCCCTGTGCAGATCGACGGACAATGTCAAAATTTAAAGGCGCTCAGCAAAGACCCGGCCCCAAGCTGCCATTTTGTTTTAGGACCCGACGTCAACACTAACGACACACGCCTCCCCGCCCACTCCGGACATGTGACCTCTAGGCTCCGCCCCATTCCCTACCAGCTGAAACAACAGCCCATGGTCTATCAATGAGCCATCCACTTTCCTGTGTGCCTACAAAACCCCCACAAGGAGCACAGAATCTGTTATAGGCCTTTGAAACGAAGATGCCAACAATTCCACGTACATAGCGTTTTGCTGAAAATTGCAAAGCAAAAGCAAGCTGAAAAGTGATACTCAGATATGAAAATCCGTGGCTCAGAGGGCTACATGAAAAGCAGTGGGAAGGGGTTGACCAGGGTGACAGCAGTTAGTTGCCACAATGATGCCACCTGAAGGTTGCAGGAACAGCAACTCATATTCCGCTTGGGAACCCTGCAGCCCAATGGTATCAATGTGGACTTCACAAGCTTCAAAATCTCCCCTTTCCCCACTGCATCCCAAAACCAGCCCAACTTGTCCCCACCTCCCTAACTTGTTCTTCCTCTCACCCATCCCCTCCTCCCACCTCAAGCTGCACCTCCATTTCCTACCTACTAACCTCATCCCGCCTCCTTGACCTGTCCGTCTTCCCTGGACTGACCTATCCCCTCCCTACCTATCTTCTTTTCTCTCCATCTTCGGTCCGCCTCCCCCCCCTCCCTATTTATTCCAGAACCCTCTCCCAATCCCTCTCTCTGAAGGGTCTAGGCCCGAAACGTCAGCTTTTGTGCTCCTGAGATGCTGCTTGGCCTGCTGTGTTCATCCAGCTTCACACTTTGTTATCTATCACAGCAGTTACAGAGTGGTTCCAAACCAATTCCACTGATGGGTGAAAACGGTGCGAGGCAGAAAATTGTGGCTGCGTAACTGCACACCTCCAGGTAGATAGAGGCTGCAATTGGCAACAGCACAACTCTCTGCTTTTATGGCATATATTGCAATAAATTCACCCAAATTCAGTTACCAGACACATTGAGATAACCCCAGATACACACTATTCCCATGGGATGTGGATGTCTCTAACTGGGCTAGTATTTATTGCCCCAGAGAAGGTGGTGATGAGCCACCTTCTTAAGCTGCTGCTGTCCTTGTGGTGCAGGTACGTCTTTAGTCAGTTAGAAAAGATGTGTGTACATATTGATATCTTTTCAATGTTTGTTTGAAATATTTATTCAACTAATAGAAGTGCATTTTTTTAAAGTATGAAATTCTATCACATCACTTACAGTTGACTGAGGTGATACAGCAGACTAAATATTTGGGTCTGCAATTCTGTCACCAATCTACAAGATTTAACACTACAAAGCCTTTAAATAAAAGAGAATGCTGCATATACTTCACAGGTCTGGAACAACTATGGAGACAGAAACAGTTCATGTTTCAGGTTAAAGACACTTTTTGACAAACGCTTTCAGCACGTGCAATACTTCTCTATATCAGCTGGAAGTTGATTCACCTACTGCAATCCTTAAAATTTCACTATTAAAGAAAGTTTAAAACAAAATCAATACTTTTTAGAACTATAATAAAACTGGACACAATGAAATGCAGGACAGTTAGCACAACAAAAAAAAGTCATATTATGCATATTATGACAGCAGTAGAGGCCCATTCAGCCCACTGTAAATAAATAAGGAATGACAATAAAATTGTTCATCGTATTTCTCTTCTAGCTGCTGTACAGAGGTGATCATACCATTCGTAAATCTACCAGTTCTGAAACCACATTGAGTTTCAGGATGGATGCATTCAACCAGGATTTACAGTCTGGCAAGAGCAACACTTGAAAATACTTCTCCCACAAGGAACCCTGAAGAAGGATCACATGGTCAGAAACATTAATCTGCTTTCTCTCCACAGATGCTGTGAGATCTGCTAAGTCTTTTAAGTAATTTCTGCAGCCATCCTTGTTCTCATATACATTCACAATCTTTGTATCACGCATCCTGCAGCACTGCCTTCTCCCTCCAGCAGCAAAAGAAATCCACATAGAAGCTGCAGAAATGCTAGGTTCCCATGCTCAGTGAACTCGGCATTGCCAACTGGAACTTCGACCGTGGTAAGTGAAAAACAGCTTTGTTCAGCTTCTGTGCTGTGGATTGTGGTCCATCCCTGCCATGACAGGCCAACTTCCTTCAGTGACTGTGTTCTTCCTACAGTACAAGTCAAGGTAATGTTCCACCCATCTCTCCAAATGTTTAAAGCATTTTCAACAGAGCAGTTTTCTTTGCTGGTGGACCTCTTGACTTTCTGATTCCATCAACCATGCCTCTGACCTTCCTAGTGTTGAAGGACATGGAATATTTTGGCAGTTGTACCCAGTAGTCTTTGGCACAGTCCCTCGAACTTTACTTTGAGCAGCTCTTACTGGATTCAGAGTTTCTCACTTGGATCTCTCTTGCAATTAATGAAAGCAGACTGTTTAGCTTCTATGATGTATTCTGTGACAATGGTTTGAAGTTAACATCAGTCAGCATTTTCTACTCATTTCCCACATGATGACAGTGCATAGTGTCTTGAAGTATGCCCCATTTTGCTACTTCGCTCTGTGTGGGAATGCCAGACAGTGCCTGTTCTATTAAGTAATGGAACTGTCGGTTTTTGTTCTGGGTCAGCAGTATGACTGACATTGATACAAGGACAGCATTCCTGCTTTGAATGGAAAATCCTTGAGGGTTGCAGCCTCATCGTGGTGCACAAGCAGGGAGTGAACTGTGTCACAGTCAGCTTTGTGGTAGCAGCCTGTGCTGGGAATGCTGCTCAGAGTCATGTCTGGTGATGATCAGATCCAGCTGGTCCCAATACCCTGAACTCAGATGTCTCCAGACACCCTGTGACATGGCTTGATCTAAAAGAAGGCGTTAGTTACACAAAGCTAATTACAAAGATCAAGTAATGTCTTCCATTCTCATTTATTTTTCCCAGACTAAAGTGTCCAGTAGGAGGGGGCCATACCTCCAGTGATTCAGGCACTGGGAAAATTGGAATCCAGGCTCAGCAGGTAGCATGCTCATCCCTGAATCATAAGGATCTGGGTTCAAATCCCACTCCAGGTTTTCAGCAAGAGACTGACCTTCCAGAGGAGCAACTGAGGCAGTGGCAAATTGAGACCGTCGCCTGATCAAACAGATGTAAAGGATCTTGGCCTGCTGTGTTCATCCAGCTCCACACTTTGTTATCTTGGATTCTCCAGCATCTGCGGTTCCCACTATCTCAGATGTAATGGATCTCATCGCTTCTTCAAGAAGATCAGTTATCCCTAACTGCCCGAACCACCCTTATTAGCCATAGGTGGATATCCTATGCTGGCTGAAAAAATAAGATACCCAGACGGATCCCATTTTACCAGCACTGATTCTTAACCCTGAGGTTCTGTGAATTCAGATGAATATGAGTTGAGGGTTTCTGCCCCAGTCTGTTACAGACCCTACCACTCTCTCGGTGAAAAATGGTTTCCCTTAAGCCTTCTACTGATTCCTCTAAATCTGTGCTGCCACCCCACCTCCCCGCACCCGCCTGAGAAAAACAGGTCCTATTCTCGCAACTGCATAATAACATTATGTGGTTATAATTGTTTGCTGTTTGGGATCTTGCTGTGCGCACGCTGGCTGCCTCGTTTCCTACGGAGAGGGCTACTACACTTTAGAAGGCATTCCGTTGACTGCAGGACTCTTCGACACGTGATAAGCGCTATAAAAATGCAGGTCTTTTTAATTCGCTTCTTGCGGCCGCTGTGAATCGTTAGGCTTTTTACTCAGTCCCGATACCGACTGGATCGGAAGCTCGCTTCCCCAGCGCAGCGCCGTCTGTGGGTGCCCGGAATCGCTGCTGTTTCTCGGTGTGGACAGTGTCTCTGGCCCCGGGACTGGAGGCGCCTCTTTGTGTGGAGCAGCAGCCGGAATGTGCTCTCTACTTCCCACCTCCCCCCCACCCCCCACTCCCCACTCCCCAGCCACACACAGGGGGCCAGCTGGAGACAGAGAGCGAGAGAAACACACACACTCACAACCGCCTTGTACAACCCCACACACACACACAGTACTGTACAAATCACTGTCCTCGTCACATAAAGCCAATCAAGAAAATGAAAGCTTCGCTCCGAACATGGGGCTTCAGCTCGGAGCCGAAATGCAATCACTAAAATTCCCAACACATCCAGGCTGCAACATCCCGTTCTCCCCCCCGCCCCCCGAGAAAGCTACAAAACAACTTTCTCTTACCAGGTTCGGTTTTGCTTTGTGTGTGGCTGGTTTCTTTCCTTTCTGGTTAATGCGCAAACCCCAGCCGCTCGTCAACTGAAACCTCCGGGACTGTGTCTGCCTCCCTCGCTTTCCTGCAACCAGGCTCTGCCTAACCCCTCCCTCTATCCCTCCCACAGCGGAGCCCGAGTCAGCTTCAGCGGACAGCATCCTGGGAGCTCTAGTTCACAGAGTGAGCCAGCTCCCCATTTCCCCCACCTCTCCTCATCCACCTCTCCTCATCCTCCCTCCTCCCGTTCAGCCCATTTGTCTGTACCAGCCCTCCAAACGAGCATCATTGCCTAATACCAATCTCCTGGTTTTCCCCCATTTCTTGCACACCATTTCATCGGATGGCCTCTGCAATTCCTAACTGAACCTGCCTCCACTATGATTCCAAACAATACTACTCACTGTGTGAAAACCTCTCTGATGAAGGGTCTAGGCCCGAAACGTCAGCTTTTGTGCTCCTGAGATGCTGCTTGGCCTGCTGTGTTCATTCAGCCTCACACTTTGTTATCTTCCTCACATCACACTTGCTTCTTTTGTGGTTCTTGTTAAATGTAGGCCCCTATACAACTGGAAAGGGTATGTAGTGTATCGAGCTCACTCATAATTTTGAAAACCTGAATGAAGTGTCCTGTTAGCTTTCTTCTCTCCAAGGAGAAATGTTACAATTTAGATTCATAGATTTACACAGCATTTTATCAATCTAACCTCATCACTGAAGTTTCTCACCCCTAGACCATTCTTGTAAATTGTCCACTGTATTGGCATCTTTATTATAATGTGACACCCACAACCGTACACAGTACACCAGCTGAGGTCCTACAAGTATCTTGTACAATTTCAACCTCACCTCCTCGCTCCTGTACTCTATGCCCCTCTTAACAAAGCCAAGGACACTGTGTGCCTTACTTGCTGTTCCCTCTATTTGTTCTGTGCACTTAGACAACCAGGTTCCTCTGCTCCTGCACCTGTTTAGAATTGTACCCCTTATTTAAGTCTTTCAATGTTCTTCTGATCAAAATGCATCACTTCACAGTTCTCTGCATTGAACCAAACATGGCAGCCATCTGCCCACTCCGAGTCCACATTTTTCCGCAGTTCTGCACTACACTAAGGCCACTCACCAGAAACTGCAAGGAGACTTCATGATCAGAGAGATTATGAATTTATCACTTAAAGATAGAAGGGGAAATTCCAGACAAAACTGATTCACAATCATCTGAGTGAGAGGTACAAAACACAGACAAGATTCTTGTCTTCACAAACAGAGGCTTAATCTGGCATGCACTGACTGAAAACCTGGGGAAAACACAAGCAGGAGCAAAATCAAAAAAGAGAATTGCAGGTACTCCTCCGATAACGTGATAGTTGCATTCTTGTGTGACCTCATGCTATAGATAATCACATTATGGGGAAATTGCTAAAAGAGAATCTCTTTACCTGTATAGTAGAAAGTTCGCTTTACCCGAACAGTGTACACTATTTATCAATTGCCTTACAGCCAATTTGCATTAATATCTGTACATTACATAGAATTAAATAACATTTACAGCTCGAATGGGCCACTCAGCTCAACTGGTCTGCGCTGTTTACTTCAACACTAACCTCTTTCCACCCCTGACTGATTTGCTCTGTCTGCACTGAGATAACCATTAGTAAATCAGTCCCCTTGGGCTAGACTGACACATGGTTCACAGGTAAGGGCTGAGCCCTGTCCTGAGGAGGCTGTTCCCTTATCATGAATTGTCTCCACTTTGAGACTGTTGTATCTCTGCCTCTATGCCACCAAACTCTTTTACATTACACTGATCCCTGTAACACAGCCATCTTGCATGGATTATTCCTTCCTCACAGAATCACAGTGGCATGTAACTGCTGACGTCAATTTTACAGCACTGTATCCATCATTATGTTATTAATATGTGCATTCTCTTTCTGCTCCAATTCCTACTTCTCCATCTGTCAGTTGTCCATGTATTCCTTTCTCCCAACTGTATTTTCTAAACATCTCTTTATAGGTGTCAATTCTATTTATATTGATCACTTCCTCTGGTAAAGATTATTCTCTGAGTACAAACTTTTCTCTTGAATTCCCAGTTGGATTTATTAGTGATTGTCCGACATCACCGTTTACATTTTCAAAGCAGAAATGTTCCTCTGTATCAGCCTCATTCTTTTGTTCATTACATCACAGTCTGTGGAATTCTGCTCCAAAACTACTTTTCCTCTTAGTTTCAGAAACTATTTCAAGTTTTTTTCCCATTGATGGCTTCCTTGTTTTAATCACCTTGTTGAGCATACTTGAACTGGAAGTGCACATGAGAAAGAGAAATAGGAGAAAACATGATGGAATTGAATTACAAATATGTCACCTGCTGTCATATCTATTAAAGAAAAGGACATCTTTGCTTTAAAATTCTGCACATTGCTTCTAAGTGAAACACGTCCGTTCAAGTTGGAGGCCAAAGTAGACTGTGTCAGTTAAACAGTGGACTGTTTCAAAGCCAATTGAACAGTGCGCCAATCTCAAATAACAAAAGAGAGACTCTTAGAATGCATCTAGACCTGGGCAACATGACAGGTCCTTCTAAAATGCAAAGTAGTGTTTCCTGCCTCAATAGACATCAAAGTAGGGGAATTTGAATCTTCAACTATGGCATGTAAAAAGCTGTAACAGTCATAGTCAGAGAGTCAGACAGCATAAAAACAAACCCTTTGGTCCAACTTGTCCATGCCCACCAGATATCCGAAACTGATCTAGTCCCAACCCTTCCTATTCTTATACCCATCCAGGAGCCTTTTAAATGCTGTAATTGTACCAGCTTCCACCACTTCCTCTGGCGGCTCATTCCAAACAGGCACCACCCTCTGTGTGAAAACATTGCCCCTCAGGTCCCTTATAAATCTTTCCCCTCTCATCTTAAACCTATGCCCCTCTAGTTTTTGACTCCCCTGCCCTGGGGAAAAGACCTTGGCTGTTCACCCTATCCATGCCCCTCATGATTTTATAAACCTCTATATGGCCACCCCTCAGCCTCCGAGACTCCGGGGAAAACAGCTGCACCCTCTTCTGGAATACTGTGTCCTGTTCTGGTCATCCAATTATAGGAAGGATAGTATCAGCCTCTAGAGGATTCAGAAGAGATTTACCAGGATGTGGGAAGTGGCTGGAACGTCCCCCTTTCCCAGAATGTGAGTAGTGGCTGGAACATTCCCCTTTCCCAGGATGTGGGAAGTGGCTGGAACGTCCCCTTTCCCAGAATGTGAGTAGTGGCTGGAACATTCCCCTTTCCCAGAATGTGAGTAGTGGCTGGAACGTCCCCCTTTCCTGGGATGTGGGTAGTGGCTGGAACATTCCCCTTTCTCAGGATGTGGGTTATGGCTGGAATGTCACCCTTTCCCAGGAGGTGGATAGTGGCTGGAACATTCCCCTTTCCCGGGATGTGGGTTATGGCTGGAATGTCACCCTTTCCCAGGAGGTGGGTAGTGGCTGGACCATTCCCTTTTCTGGAATGTGAGTAGTAGCTGGAACATTCCCTTTCTCGGGATGTGGGTAGTGGCTGGAACGTCCCCCTTTCCTGGGATGTGGGTAGTGGCTGGAACATTCCTTTTCCCGGGATGTGAGTAGTGGCTGGAGCATTCCCTTTCCTGGGATATGGATAGTGACTGGAATTTCCCTCTTCCTGGTGGGGGTGGTGTGGGGCTCAGTAATGGTGGGTTGCTTTGCAGAGATGACAGTACCAGCAGGCAGCAGCAGTAATGTAACGGTATCAGCTGCTTCGACATGCTGGGCCCAGTGTTGGGTTCGAGTCCAGTTTGGGAGCCAGCAGGTTGAGCAGTAGCTGCATTGCCAAGGTCGGAACAGCGAGAACTCATGGAGGTGATGAGGTGGAGGCAAGATGACACAGAGGAACGGTGAGCTGGTTCCAACAGCAATAACACAGCTCCAGGACATGGCTAGGCTTGGGGTACCTGATGGTGGAGGTGGTGTTCCAGCTGCATGCAGGGAACTCCTGGCACTGGGGTGTTCTTAGACTGACAGATGGACTTAGTGATTTTGTTTTTCTGGTGGTGAGGACACACGGTGCAGGTGAGGGCGTGGTATGAACCTTTATTCCTCTGACGCTGCCTGGCCTGCTGTGTTCCTCCAGCTCCAAACTGTGTTGTCTCTGACTCCAGCATCGGCAGTTTTTACTAGCTCTGACAGGAATGTTTCCTTTTCTTTTGGCTGTTTCTTTTACTTCTGCTTCTGTTCTTAATATTGTCTTTTGTGTTCAAAGATGGAACCAGAGAATGGTGACTTTGTACACTTTTTATTGTACTCCTGTAATCCTGAACTTAAGTACATGTGACAATAAAATCTAAATCTAAATCTAATTCTAAATCTGAATCTAAAAGATGCATCACAGCTGTTGGATCTGACTTCAAATAATAACCTCTTCATTTCAGTAACAAGCACCGACAGTATGCCACAGGAACTTAAAAAACCAAAGTTAAGAAACAGAAACTACAGATAAGACAGAGTAATATTTACAAGTGTTCTTTTCTTGTTAATAAATTAATGTCTTTTTTTCAAAGGAACCTTTAACAATAGCTTGACATAAATTAACTGTTTAAGTAAAAGCTGATTGCTTTGACTTGAATCATTATAAGGTAAAAGGTACATGAGACACGTTAATCCACAGGCTAGTGGCCTGCATGATGAACATACCTATTGGTAATGACAAGTGGATGAATTGGGAAGTTTCTAAAAAGGGCTAGAATAAGCACAATGGCCGAATGAGCTCCATTTGTGATTAGGGATTCTCCCAGCGTGACTGAGAGAGGAGTCCTGTTCTCCTGATGACTGCAATTTACTTTCCTAAATGCAGTCATTATCCAGGAATCCAATGAAGTGACGCAGAACAAAATGAATGGGTGCAGGGAATTGTGCAATCATGATCCAAACGGTTTTGAGAATGGAATGCGCACATCTGTTGAACATACCTGTACAGTTTCCCTAATTCAGATTAAGTTTCAATAAGTGGTGAAGGAGTAAATTACACCTTTAACGCATCTCATTCCAGAAAATAAGTTGTTCTGCACATGTTGACACGTTTGTGAACAATCTCACGTTTGTGATCACATAATTTCAATCCTCAATTGTTTCTTGACAATACTAACTATTTGAGTTCCAGCTTCTAAACTGTACCAGGTGATTTGAGATCAAGGCTGCAGATTGCAGTTGTTACTTTCTAAACGAAGTGTTGGCGTTTGCAGAGTTTATTTGCAGAATACTTGTGCCTGGAAGAACAATAAATGAGATCCTCAAATGCTCAATCTCATATATAGCCTGAGCATGTTCAATAGTTAATTATGGTCTGTCATCTCTTCCTCTATAGGATACACTTAATTTGTGTCTCTAAGCTGAAATATTTATGTTCTATCCTGTCACTGCTGCCATGGTGTTTCTGGTTTCAGTCGTGTTGACAACTCTGGGTAGACATATTCGAAGAGTTTGATTTCATCAGCAGATAACTCAAAGTGCCGAGCCCCACACACTTTATTGGTCACCTGACATGGTCATTCCTTGAGGCACCCTCATTGGGCTATTAACAGAGTCTTTCATTCCCAATCCGACTCAGTCAAACAGGGTCCCCAGCATTCTGTTTCCACCTGGCTGTTTGATACCGCTGTGAATTCCCCAAGTTGTTGATTGGAGCAATCCTGAACATTAATCTTTTATTCCTGGGATAATCTGAGATTGAGGACAACTTTAGAGCCCAAAGAAATTCCACAGATTCTCATGGGAATCCCTCTGTTGGTAATTCTTACAGCCTTGCACATTAAAAGCAATGAAAAATCCCTCAGGCTCAATAACAAATTACAATTATTGTCTCATCCTTGCCCTTGTATCCTCATCACCCCAGCCTCCCCTCACAAGCTCGCCCCAGCCTCCCTCTCACCCTCCGTCTCCCCTTTCCCCATCTCCCCCTCACCCCTGTTTCCCTCTCACTCCCAGTGTACCCCCCACTCCCAGCTGCCACCTCAACACGCCCCGTCTCTCCCTCACAGCTCCCCGTCTCCCCGTCACAACACACCCGTTTCACCCTCACAGCCCCCGTCTCTCCCTCACAGCTCCCCGTCTCTCCCTCACAGCTCCCCGTCTCCCCCTCACAGCTCCCCGTCTCCCCCTCACAGCTCCCCGTCTCCCCCTCACACTCCTGTCTCTCTCTCTCTCTCTCTCACATATCCCTATCTCTCTGTCACAACACCCCGTCTCTCCCTCACTGCCCCCGTCTCACCCTTACGCACCCCCGTCTCACCCTCACTGCCCCCGTCTCACCCTCACGCACCCCCGTCTCACCCTCACGCACCCCCGTCTCACCCTCACAGCTCCCCGTCTCATCCTCACACTCCTGTCTCTCTCTCTCTCTCACATATCCCTATCTCTCTGTCACAACACCCCGTCTCTCCCTCACAACATCCCGTCTCACCCTCACTGCCCCCGTCTCACCCTCACACACCCCCGTCTCACCCTCACACACCCCCGTCTCACCCTCACACTCACTGCCCCCGTCTCACCCTCACACGCCCCCGTCTCACCCTCACACGCCCCCGTCTCACCCTCACTGCCCCCTGTCTCTCCCTCACACGCCCCCGTCTCACCCTCACTGCCCCCTGTCTCTCCCTCACACGCCCCCGTCTCACCCTCACTGCCCCCGTCTCACCCTCACACACCCCCGTCTCACCCTCACACACCCCCGTCTCACTCTCACACTCACTGCCCCCGTCTCACCCTCACACGCCCCCGTCTCACCCTCACACGCCCCCGTCTCACCCTCACACGCCCCCGTCTCACCCTCACACGCCCCCGTCTCACCCTCACTGCCCCCTGTCTCTCCCTCACACGCCCCCGTCTCACCCTCACTGCCCCCTGTCTCTCCCTCACACGCCCCCGTCTCACCCTCACACGCCCCCTGTCTCTCCCTCACACACCCCCGTCTCTCCCTCACACACCCCCGTCTCACCCTCACTGCCCCCTGTCTCTCCCTCACACACCCCCTGTCTCTCCCTCACACACCCCCGTCTCACCCTCACTGCCCCCTGTCTCTCCCTCACACACCCCCGTCTCTCCCTCACTGCCCCCTGTCTCTCCCTCACACACCCCCGTCTCTCCCTCACTGCCCCCTGTCTCTCCCTCACACACCCCCGTCTCTCCCTCACTGCCCCCTGTCTCTCCCTCACACACCCCCGTCTCTCCCTCACTGCCCCCTGTCTCTCCCTCACACACCCCCGTCTCTCCCTCACTGCCCCCTGTCTCTCCCTCACACACCCCCGTCTCTCCCTCACTGCCCGCTGTCTCTCCCTCACACACCCCCGTCTCTCCCTCACTGCCCCCTGTCTCTCCCTCACACACCCCCGTCTCTCCCTCACTGCCCCCTGTCTCTCCCTCACACACCCCCGTCTCTCCCTCACTGCCCCCTGTCTCTCCCTCACACACCCCCGTCTCTCCCTCACTGCCCCCTGTCTCTCCCTCACACACCCCCGTCTCACCCTCACTGCCCCCTGTCTCTCCCTCACACACCCCCGTCTCACCCTCACTGCCCCCTGTCTCTCCCTCACACAGCCCATCTCCCCCTCACTGCCCCCTGTCTCTCCCTCACACAGCCCATCTCCCCCTCACAGCCCCCTGTCTCTCCCTTACACACCCTGTCTTTCCCTCACAATCCTGTCTGTCCCTCACAGCTCCCCGTCTCCCCCTCACAGCTCCCCGTCTCCCCCTCACAGCTCCCCGTCTCTCCCTCACAGCACCCCCGTCTCTCCCTCACAGCACCCCCGTCTCTCCCTCACAGCACCCGTCTCTCCCCCAACTCCTGTCTCTCCCTCACAACTCACCCGTCTTTCCCTCATACCCCCATCCCTGTCTCTCCGTCACAACACCCCATCTCTCCCTCACAATATCCTGTCTCTCCTCACAACATCCCATCTGTCCCTCACAGCATCCCATCTCTCCTTCACAGCACCCCTCATCTCTCCCTCACAGCCCCAATGTCTCAGGCCTGTTTTGTACATACAGATTAGCAGTTGTGTTCCACTGGGAGATTGCAAGTCACAGATGTGTTATCTGTAGGAGGATGGTGTCAGGTTGCAAAGATACTGTACAGCTCACCATTCCTGCTGGAAACAGTTAAATATTTTCACAACAGATGGTGCAGGAGTCATTTATTTTTATATAAACCCAGTTTTCTTCAATTTATACGTGAAAGGAATTGAATTAAGCGGTAATTGTTTGTTGCAGAGAAGCGTTGTCTGTTTTCAATATAATCATTAAACATATTAATTTTGGCAAGTTGACATTTTTGGAAAAAATGATCAGACATCAAGGGTTTGTTTTCTTTGTAACTGTAACTCCATTTCATTTTAGATATAAATTCTATTTTCTCATTTTAACACCAGCTAGTTGCACTGTTCAGTTCATGTATATTCAGAGAACAATTGTTCTTTTATTTATTCTTCATTTAGGATGCTTAAAGTCAGGCACTTTTCTTTAGCTAAGGTGTTCATTGCTGACAATGGATTATTGCCCAGGTGTATCCTGTCCAATAAAGGCACGTGGATCCAATCTGGCAATTACCTTCACAACAGTTGACTTTAAATCATCAGTGAAGTGCTGCAAGGTGTCAAGGACAGTTTTATCAGGCAGCACTAACTCAGCAATAAGCTGCTTATTGATGCTCAGTTTGAGTTCCACCAAAGCCAATCCCCTCCAGGACTTCATTGGCTCAAACATGGACAAAACATGTTTGACTGAGTGTGGCTTCAAGGTGCCTGAGCAAAACAGGAATCAATAACAATTGGGAATCTGATGCATGGAGAAGATGCTGTGGTTGTTGGAGGTCAGACATCTCAGCTCCAGGACATTGCTGCAGGGTAGTGTCCTAGGCCCAACCATCTTCAGCTGCTTCATCAATGACCTTGCCTCCATCATAAGGTCAGAAGTGGGGATGATCGCCGATGATTGCACAATGTTCAGCACCATTCGTGACTCCTCTGATACTGAAGCAGACCATGTTCACGTGCAACAAGATCTGGACAATAACCAGGCTTGGGCTGACAAGCAGCAAGTGATATTCATGCCACACAAATGCCAGGCTGTGACCATCATCAATAAGAGATATCTAACCACTGCCCCTTGACATTCAATGGTGTTACCATCACTGAATCCCCCACTATCAACATCCTGAGGGTTACCATTGACCAGAAACTCAGCTGGACTCACCACACTAACACTGGCTACAAGAGCAGGCTAGAAGCTGGGAATACTGCAGCGAGTAACTCACCTCCTGAATCCTTAGAGCCTGTCCACCATCTACAAGACACAGGTCAGGAGTGTGATGGAATACTCCCCACTTGCCTGGATGTGTGCAGCCCCAACAACACTCGAGCAGCTTGACACCATCCAGGGCAAAGCAGCTGCTTGATTGGCACCACATCCACAAGCACCCACTCTCTTGATCACTGACGTTCAGGAGCAGCAGTGTTTACCATCTACATGTATCTCATGAAGACTTCCACTTGCTGAAGGGACACTCTGACAGTGCTTTCTCTAGCACCTTAAAGGATGAGGGCAGCAGATACATCTCAGCAGCCACAATTTTCCCTCCAAGTCACTTATCATCCTGATCTGCCAGCAGCTCCTATGTTCACTGAATGAATTCTCAAAAGGTCGCCATTCCTTGACCATTCTGTGACTGGCCAGCAGATAGCATGATGCTGGGAAGTACTTGCATTGCTGTTGAGCCTTTCATATTCTTAGGACATCCAAGGAATGTTTTGGTGCCAGCGAGAGCCATTTTGTCCCCCCATTGTAATGGAGGAAAAATGATGGCCAATTTACACACAGGAAGCACCTCAAAAGCACAACCAAAATAAAAAAGAACCTGATTGTCTGAACGTTGGCAATTCTGGTATAGGGATAACACCTCCTCTCTTCAAAGGTGACCCCAACATTGGGTGGCGGACGTGACAGGCTGTTCTCAGTGGAATTTCCCCATGCAGTGGATGGCACGTCTCTTGGTGCCTCAATGAATTGTTTCCTTGATTATGGGCTCAGGTCTTTGGATTGAGACTTGACACCACAAGTCCCTGGCTCTGACCCCGAGCTGAATCTGACTTAGTCCAGGTTCCACACCATTTCTTTGCTCTCCCTCACACACTGCTGAGGACAGGCCGAGCTGGGGACAATGTGGTGTCGGTGCATCAGTTCGAGCCAACACAGAATGTTGAAACAATTATCAAACCCATCATCCTCCATCTGACAAGCTATTAATCGCCATTGTTTCTCAGCATTTTCCCTGAAAAATACAATGTGTTGCACAGGTATTTCATAAAGAAGGAGGGAAGTTATTACCGATCATTGTATGTCTGGTTATAAAATGGAATTGGGAGTATTCTGGGAGATGATTGACCCCTCTAGCTTTCTTCAGATTGGGCAATGATGGTTCCAGCAAAGGTGCCTTAGGGGAGTGAAGACAAAGAATAGATCAGAAAGGGACAAACTCAGTAGAAAGCTTGATAACAAAATTGCCTGAGCTGGCAATATGTCTGGACAGTCACTATCATTTCAGAAACAAAGTGCGTTAAATTACTCTGGAAACAACTTGAAGCTGAAGCAAGCAGTAATTTAGTGCTTTAGGTAAAGTTACACGATGGAACAGCAGTCAGATAGATGCCTATGTTTACACCACAGAGTCACTCCAACAGATGATCTGAATGTAACCAGTGTTCCTCATCATGTTGTTTTGGTACAGACTCTGATCTGTTGTTGTGTCACCATGGATACAGTATCCAGGCAGACGGAATGTTTACATGCTGTTTTACATACTTAAAGCTTTGAGGAAAAGAAATGCCACCAACACAATCTCTGATTTATTAGACTGATAATATGAAAAGAGCTAAGTTGACTCTCCCAATAGTATTGTTTAACGATAAGACCAAAACACTTGCTGGATGATATAGATCAGGCCTTTACATTCTGACCACATATTGCTGCAAAGCTGCCATGTCCCCTGTGAAACACACAAAGCTGTTTTGAAACATCGAATTGGCAAAGACCTACAGGCAATGACCTGAGACCTTCTGCATTCCCAGGGAGTTGATTTCAAGTAAAAAATGGTCCTAATTTTGCAACGTTTCAGTGTTCTTTTCTAATTATGATATATACACGATAAACCGCAAAGAAACATAAAAGAGGAATATTTTGCAGATGCTGGAGTGGTCTCTTGCTGGATTTGTTCTCATTGAATGTTGCTGAAAACTCACAGTTCCCCGAGCAATGACGTTGGGAGATTAAGGAGCGGCTGAGCCAACTGAACATGACGGATTTATTGGGAGAGGGTTGTGGAAAGGAGTCAGAGGCAAGTCAAATCTGGGAGGATCAGCTTGTATCCAGGGACTGATTGACAAAGGCTGCAATTAACGATCCCTCACTGAGTGGAACAGGGTGGGGGGAGTGGTGTGAGTGGGTGTGGCTGGGGGAAGCTATGACTGGAAGCAGAACTGACCCTGCAAAAAGAGAATAAACAAAAGAACTATGGATCTTTGAAATGCGATGAAGGGTGACTGGAGTCAAAACATTGACTCTGCTGCTCTCTCTACAGATGCTGCCAGACAGATCTACTGATTTTCTCCAACACTTTCTATGTTTGCTCCTGCAAAAAGAAAAGCTGATTCAATTAGTTTCTGTAATTTTCAATGTTTATTATGTCATTATCATTGCAATAGAGCAGAGAAAATGAATCATCAGTATTTTAACACAGTTTACTTTTCGTGTCTTTCATTTATTCTCAAGATAACCAGGACGTGAGACTTTAAATTGTTCAACTGGATTGGCAAGTATAATGGTCGTGAGGGTTGGAAATTTCTTGCAAGTGGTATGTATCAAACCCACACTACTCCTTCATTTAGAGAATACAGTGTTGCCGTGAACTTATTCTGGCCTTACATGTAAGAGTGACGCTGTGGATCACTTTAGGTGCAGGCTTTCATATGTGTCATACCACAGTAGTTGCATAGAACATAGAACATAGAACATAGAACAGTACAGCACAGAACAGGCCCTTCAGCCCACAATGTTGTGCCGACCATTGATCCTCATGGATGCACCCTCAAATTTCTGTGACCATATGCATGTCCAGCAGTCTCTTAAATGACCCCAATGACCTTGCTTCCACAACTGCTGCTGGCAACGCATTCCATGCTCTCACAACTCTCTGCATAATCAGAAGGCTTCTTGGAATAACTTCCCACATCACAACTCAGTGGGTTTTACTTTAAGGAACATGATTTCAAAGCATTTTGATCCAGCCTGAAATTACTATCCAAACAGTATACATTGTAGTCACAGAAGGGTCTTGTGGCACAATGGCAGTGTCCTGCCTTTGGGCCAAGAGGCCTCGCTTCAAGTACCATCTGCCTGCAGTACAGAGACAGGCCCTTCAGCCCAAACTAGTCCATTCTGACCAAAATGTCCATCCACGCTGACCCCATTTCCCTGCATTTGGCCCATATCCTTCTAAACTTTTCCTATCCATATATTTGTCCAAATGCCTTTTAAATCTTGTTAATGTCCCCGCCTTAACCACTTCCACGAGCAGTTCATTCCATATGTGTACCACCTTCTGTGTAAAACAGCTGCTCATGTTCCCAAGTTTTCTTTCCCTTCTTACCTAAACCGATACCCTCTAAACCTAAATACTCCAGTCCTGGGAAAAAGACTGAGTGCATTCACCCTGTCCATGACTCTCATGATCTTACATATTTCTATAAAATCCCCCATCTGTCTCCTACGCTCTAAAGAAAAAAATCCTAGCTTGTCCAACCTCGGCCTATAACTGAGTCCCTCGTCCTGGCACTATTCTTGTAAGTTACTTCTGCACTGCTTCGCGTTTAATACCATCCTTCCTACAGCAAGGTGACCAACACTGAACACAATTCTCCAAGTGCAGCCTCACCAACATCCTGTACGGCTGTAACATACCTTCCCAATTTCTATACTCAGTGCCCTGACTGATGAAGGCCAGTGTGCCAAAAGCTTCCTTCACTACCCTATCTACCTGTGACTCCAATGTTGGAGAACTATGCACCTGAACTCCAAGGTCCCTCTGTTCCACTATACTCCTTAAGGACCTACCATTCACCAGGAAACTCCTGCCTTGATATGATTTTCCAAAATGCAACACTTCACACTTAGTTATATTAAACTCCATTAGCCATTTCTTTGCTCACTTTCCCAACTGATTAAGATCCTGCTGCAATTTCTGATAGCCTTCCTCACTCTCCATGATACCACCCATTTTGGTGTTATCCACAAACTTACTAATCATGCCTTGTACATTCTCATTCAAATCATTGATATAGATAACAAACAGCAATGGGCCTAGCACCGACCCCTGAGGCACACCACGGGTCACAGGCCTCCAGTCCGACAAGCATCCTTCCACTATTACTCTCTGCTTCTTAGCATCAAGCTAATTGTGTATCCAATCTGCCACCTCTCCCCGGATTCCATGCGATCTAACTTTCCAAAACAGCCTACCATGTGGAACCTTACCGAAGGCCTTACTGAAATCCATATAGACTGTGTCTACCACCCTGCTCCATCAACTTTCCTGGTCACTTCATCAAAAAACTCTAACAAATTTGTGAGGCATGATCTGCCAGACATGAAGCCATGCTGGCTACTCCTAAACAAACCCTGTCTTTTCCAAATGCATATATATCTTATGCCTCAGAATCTTCTCCACTAATTTACTGCGCATGGATGGTAAGCTCACTGGTTTATAATTCCCAGGTTTTTCTTTGCAGCGTTCCTTGGATAAGGGCACAACATTTGCTACCCTCCAGCCTTCCAGGACCTCACCTGTGGCTAACAACAATGCAAATATATCAGCCAGGGCCCCCACAATTTCTTCTCTAGCCTCTTGCAGGGTTCTTGGATATATATGGACCAGGGGATTCATCCACCTTCATACATTCTAATACTTCCAACACATCATCCACTGCATTATGGACTGTCCCCAAGATATTGTCACCAGCTTCCCCAAGTTCCCAATTCTTCATGCCTTTCTCCATGGTAAACACAGAGGAAAAATATTCATGGAAGACCTCACCTATCTCCTGTGGTTCCACACACACACACGTCCATTTTGCTCATTGAGGGGTCCTATTCTCTTTCCAGTTATTCTTTTTCCATTAATACACTTAAAGAGTGTCTTTGGATTTTCCCTAATCTTCTCAGTTAAAGCTATCTCGTGCCTCCTTTTCACCCTCCTGATTTCATTCTTCAGTAAACTCCTACATCCCTGATATACCTCCAGGGATTCCCTTGCTCCTAGCTGTCTGTACCTGAGCCAAGCCTCCTTCTTATTTTTGGTCAAAGCCTGAACATCTCTTGTTACCCAGGGTTCCCTACTCCTGCCGACATTGCCCTTCACCCTCACAGGAACATAGAGACCTCGAACTCCAGCTATGGCCCAGTCTATGTTCGGAAAATTAAACCCCCCACTGCGACAACCCTATTGCTCCTGCAAATGTCCACAACCTCCCTGCGTATTTGTTCCCCTAATTCCCGTTGACTATTTGGGAGCCTGTAGTACAACTCCAATAATGCCACCATCCCCTTCTTATTTCTTAGCTCCACCCAGAAAGCCTCAGTGGATGATCCCTCGGTTATTTAATCTCTGACTCCTGCTGTGACACTCCCCTTCATCAAAAATGCAACTCCCCCTCCCCTCATCCCTCCACCGTTGTCCTGCCTAAAGTACCTGTACCTTAAACTGCTTGTCCTGTCCCTCCCTTAGCCATGTTTCTGTAATGGCTTTAATATCCCAGCCCTACGTACCTATCCATGCCCTGACTTCATCGGTCTTACCTATCAGCCCTCTTGCATTGAAATAGATGCAATTCAGCCTAACTGTCATTCCTCACTCCCAGCTATCCCAGCCTGACCTGCTCCTTCAACTTGCTACTTCTGATTACTGTATCTCCTCCCAGCCTCACACTTGCCTTCCTGCTGTTGAGGATCCCAACCCCTGCCATGCCTTGGAATGTTTGAGCAGGTTAGTTAAAGTGACGATGTTCCATTCCCTCCAGCTTGGTAACTGGTTATCCTTAGACCAGTTAAAGGCAGATTATCAGGGCACTTTTACCTTCACTCTGCTTGTGGGGCCTGGCTGTGCATCAGTGGCTGTGATGGATGTTTACGCGTGTTAGAGCAGTACCCATACTTCAGAAGTGGCTTTGCAATATCCTCAATACCATTCATATGCAAGACCTATCATGTCACCGAGAGAAAATATCTTGCATGACAACATTGCCCTCTCCATGCTGAATGTGGGTGTGCCAAGCTTTGTAGGGTGACAAGGATCCACATTGAAAGGAGGTGAATGTTTTCTCAGAGCAAATGTGAAATATGGATTGACAGACTGAAACCAGGAGGCAAATGTAAATTACTTTGACAGTTAGTCATTAATATGAAACCGCTAGATAGAAATAAATAAAGTTCCCTCATGATATGTGAAGATTTGAAGCAAATGGGAGCCTATTCAAAGATCAGTTTGACAGTAACAGATTTGTTTATAAATCTATTTATTGACTAACACTGCATCACTAGAATTTCTCTCTGAACATTGCTTTAAAAATAACAGGCCATATTCAAATCGCGTCCACTTTGTCAGGCACATTGGCATGAAAATAATCAGACTGAGTACTTTGAGTTAAAATTACAGCTTGGTCCCAACAATTAATCTGTTTTTGTGTGTAGGTGATGAACACAATGTGAAGGCATCACAATTATCTGAACAGTGTCTTCAAGAAACTAACTTCGAATTCCTGATATATTTTAGAGCAAAGCAGTAAAATCTCTTCTTTCCCTTTTTCACACTTTGCAAGCTACTGCCTCATTCAACAAGCAAACTGAGAATAATGGGAGCCATCAGTGACTGTGACAATAACTTAAAACAACAACCAAACTGAGTGCAGCTTCGGCAGCAGCTTTTGATGTCAATTTCTGCTCTGCCACCTTGAGTGAAATCCCACTATCTCAGAACATTCCACCAAACTGTAGCAGTAAGGCCAAACGGACAAACATGAAACTAGTTTATGCCAGACATGGTAGTCTGGAACAGGCTTAATTAACACATTCCTTTCTCTGCTTTTCGAATAGAAACACCAGGCTGTCTTAAACATTCTCTTAAAATTTCATGGAATCAAAAGCTATTCAAGAGCAGTGTTGATGTCACATTATTAACTATTTACTTAGCAACATAGTTCACTTTACTAGGATGTCACCTTAGCAACAGGAAGATGTTATGGCATCATTAATTTACACAGACATGCCTAAAGCTAACACTGGAATCATTTGTTTCAGAACTTTTTATGGAAGATCCTATGATTCTATTGAAAGAAACGTGAGCTTCTGTTTACAGTACTGTGAAATGGGACCATCACATGAGGCAGTTTACTTGTGGGGTTTGTTTCTTCCAGTGAACTATACCACACTAGGCATGCAACCTCCATTGTAATTTATTCATTTTGTTCTGTCTTTTTGCTAATGGGTAACTGATGTGCAACAAGCTGGGAGATGTGTATCAGTAAGTGGTGTTAGTGGGCTGCGCCATTTTGCTTCAAAAGACAAAATGTTATGGCATTTACTCAGGCAGGTAGGCATTAGCCCACTGGGGAAACCTGAAGTGAAGGCAAAAAATTACTGGAGAAGCTCAGCAGGCCTGGCAGTGACTGTGGAAAGAGAAGCAGAGTTAAAATTTCAAGTCCAGCATGACTCTTAGTTAGGCTTGACACGAGATGTTAGCACTGCGTCTCTCTCCACAGGTATTGTCAGACCTGCTGGGTCCTCCAGTGCTCTCTGTTTTTGTTATGGGGCACTATCCCAGTTGTGTAGACACTTGGGGCCATAAAAAAACATGTTAGGGCAGGCAATACAGCCCTCTGTTCCATTCAGTATGATCATGGCCAATCTTCTACCTCAACTCCATTCTGTTCCCATAGCCCCCTCAATTCTCCTGATACCCAAGAATTTATTGATCCCCATTTTAAATATACCTGGTGAATGACCATCCAGAACACACTGGGTGAAAGAATTACAGCTATTCCCAACCCTTCAGGTCATGAAATTTCTTCTCAGTTCAGCTCTAAATGAGTGAGGTCTCATTCCGAGACCGTGACCTATATTCCAGATATCCCAGGGAAACTTTTTCACAAAACCAACCCTGTCAAAATCCTAAATAAAAACCAAAAGAACTGCAGATGCTGTAAATCAGGAAGGGTCACTGGACCCGAAACATTAACGCTGTTTTCTCCTTCACAGATGCTCCCAAACCTGCTGAGCTATTCCAGCAACTTTGTTTTTATTCCTGTCAAAACCCTTATGAATATTATGCATTCCAGTGAGATCAATTGATCTTGCAATGGGATTGACTCCCACCAGTTGGAATCCGTCATACTCATCTGCTGGGTGTGGTCCTCTGCAAACACAAAGAATGTGTCCAGGGGGAACCATTATTGCCTGGTGCACCTTACTGTACAAGGAATTGTTGTTCCCTTTGGCATTCGGCATTCCTGCGCCAGTCCTGATGAGAGTAAAACAGGATGTTTTGTGATGTCTTTTTTTTCCAGCAGTAAGCAATTCTGTACCATCACCTTTCCCGAATTATCACGGTGACGGCTGAGCAGGAACCATCAATCAACAACAGTTCAACAAAGTTCCTAATGCAACAGCCAGAAGAAATGAAAGATGTACATCATGAGAATGACAACACACTCATGTTCATTACAAATGTTTTCCATCTGACCATTTGATAAAACCAAGGGAAAATGTTAAAAGCAGCAGGACAAATATTCATCTTCACATTTACAATCTCCCTCAAATTCAACTCAGCAGCCCTGCTGGGAGGTGTAGTTGCTCAGAAGACGGTCTTTCCAGTTAAGTGCTACACAGGGGCTCTGTGTCGTTCCACTGCTATTTTCTTATTTTCATTATTGCTGTTGCCAAGGTAACAAAATACACATTGCAAGCCAGAGGAGTTAGAAACCCACTCCATACCAGCCTGTGAGAGAAGTCCAATCCTGAAATAATGAAGGGACATAGAGCAGATTAAAAAAACTGAAACATCTTTAAAACATGAAATCTTTTGTCTCCAGCAAATTAATCATTCCAACTTTCTGTTATAGAGTTAAATCAATGTTCAACTTTTTTGACCCTTGGCTGCATGTCCAAAATTTCTAAGACATCTAGCTTAATCTTGTCAATTTAGCAAATAGTTTCATGATTTTTTTAAAAATTGTTCATAGAATGAGGGTGTCACTGGCTTGGCCACCCTTTCCTCAAAAGTTAAGAGTCAGGCCAGCTAAGAGTCAGCCACATTGCCTTGGGTCTGGAGTCACACGAGGACCAGACCAGGTAAGGATGTCAGATTTCCTTCCCTAAAGGACATTAATGAACCAGATAGGTTTGACCTTAGATTCATTGTTCCCAGTGGATTAGCCATTAAAATATAATAGATTATGTTAATTAAATTTACGTGTCACCGTCTGTGCATTGAGCCAAGAGCATTAACCTGGGTGTCAGGATGATTATCTGGTCACACTGTTCCTGGGCCACCACATCCTTGTAAATTATAAACTGTAGAAGGGTGGGATGTAATTGCTGGTGGTAAGATGGTGTCTTGTGCTCACACAATTGTTTTATTATTTCAAATAACCCAAGTTTTAAACAACACTGTATTTTCTAAAGGAATCATAAATTTGGTGTTGATGCATTTTTTGCTTCAAGTGCCAACCAGCACGTTTCAGAGCTCACTGTTGCAGCTGTTAAATTGTCATGTTACAAACCTACAGCAGCAGCCCTCAGTAACTTGAACTTCACCTGCATAATTATAGAATCTGCAGATATCACATTCCAACCTGCCTCTGCTTCGTTTAGTTAGAAACACAAGCCCACATTCACAACTAAAGGATACATGCTCAAAAACTAAAGTCAGACATATCTTTCGTAAAAGTCTGATTGATATTTCAATCTGAAACCCAGTGCAGGTGTTCAAACAGGAAACCACAGTTTAAAAAGGAAACAGTCAAATACCTTCCTGCTATTTGATTCATCCTTAATTCATGTCAGAAATGATATTGAATCATATTGTGTAATCTCACAGGAAAGAACAGGGATGACTAGGTGGACAGGCCAGAGAAACTGATGTTTTCTGCTTGAAATATTTAATTCATGGTTTTCCTCTAAGTTTTGCCTGAAATCTCTATTTCCCAAACATACAGGCAGAAACAAAGTTCTGAATCAAGTTGAGAGAGAGAGAGGGTGCATAAACCCTATCAGGTCGCACAGACAGAGAGAGTTGGGCGGGGGTGTTGATAGAGGAAGAGAGAGAGAGTATATAAACCCTGTCAGGTCACACAGAGAGAGAGAGAGAGGGGTCGAGAAAGAGAGAGGGAGTTTAACCTCGTTGGGTCAGAAAGAGTTTCAAGCCACAGCTTCAGGGCAGCTTTAGCAGTTGGGCAGATAATTTTCCTGCCCTCCTGCCTAGCGTATTGTGAGTTGGACAAGGGATGGAATAAAACTGATCAAATAAAGATGGATGCATCACATTTAACACACAGATGTTCCCATGAGTTTTCATAATCCAGGATCTGCGTGTCTCCCAACCTGGGTTTCTGACACATTCCCCAATTACTATCGCTCTGTCCTGGGACCAGTACCTTCAGCTGCCTGACTCCAAATCTCTGGAATTCTCTTCTCAAAACCTCTTCATATCTCCTCCCCATTTTCCTCCTTTTAGTTATTCCTTAAACCTGTATCTTTGATGGTGCCTTTGGTCACCCAATACCTGCAAAGGCAGCTCAGTGTAAAAGTTCATTTGAAAGCCTTGAACATTAAAGGTGCTCTATAAAGGCAGGTTGTTGTTGCAGTTATTTCACTGCTCACATTCATGGTGTCATTCCACATAACCGCAATTTACTTTTCACTTTGAAACTCTTTTCATTCTCACAAATCTAAAAGTGGAAATGACAAATGGCCAACTTTCCAAAGTCAGTTTTAATTCAATTTTCAATGATTCACCTACTATCCAAATCAGAAAGATCCCACAATTTATTCAGTTCCTGATTGATGTGGGAGTGGAGACTGTTCTCTCAATTATTGTTATTAACTTCCCTCGTTCAGAGTTCTAAAGGTGAATCTTCAATTTCTGGAGACTCAGACACAACTCTGAAGGGTTAGCAGCACTCTTTGGGAGAAAACCATTCAGGACTCTTCACCCTGAATTATTTTGGGCCTAATTGCAGCAAGAACTGGCCTGTATCCAGGTCTGGGCTAGTAAGTGGCAGGTAACATTCGAGCCACACAATGACCATCTCAAACAAGAGGCAATGTAACCACTGTCCCCTGATGTTCAATCATGTTCCCATCCCTGAACCCCTCACTATCAACATCCTGGAGGTTACCATTGACCAGAAACTCAACTGGACTCTTGCCCCATAAACACAGCAGCTACAAGAGCTGACAAGAGGTTAGGTGGCAGGAATCCTACAGTTGGTAACTCACCTCCTGACTCCCCAAATCCTGTCTACCATTGACAAGGCACAAGTCAGGAGCATGATGGAACACTCCCCACTCACCTGGACGAGTTCAGCCCCAACAACACTCAAGCAGCTTGACACCATCCAGGACAAAGCAGCTGCTTGATTGGCACTACATCCACAAGCATTCACTCCCTCCACCAGCGACGCTCAGCAGCAGCAGTGTGTACCATCTACAAGGAGCACTGCGTAAATTCACCATTCCCATTCTTTCAGCGTGCCTGAAATCAGTGACAGTTGGTTGGCTATTGAACCGTGATGTTGGTACACATGCCCCTTCCCAGTTGAGCTCAATGGGTGACAACCAGAACGAAACTCAGGTCTCATTGTCCTTCACAACCCTAAAACCAAATACAGAGTTCTAACTGACCAACTCAGCAAACGTAGAGTTTCTGAGACTTCCCGTTCAAACACTCCCAGCCTTTACCAACCAGTCACATGTGCACAGTGTTGTCACACCTCTGCAGTGAAAACATACAGTATATCCTTCCTTCCCATCCATGTCCTCCCACAGCTGCTCCCCAACCAGAGCCTTCAGCAGGGTCATAATATGAAGGTGTCTGTGTTGGACTGGGGTGGACAAGGTCAGAAATCACATGACACCAGGTTATAGTCGGACAGGTTCATTTGAAAACACAAGCTTTCGGAGCCTCATTCCTTCTTCAGGTGTTAGTGAGTGAGATGGTATCGGACACAGAATTTATAAACAAAAGATCAAGGGATCATACCGCTGATGAGAATGTACTAAACATACCTAAGATACTGATAAATCTTTAATCAGTTAGAATTGAATAATATGTGTACATAAATCCCCAAATTTCTTTAAAGTCATGGTCCTGAGTCAACTAAAGGTTTTATCAGTGTAAAGAAGAAATGACATTTTAGGTGACATTTTAAAACAAAAACAGATTCTAAACAAGATCTCACACCTAACATGCATTGTCTGACCTAAACTGTTACTTATTCTTCAAACGAATAAAACCTCAGTTCTTTTAGGAGGGTCAGGCAGCTGATGAAAACCCTGCAGCACAGTATACAACCTAGTCCAAACACCTCTATAAGAATACAAAGTGTGGGGCTGGGTGAACACAGCAGGCCAAGCAGCATCTCAGGAGCACAAAAGCTGACGTTTCAGGCCTAGACCCTTCATCAGAAAAGGGGCATGGGGAGAGGGTTCTGGAATAAATAGGGAGAGAGGGGGAGGCAGACCGAAGATGGAGAGAGGAGAAGATAGGTGGAGAGGAGAGTATGGCATTTTTCCCACCCCATCCTTGTCTGCTTTCCGGAGAGACCACTCTCTCCGTGACTCCCTTGTTCGCTCCACACTTCCCTCCAATCCCACCACACCCAGCACCTTCCCCTGCAACCACAGGAAATGCTACACTTGCCCCCACACCTCCTCCCTCACCCCTATCCCAGGCCCCAAGATGACATTCCACATTAAGCAGAGGTTCACCTGCACATCTGCCAATGTGGTATACTGCATCCACTGTACCCGTTGTGGCTTTCTCTACATCGGGGAAACCAAGCAGAGGCTTGGGGACCGCTTTGTAGAACACCTACGCTCGGTTCGCAGTAAACAACTGCACCTCCCACAATGTTAGGTGTGAGATCTTGTTTAGAATCTGTTTTTGTTTTAAAATGTCACCTAAAATGTCATTTCTTCTTTACACTGATAAACCATTTTAACTGCCCCTCCCATTCCTTAGACGACATGTCCATCCTGGGCCTCCTGCAGTGCCACAATGATGCCACCTGTAGGTTGCAGGAACAGCATCTCGTATTCCACTTGGGAACCCTGCAGCCCAATGGTATCAATGTGGATTTCACCAGCTTCAAAATCTCTCCACCCCCCACTGCATCCCCAAACCAGTTCAGCTTGTCTCCGCCTGTCTAACCTGTTCTTCCTCTCACCTATCCCCACCTCCCACCTCAAGCCGCACATCCATTTCCCAGCTACTAACCTCACCCCGCCCCCTTGACCTGTCTGTCCTCCCTGGACTGATCTATCCCCTCCCTACCTCCCCACCCATACTCTCCTCTCCACCTATCTTGTCCTCTATCAATCTTCGGTCCGCCTCCCCCTCTCTCCCTATTTATTTCAGAATCCTTTCTCCATCCCCCTTTTCTGATGAAGGGTCTAGGCCCGAAACATCAGCTTTTGTGCTCCTGAGATGCTGCTTGGCCTGCTGTGTTCATCCGGCCTCACATTTTATTATCTTGGATTCTCCAGCATCTGCAGTTCCCATTATTTCTCCAAATACCTCTAGTTTTGTTACTCCTGGTCTCTGTGTTGTAATGTGCTGACAGACCTTTCACAAAGCAGTGAGGTTGAGATCAGGCACGCAGAGGAGTGAATGTGTACACATCAATCTGCAGCATACTTCATTGATCCTGTACAGAACATGATATTGATGCAGTACAGGACACTGCACAGACACGGAGCGGAAAATGTATCGATCAAGTACAGCACACTATATTTATGCTGTTGAGCGCACTTTATTGATCATATACAGCACACTGTATTGATGCTGTACAGCACACTGTATTGATGCAGTACAGCACACCATATTGATGCTATACAGCACACTGTATTGATGCAGTACAGCACACCGTATTGCTGCTGTACAGCACACTGTATTGATGCTGTACAGCACACCGTATTGATGCTGTACAGCACACCGTATTGATGCTGTACAGCACACCGTATTGATGCTATACAGCACACTGTATTGATGCTGTACAGCACACCGTATTGATGCTATACAGCACACTGTATTGATGCTGTACAGCACACCGTATTGATGCTATACAGCACACTGTATTGATGCTGTACAGCACACCGTATTGATGCTATACAGCACACTGTATTGATGCTATGCAGCACACTGTATTGATGCTATACAGCACACTGTATTGATGCTATACAGCACACTGTATTGATGCTATACAGCATACTTTACTGTCTGTGGTGTCTGCTGATGGAAAGACATCACAGGAACACCTTTCGAAAGGTCAGTGAAGCTTAGTGAAAGAGGTCAGTTTTTAATGAAGGTGTTAAATGAGCGAAACAGGTAAAAGAGGATTAGAGAGGAAACTGCAGAGCTGGGGGCCCTGGTTGAACGTACAGCCACAGACAGTGGAGTGATGGGGAGGGGGGAAAGCTGTAGAGATTGGGATTGATGAAGGGACTGGAAGAAATGACAGAGATAGGAAATGGGTGAGGTGATACCGTGGGGGGGATTCTAATACAAATACACAGTCTCACTGTGAGCTTGTGTGGGTCAGTGAGTACAGGGGCTGCTGACTGAATGTATGGGGCTTGGGGACTGAGGCAGATATATTTGTTCTGGCAATTCACACAACGGCAGAGCAGCCAAATGCAACAGGGCCCTGCCTGTCCCACAGTAAAGCTATTGATAAAGCGCCTGTTGAAAAGGCTCAGGAATGGCATCTCCCTGCTCTATTATATAAACACACAGGACAGCTGTCTGACAGGGCAGGACCCACTGCCGGGTTAACGGGGATGGCAGCCGTAACCTCACTCCTTTTTTAACCTAGTCCACAGAATCTCCTTTATTTGTGTTCTGGGAGATCGGAAAACTGTGCATGATTTCTTTGACACCTTCCGTGAACCAACCTCACTAATGTTCCTTTTTAACTGTATCAGAGATAATGGGAACTGCAGATGCTGGAGAATCCAAGATAACAAAGTGTGGAGCTGGATGAACACAGCAGGCCCAGCAGCATCAGAGGAGCACAAAAGCTGCGCGACTGGGAGGTGCAGTAGTTTGTTGCGAACCGAGCGGAGGTGTTCTGCAAAGCGGTCCCCAAGCCTCCGCTTGGTTTCCCCAATGTAGAGGAAGCCACACCGGGTGCAGTGGATGCAGTATACCACATTGGCAGATGTGCAGGTGAATGCCTCCGCTCGGTTCGCAATAAACAACTGCACCTCTCAGTCGCGCAGCTTTCCTGCCCCTGAGATGCTGCTGGGCCTGCAGTGTTCATCCAGCCCCACACCGTGTTTCCTTTTTGACTGATAATGGATGGGATCCGGGTTATTGTTGGTTGTTATTTGCTGTTTCTCTGCATCCTTGACCAGTTTCAGTTCGGGACTGATTACGGCCCAAATTTCGGGAGCTCTGCACTGTATCTGTTCAGTGGCTGCCCATGGCTAGGGAGATTCCACTGGTCTGCTATCGCAACTCTCTTGTTGTAGGTGAAGAAACTGTCATTTTAATAAATTGTCACATTTTAGCACATGATCCAGAGGGTGTGGCTGCAAGGGCAGTGGAAACATCAATTTTTAAAACAAGGACCTGTACAAATACCTGCAGAAAGGGAAGGAGTCACTAGTATATGGTAAAGAACAAATGTGCGTGCGTGTGTGTGTCCATGTGCATGTGTGTGATTGTGTGTGCATATGTACGTATGTGTGTGTGTGTGTGTGTATGTGTGTCTGTGTGCACACGCTGTGTGCGTGTGCATGTGTGTGTCTGTGTGTGCATATGTGTGTGTGTGCGCGCGCGAGCATGTGTGTGTGTGTTCGGGGCGGGGGGTGGGGGTGGTTGCGGTTTAAGGGTGCAAGTACAGAGTTTTGACAAGGCCCAGAGCAGATACGGGAATAATCAGCTGCTGAAATGGATGATTAAGTCATTAACTGCTCACTGATGTTTTTTGGGATCTTGCTGTGTGTAAACTGGTATCAGAATTTCCTACGTTACAACAGTGACCCTAAAGCACTTTAAGACATCTGCAGGGTGTGAAAGATGCTATACAAATGCAAGACCTGTCTTCTTGTTGTTACACCAGGGTTCAACCACTTTTCAAAGTGATGGTTTGCTTTTGCTGCAATGGCTGTGTGAAATTGTCAGGGGCCTATTGCTCCAATAAATAGTGGAGCAATCTTAAAAAAAATGAAGCTGAGTACTAACCCAGAATCACCAATATTATATCTGTCAGAAAATGCCACAGAAAAACAACCTTCTCCCACACACAGGAAGCAATAGCCCAGTGGTATTGTCGCTGGATTGTTAATCCAGGGTCCCAGGTAATGTTCTGCAAACCTGAGTTTGAATCCCACCATGGCAGCTAGTGGAAGCTGAATTTAGGAAAATCAGGAATTAAGAGTTTAATGATGACCATGAATCCATTGCCAATTGTCGGGAAATATACATCTGGTTCACTAGTGTCCTTGAGGGAAGGAAATGCCATTCTTACCTGGTCTGGCCTACATGTGACTCCAGACCCACAGCAATGTGATTGACTCTTCTGGGCAGTTAGGGATGGGCAATAAATGCTGCCTGGCCAGCGATGCCTGTAACTTGTGAATGGCTAAAGGAAAAAAAATTACAACTTGCGTATAGTTGTCAAATGAAACGGAATAAAAAATCCAATTTTCATTGTTATATTGAAGAAAGTGTTCAACAGAGTTTAGAATATAGATCATTCATCTCTTCAGTCCAGAAATCAGTTGCTCAGAAACACCAGTTATCTGGAGAATGTTACAACAAATACAAGCAACTTACAGAATTTTTCTTTTATTTATTCGTTTTGTGGGATGTGGGCAGTCATGGCCTTTGGGACACATGGGAGACAGTGTTACATTGAGTAAAACTATTGTTTTAGATGTCGGTGAAATATTTATGTTTACGGTGTGTTCTGGTTCATACCCCAGCATCATCCCATCATCCAGAAAATTGCCAAACCCTAACTGGACAGATTACAGTGTAATGTAGAAACATAGTCAGAGTCAATTGTTTCAGCAGCTTGCACTAATTGTGTTGCAAAGTTACCATTAAGGTGAATCATAAATTAGCTTCCAGATGACTAATTTGTTCAGATGAATGCAAGTTGTGTTTTGAAACGGTAGAAAATGCTCGCTCACCTTGATCAATTACACCTTGGAGTGCTTCTGATGCCTATGTTTGCAGTAAAATAAAACTACCGTACCTCAGGGGATACAGGATACTTTCAATGGGCCAACTGATTCCCGAAAGTGAAACCACAATACAGCTTGGTAAAGCCAAACTTGGCATTTGATAGATTCCTGTGATTCCGCCTTCACTACACCCGGGTGCCATACTGGGAAGAGTGAGCTGGAGATTATTTTACACAGGACCCTGCTGTGATTCAGACAGTGCTGCCTGGAAGAGCCCCAGAGGCACATTCAAGAAGAACTTTCAAAGTGGATTTGGAGAAAGATCACAAGAGGAAAATCAGTTCAGGAAATTCACCATCTGCTTCGGACCGAACGTGTTGTCAAACTTCCTGCTCAGTTTGTTAGGATTCCGTAGGAAAAAGCTTCCTGGGAAATAAGATGTCATTGTGTTGCTGTGAGGATTATTGCAAAGAGTTACACAACAGGAAAGCGAGATGGGAATATATAGGAACAGTGCGCAAAGCAGGAAGTCATGGAGACTCTCAGGAAGAGGCAACTCTCGGATCTTAGACATATGGGTGATGACAGGCTGGCGAGGACACAGCTGCGTGGCCTAGTGAAGGTCACACAATGTCTTCACAAACTGAATTAGATGGTCCCCATCCTCACTGAAAGTGGGACTATGAGACTGAAGTGACTCTGAATGACAACACACCATTATCTCCAGGCATTTTCTAATTAAAGACTGGAATCTTTCTCACCAAATTGAATAAATGCTAAAACTGATTTTATTCAATCACATTTATTTATGTCAGCCCATTGTCGAAACAGCAGCTAGCCCCGTTTCCCTCCCATCAGCCTTGTGCTCACTGCTCTATGTTGGCCACTGCTTGATCAGCACCCTGACTTTAACATTCTCATCCTCCAGCCCCTACACCCCTTCACGACTTCTGTCACCCCCTCTAGCCACTACACCTCTCCCTATCTCTGTAACTCACTCCAGCCCCTACACCCCCTCCATATCTCCATCACCTCCTCCAGCCCCCTAACCCCCTCCCTATCTCTGTCAACCCCTCCAGCCCCAACACCCCCTCCCTATCTCCGCCACCTCCTCCAGCCCCAACACCCCCTCCCTATCTCTGCCACCTCCTCCAGCCCCAACACCCATCCCTATCTCCGCCACCTCCTCCAGCCCCAACACCGCCTCCCTATCTCTGCCACCTCCTCCAGCCCCAACACCCCCTCCCTATCTCCGCCACCTCCTCCAGCCCCAACACCCATCCCTATCTCCGCCACCTCCTCCAGCCCCAACACCCCCTCCCTATCTCTGCCACCTCCTCCAGCCCCCTACAACCCTCCCTATTTCTGCCACCTCCTTCAGACTCTCCAGGATCTCACCAGTATGAGCTTCTTGACCACTCCCACTTTGAATTGGCCCACCATCATGCTGTCAGCTGTAGGAGCCTGTCCCTAAAGCTCTCCACCTGTCAATGATGCTTTTTACTAACCCTATCTCTTTGACCATGCGGGTGGTCATCTGTCTAATCTCACTTTTTTGTGGCTTAAAGTCAAATTTTGTTTTATGATCGCTCCTCACAATATCTTCATATATTTCATGACATGAAAACAGTTATTTAAATGCATGTTGTTATCCTGTTAAACTTCACTTACCACTCAGAACAATACGAGGGTAGAAGATACCTAGGGAAGGCTGGGCTGCTGACTGCTCATCATCAAACAAAGCCGAGATGACAATCCCCAAGGCCATTCTGGTGATGCCTTGCATTAAGATCAGGATTACTATCAGAAACAAGGAGCCTTCATTGGGAACCTGTGGAAGGACATGTGATTAAAATTTAATTTGTTCAGGCAATTTCTATTTGCACACCTCTTTTAAAACAAAGAGAACCAGAGCGTTTATATATAAACATTCACTCCCTCCCCCCACCGACACTCAGTACCAGCAGTGTGTACTATCTACAAGATTCACTGCAGAAATTCACCAAAGATCCTCAGACAGCACCTTCTAAACTCACAACCACTTCCATCCAGAGGGACAACAGCAGCAGATACAGGGGAGCACCACCCCCTGCAAGGTCCCTTCCAAGCCACTCACCATCCTAACTTGGAAATATATTGCTATTCCTTCACTGTTGCTGGATCAAAATCCTGGAATTTCCTCCCTAAGATCTTTGTGGATCAACCTACAGCACATGGATTGCAGTGGTTTAAGGAGGCAGCTCACCCCCACCTTCTCAAGGGGCAACTAGGGATGGGCAATAAATGCTTGGCCCACCAGTAATGCCCACGTCCCATGAACAAATTTTTTAAAAATTAGAAATTAAAACCGAACTGCTGGAGAAACTCAGCAGGTCTGGCACAACCGTGAACAGAAAGCAGAGTTAATGTTCTGGGTCCAGTGACCCTTCTTCAGAACAATTCTGTTCTGAACAGAAAAGTACAGTTCTTCAGAACATCAATTTCTGTTTTTATTTCTGATTTACTGCATCTGTAGTTCTTTGGTTCATTTTCCAACAAATATATGCCTTTTAGATATTTTCCATCAATTTGATTAGAATGATCCAATGATGTAAAACAGTTTCCTGTATAAGTGGTGGTTTGTGCTCAAAGCTACTCTAATCTTCAAGTGCAAATTGTAAATTAATTCCTATCACACGTTGATTAAACATGTCTACAACATGCTCTCAACTTCAACTGAGGGCCAGGTGAAACAAAGAAACCCTAACCTCAATAATCACCTGTTCCAAAATATGCCAAGTTCAAAAGCTATTTGTTGTTTATTTGGAAATACAACCTATATTTGTTGGAAAATAAACCAAAGAACTACAGATGCTGTAAATCAGAAATAAAAAACAGAAATTGATGTTCTGAAGAGCTGTACTTTTCTGTTCAGAACAGAATTGTTCTGAAGAAGGGTCACTGGACCCAGAACATTAACTCTGCTTTCTGTTCACAGTTGGGCCAGGCCTGCTGAGTTTCTCCAGCAGTTCTGTTTTAGTTTCTAATTTGTTGGAGTTACACAGCATTAGTCACAACAGTGCAGGAACATATCTCTGCAAAGTTTGCAAAAAAAGCAAGGTTTTCTCTGTGAATTTATGTGGTATTGCAGAACCTGTAACAAGTGTCACTCTCACTCAAAGTTAAGCAATGAATTTGTGAAACTGTGGAACAGTTGGTAGTGGCTTTAAGCCCAGAATTTGACTCCCAGCCAATAAGGATGATTCAATAAATGACAGGGTCATTTACCTCAATTCTTTGTGTTCACTAGTTCACCAGGCCCTCGAGGAGGATTGATAGGTCTCACTCAGCTTCTGTCAACAGATTATTAGGTTTTTTTTGCTAAGTGCACATCATGTTGAGTTTTTATAGCGGTTTCTAATTGCAAGCCGAGTGAGTTCTACTGATATTGGCTCATTAACTACCCAAAGATGTCCCTCATGCCTGGTTCTGTCCTCACTTTATCACACAGTGTTTCTGGAGTAACCTGCTACTCGCCAGAAACTTGTGAAACAGCTGGTATCCCTAGTGCCAGCGTCATCTTTATAAGCTTGGGCAGGCACTTCCAGTGCTGCCCTGGCATCTGCCCCGGTCATGGCAAACACAGGGGAAATAGTGCCCGGCTTTGGGGGCAGGGTCCTGGAGCTTCTGCTGGATGGGTTACTGCAGAGGAGGAGTCTCCTCTTTCCTGCCCCCCAGGACCAACTGAGGAGACCCTGGTGCACACCCTGGCCCCATACAGCCATTTGGAGGAAGGACTAGCCCTGGTCAATGACCTTTTTCATTCTCAGCAGGATAAGTACCAGCATTATCCGTCTCTCTGATTCTTCACCCTCACTCCATCCCTGCTACTGGACCCACGTATCACCAAGGCAACCGCTCTCCCACTCTCACTGTCACCTGCCCCAGCTCCGAGCGCCACTAAAGGTGGGAGTGAGGGAAGGTAGAGGGGTAGCTTTTGTAAGTGAACGGTAGAGTGACCACAGGATGAGGTAGGCTTTGGAAACCAGGACGTGGAAATTGTTTGTGTAGAGATGAGAAAATGACAAAAGGGAAGAAATCACTTGTGGGAGTGCAGTGCAGGCCCTCGAACAATAACTGCACTATAGGGGGAAATATAAAGAAAGAAAGAAAGGATGTGAAGTTGACAGAAAGGTATGGCAATACTTAGGGAGTGAGTGTAACCTACATATACACTGGAAAAGTTAAATGAGTAAGGGGAGCCGAGATGGGGAAATCCAGCTTAATATTTGGAATGAGCAGATTGTCTTATGAGGAAAGGTTAAGCAGGGTCATCCTTTATCTGCTGGAGTTGAAAGGAGTGAGAGGTGACTTGATTGTAGTAGACAGGATCCGGAGAGGTTTTGACTGAGTACATGGGGACAGGATGTTTCCTCCTGTGGGAAAACTGAGAATGAGAGGTCACTGTTTAAAAATCAGGGTTCGTCCATTTAAAACGGGAATGACGAGAATTGTTTTCTCTCTGAGAGTCTCAAGTCTTTGGAACTCTCTTCACCTCCTTCACCACTTTGAAGTTTTGATCATCTGGGCCTGGAGACTTAACAAACTCTGACTTCATTAATTTCTCCAACACCACCTTCCTACTGACAGTAACTTCCTTTAACTCCTTTGTCTGCCAAGTCATAGAGTCATAGAGGTGTACAGCACAGAAACAGACCCTTCAATCCAACTTGTCCATGTCGACCAGGTTTCCTAAAGTAATCTATTGCCATTGGCCAGCATTTGGCTCATATCCCTCTAAACCCTTCCTATTCATGTACCCATCCAGGTAATTGTACCAGCCTCTCCCATTTTCTCTGACATCTTTAATCCATCCATGCACCACCCTCTGCGTGAAAAAGTTGCCCCTTCGGTCCTTTATAAAATCCTTCCCCTTTCGTTTACAACCTATAGCCTCTAGTTTTGGATTCCCCCACTCTGGGGAAAATACCTTGTCTGTCCACCCTAGCCATGTCCCTCATGATTTTATAAATCTCTATAAGGTCACCCCTCAGCCCCCAACGCTCCAGGGAAAATAGCCCCAGCCTGTTCAGCCTCTCTCTGTAGCTCAAACCCTCCAACCCCAGCAACGTCCTTATGAATCTTTTCTGAACCCTTTCAAGTTTCGCAGCATCCTTCCGATAGCAGGGAGGTCAGAACTGAGTGCTGTATTCCCAAAGTGCCCTAACCAGAGTCCTGTCCAGCCACTTGTATCTCTAATTCTAGGAGATTTCTAGGATCTACTTCAGTGAAAGTGACGCATTTTTCTACTCCCCATTTATCAATTCCGTTAATTCTGCCTGTAATGGACCTACATTAGAGATGCAGTATGCTGCAGGCTATAATTTAACTGCTTGGCCAATATTTCAATAGTATTCGCCTAAGCTGCAGGCAGTTCAGTTTGTGGGCAGACTATTCAACAATATCCCATGTAACAATTTCAGGAGAAAAGTCAAGAACTGACCTTGAAAACAAAGGAAGTAAAGATGAGTAACAATGTTATCTGAACACTCATTGTCAGGAGGTGGGAAAAGGTGTGAGCCAATATCAGCTCGAGGGAAGTAGCGCCCGAATAAAAAACAACACAACAAATATAGAAAATACAAACAAAATTCACTCACAAAAGCAGAATTGATCCAAATTTTGTTAAAATGATACTATCATATATGGAATAATATGGAAGATTTTACTGCACGAAAGAAACGCAATCATACAATAACAAGGTGTAGAGCTGGATGGACACAGCAGGCCAAGCAGCATCAGAGGAGCAGGAAGCTGACCTTTTCGGGCCTAGACCCTTCTTCAGAAATGGTCAAGGCCCGAAAAGTCAGCTTTCCTGTTCCTCTGATGCTGCCCGGCCTGCTGTGTTCATCCAGCTCCACACCGTGTTATCTCCGACTCCAGCATCGGCAGTTCTTGCTGCCTGTAATACAGGTACCTGGTTACATCCATCTCAAGAATTCATCCTCATGTGTTTCTGTATACAGCCAAAGGGTTCGCTGGTGTCAGCGGAAATCTCAGCTATTGATAAAACATGATTCCCTCAAACTGTAAATCTGGATTATTTAAAGAGAAAGGGATCTGTGGATAATAAAGTGTGAGGCTGGATGAACACAGCAGGCCAAGCGGCATCTCAGGAGCACAAAAGCTGATGTTTCGGGCCTAGACCCTTCATCAGAGAGGGGGATGGGGAGAGGGTTCTGGAATAAATAGGGAGAGAGGGGGAGGCGGACCGAAGATGGAGAGAAAAGAAGATAGGTGGAGAGGAGAGTATAGGTGGGGAGGTAGGGAGGGGATAGGGCAGTCCAGGGAAGACGGACAGGTCAAGGAGGTGGGATGAGGTTAGTAGGTAGATGGGGGTGCGGCTTGGGGTGGGAGGAAGGGATGGGTGAGAGGAACAACAGGTTAGGGAGGCAGAGATAGGCTGGGCTGGTTTTGGGATGCAGTGGGGGCTGGGGAAGAGCTGGGCTGGTTGTGTGGTGCAGTGGGGGGAGGGGACGAACTGGGCTGGTTTTAGGATGCGGTGGGGGAAGGGAAGATTTTGAAGCTGGTGAAGTCCACATTCATACCATTGGGCTGCAGGGTTCCCAAGCGGAATATGAGGTGCTGCTCCTGCAAGCTTCGGGTGGCATCATTGTGGCACTGCAGGAGGCCCATGGTGGACATGTCATCAAGAGAATGGGAGGGGGAGTGGAAATGGTTTGCGACTGGGAGGTGCAGTTGTTTATTGCGAACCGAGCGGAGGTGTTCTGCAAAGCGGTCCCCAAGCCTCCGCTTGGTTTCCCCAATGTAGAGAAAGCCACAACGGGTACAATGGATACAGTATACCACATTGGCAGATGTGCAAGTGAACCTCTGCTTAATATGGAAAGTCATCTTGGGGCCTGGGATAGGGGTGAGGGAGGAGGTGTGGGGACAAGTGTAGTATTTCCTGTGGTTGCAGGGGAAGGTGCTGGGTGTGGTGGGGTTGGAGGGCAGTGTGGAGCGAACAAAGGAGTCACGGACAGAGTGGTCTCTCCAGAAAGCAGACAAGGGTGGGGATGGATAAATGTCTTGGGTGGTGGGGTCAGATTGTAGATGGCGGAAGTGTCGGAGGATGATGCGTTGTATCCGGAGGTTGGTGGGGTGGTGTGTGAGAATGAGGGGGATCCTCTTTGGGCGGTTGTGGCGGGGGCGGGGTGTGAGGGATGTGTTGTGGGAAATGCGGGAGATGCGGTCAAGGGCGTTCTCGACCACTGTGGGGGGAAAGTTGCGGTCCTTGAAGAGCTTGGACATCTGGGATGTGTGGGAGTGGAATGCCTCATCGTGGGAGCAGATGCGGCGGAGGCGGAGGAATTGGGAATCGGGGATTGAATTTTTACAGGAGGGTAGGTTGGAGGAGGTGTATTCTAGGAAGCTGTGGGAGTCGGTGGGCTTGAAATGGACATCAGTTACAAGCTGGTTGCCTGAGATGGAGACTGAGAGGTCCAGGAAGGTGAGGGATGTGCAGGAGATGGCCCAGGTGAACTGAAGGTTGGGGTGGAAGGTGGAAGGATCTGTGGATGTTGTCTAAGGTAATGGTTCTGAAGGGGTTAATGTTCATGTTGCCTTGGCTCCAACCGTGGTACAGAGGGAACAGATGTACCTGACCCAGTTCCTTAGATGCTATTGTTATGCCTGGCCCAAAATCATTGTATTTATTGTCATCATGCAATAGATTTTCTCGTTGTCTAAGGCAGAGCCTCTCCTGTCAATAATCTAAGGGTATATCACCCAGCACCAATCACAAGGTGGTTCCCAGACAAAGCAAAGTCAGAGGAGGACAGTTGACAGTGGGCGACCTCCAACACCCCATGTGCCGAGTGCCACATACTGAGAGAGGTGGGAAGCTCCATTACGGTCACCTTCAGAAGTAGCAGAGTGGAAACAAGCTGCAGCCGGGGGCCAGCTTTATTCTGAGTTTAGCAAGTTTGGTTTTGTAACTTACACATTTCTAACATAGATCCTTTCCATTGCTCAGTCTGTGAAAGTGGACTGATTTAATTTTGGGATTATATTTTGAATGAGAACGATTTATTGTGAAGTCTGCAGCACCCACACTCTAATTGTTTTTGTTTATTTGTTCTTCCACGAGTGAGGCCAACAGTTGGTGCCCATCGCAAACTGAGGATGACCCACTGAGTGTCCTTGCTCAGCCATTTCAGTGGGCAGTTAGGAAATTACCACATTGCTGTGGGTATGGAGTCACGTGTAGGCCAGACTGAGTAAGGATGGCAGATTTCCCACCCTAAAGGACATGGGTGAAGCATGTCAGTTTTTTCTGACAATCGCTTATAGTTTCATGGTACCATCACTCAAACCATCTTTCAATTCCACATTTTGTTAGTTAAATTTAATTTCCATTTGCTCCTGGGGTGGGATTTGAACTTGACTCCAGGTCATTCACCTGGGTCTCTGGTTTACTCTGGTTTAGCTACACTGCTGTGTCCCCCAGTGCGGATATCTTCATCACTGTACCATTCACCCCACTGTTACCTACAGACCAGGCAACACTGTATTTATTCAGGAACATGACTGTGACAAGAAAGGACAGCACAGCCAATGAGAACTTGCTTTGTTATAGTCAGAGGTGAGTTGCACAGAATGGCTACGATATGTTTTGGCTGTGGGGAACTGGATATTCACAGCCAGTCAGTTTCAATTAATGAATGATGTAGTTGGAGGATTCACAAAGAGTGCTCTTATTTTCTTAAGAAGTTAAAGCAATTTGCCACAATAATTGTGTCACACCAACCTGTAGCCCAGTTTCTGTTCAGCAAGCCCTCCCGCTTTTCAATGACAAACGAGAGAGCCGTCAAACCCAGGGCCAAGAAAAACTGATGCTGTGAAGATTTTTTTAAAAAGCCCTTTGCTAGAACGCCCTTCCTGATGCTGATATCTAATACAGCCATTAGTGACAGGAGGGAATGGTCAACATCCGTCCAGAAAGGGTCACTTGATCCGAAACATTAACTCTGATTTCTCTCTCCACAGACCTGCGGAGTTTTTCCAGCAAATTCTGGTTTTGTTTCCGGTTTACAGCATCCGCGGTTCCGTCGGTTTTTATTGCTCTAAAACACTCCAAATGTACAATGCCGCAGGTGCTCGGTTTGGTGCTGTATCTTTGTCAAAGCGGTACAGGGGTGTTACCCAGTGAAATAGTGACCAGGGATGTCACAGGGGGCATTAGTGACAGTGGCATTAGGGACACAGGTTATTGGGGACGGCAGGTTACTAGGGACAGGGCCATTAGGGATGGGGATACTTCAGGGAGTATCAGTGAGAAGGGTGTGGAAGGGACTATCTGAAGGGGGTTCAGTTTCACTGACACAAACAGTTCTCTTTTAGAAACTGCAAATCCCTAAGATATCAAAAATCAGCAAATGATGAAGCAGTAGAGAAAGAAATCGTAATCGCTTCTCAAAAACAACACCCTCATTCTGATGTGAAATATTCAGAGCCTTTACAGATTCAGTCAGGCACCAGATCGGTGAAATTATGATTTGTTAATTGATTGAATTCATGCCCCATTGATTTGCTGTGAGTTTATTAAAGCAGATTACTATCAGAGTATTTGACAGTGTGTGAATATTCTGTTGTTCTATTTGAGAAAAATACCTATAAACTGGGCTTTATTAACAAGATCGATTTTATACTTCACCTTAAGATTGTCCCAGGAACAATGAATGTTGTAAAATCAGGATGTTTATTCCCACAAATTGGCTCTTCAAACTACACCAAAACAATGGAGTTATTAATAACATATTTATTTATAATCACTCATTACCACACACCCTCATGTTGAACTCTGAGCCTCAACTCCAATGTGTTTTACACTGTCCAAATAATTCACTGATTCTGCTAACATCAGAAACTAAACTTTTATGCCTCCGACAAAGATACTGTCATATTGTGTAATATACAATGCTGTGAAGGAGGAGGAAGAGGAATATCCAAGGGCTTATTTACTGAGTAGGTTTAGTCTCTCTATCAGAAATCAGAATGTGGTTAATTCTATAGCCCTCCCATGGTGCAGTGGGCTGGTGACAGTAATAATACAGAGTAATACATAGTGTCCCCGGTTGAGCTGACGGCCTGCACTGACTGTGGGTTCAAACTCCACGACTTTCCTGGACCCGCCACTGGGCTCTGTGCGCCAGGCCAAGAATGAAAGAGAGATCAAACTATCAGTAAAGACAGAATACTAACTGCCAGTAAAGACTGAGTAATAAACCCCCAGTAAGGACCAAGAAGTAATTGCCAGCAAGGACTGAGTAATAACTGCCAGTAAGGACTGAGTAATAATGACAAGCAAGGACTCAGTAATAAACACCAATAAGGACTGAGCAACAACTGCCTGTAAGGAATGAGTAATAACCACCAGTGAGGACTGAGTAATAAATGCTTGTGAGGATTCAATATTAACAGCTAATAAGGTCTGGATAATAACCGATAGAGAAGACCGAGTACTACCTGTCATGACGGACTGAGTAACAATTGCCAGTGAGGACTGAGTAATAACTGCCTGTAAGGAGTGAGTAATAACCACTAATGAGGACTGAGTAATAGCTGTTGGTCAGGACTGATACCTCCTTACCTCGGGACACCCTCCATACCTCGGGACATCCTCCTTACCTCGGGACACCCTCCTTACCTCGGGACACCCTCCTTACCTCGGGACACCCTCCTTACCTCGGGACACCCTCCATACCTCAGGACACCCTCCTTACCTCGGGACATCCTCCTTACCTCAGGACATCCTCCTTACCTCGGGACAACCTCCTTACCTCAGGACACCCTCCTTACCTCGGGACACCCTCCTTACCTCGGGACACCCTCCTTACCTCGGGACACCCTCCATACCTCAGGACACCCTCCTTACCTCGGGACACCCTCCTTACCTCGGGACACCCTCCATACCTCAGGACACCCTCCTTACCTCAGGACACCCTCCTTTCCACAGGACACCCTCCTTACCTCGGGACACCCTCCATACCTCAGGACACCCTCCTTTCCACAGGACACCCTCCTTACCTCAGGACACCCTCCTTTCCACAGGACACCCTCCTTACCTCAGGACACCTTCCTTACCTCGGGACACCCTCCATACCTCAGGACACCCTCCTTACCTCAGGACATCCTCCATACCTCAGGACATCCTCCTTACCTCGGGACACCCTCCTTACCTCGGGACACCCTCCATACCTCGGGACACCCTCCTTTCCACAGGACACCCTCCTTACCTCAGGACACCCTCCTTACCTCAGGACACCCTCCTTTCCACAGGACACCCTCCTTACCTCGGGACACCCTCCATACCTCGGGACACCCTCCTTTCCACAGGACACCCTCCTTACCTCAGGACACCCTCCTTACCTCAGGACACCCTCCATACCTCAGGACACCTTCCTTTCCACAGGACACCCTCCTTACCTCGGGACACCCTCCTTTCCACAGGACACCCTCCTTACCTCGGGACACCCTCCTTACCTCGGGACACCCTCCTTTCCACAGGACACCCTCCTTACCTCAGGACACCCTCCATACCTAGGGACACCCTCCTTTCCACAGGACACCCTCCTTACCTCAGGACACCCTCCATACCTCAGGACACCCTCCTTTCCACAGGACACCCTCCTTACCTCAGGACACCCTCCTTTCCACAGGACACCCTCCTTGCCTCAGGACACCCTCCTTTCCACAGGACACCCTCCTTACCTCAGGACACCCTCCTTACCTCGGGACACCCTCCTTACCTCGGGACACCCTCCATACCTCAGGACACCCTCCTTACCTCGGGACACCCTCCTTACCTCGGGACACCCTCCATACCTCAGGACATCTTCCTTACCTCGGGACACCCTCCTTACCTCAGGACATCCTCCTTACCTCGGGACACCCTCCTTACCTCGGGACACCCTCCTTACCTCAGGACATCTTCCTTACATCGGGACACCCTCCTTACCTCAGGACATCCTCCTTACCTCGGGACACCCTCCTTACCTCGGGACATCCTCCTTACCTCGGGACACCCTCCATACCTCGGGACACCCTCCTTACCTCGGGACACCCTCCATACCTCGGGACACCCTCCTTACCTCGGGACACCCTCCATACCTCGGGACACCCTCCTTACCTCGGGACACCCTCCATACCTCGGGACACCCTCCTTACCTCGGGACACCCTCCTTACCTCAGGACACCCTCCATACCTAGGGACACCCTCCTTACCTCGGGACACCCTCCTTACCTCAGGACACCCTCCATACCTAGGGACACCCTCCTTACCTCAGGACACCCTCCTTACCTCGGGACACCCTCCATACCTCAGGACATCCTCCTTACATCGGGACACCCTCCATACCTCAGGACACCCTCCTTACCTCGGGACACCCTCCTTACCTCAGGACACCCTCCTTACCTCGGGACACCCTCCTTACCTCAGGACACCCTCCATACCTAGGGACACCCTCCTTACCTCAGGACACCCTCCTTACCTCGGGACACCCTCCATACCTCAGGACATCCTCCTTACCTCGGGACACCCTCCTTACCTCGGGACACCCTCCATACCTCAGGACATCCTCCTTACCTCGGGACACCCTCCATACCTCAGGACACCCTCCTTACCTCGGGACACCCTCCTTACCTCAGGACACCCTCCATACCTAGGGACACCCTCCTTACCTCAGGACACCCTCCTTACCTCGGGACACCCTCCATACCTCAGGACATCCTCCTTACCTCGGGACACCCTCCTTACCTCGGGACACCCTCCTTACCTCGGGACACCCTCCATACCTCGGGACACCCTCCTTACCTCGGGACACCCTCCTTACCTCGGGACATCCTCCTTACCTCGGGACACCCTCCATACCTCGGGACACCCTCCTTACCTCGGGACACCCTCCTTACCTCGGGACACCCTCCTTTCCACAGGACACCCTCCTTACCTCAGGACACCCTCCATACCTCGGGACACCCTCCATACCTCAGGACACCCTCCATACCTCGGGACACCCTCCTTACCTCGGGACACCCTCCATACCTCGGGACACCCTCCTTACCTCGGGACACCCTCCATACCTCGGGACACCCTCCTTACCTCGGGACATCCTCCTTACCTCGGGACACCCTCCTTACCTCGGGACATCCTCCTTACCTCGGGACACCCTCCATACCTCGGGACACCCTCCTTACCTCGGGACACTCTCCTTACCTCGGGACACCCTCCTTACCTCGGGACACCCTCCTTACCTCGGGACACTCTCCTTACCTCGGGACACCCTCCTTACCTCGGGACACCCTCCTTTCCACAGGACACCCTCCTTACCTCGGGACATCCTCCTTACCTCGGGACACCCTCCTTACCTCGGGACACCCTCCTTACCTCGGGACACTCTCCTTACCTCGGGACACCCTCCATACCTCAGGACACCCTCCTTACCTCGGGACACCCTCCTTACCTCGGGACACCCTCCATACCTCAGGACATCTTCCTTACCTCGGGACACCCTCCTTACCTCAGGACATCCTCCTTACCTCGGGACACCCTCCTTACCTCGGGACACCCTCCTTACCTCAGGACATCTTCCTTACATCGGGACACCCTCCTTACCTCAGGACATCCTCCTTACCTCGGGACACCCTCCTTACCTCGGGACATCCTCCTTACCTCGGGACACCCTCCATACCTCGGGACACCCTCCTTACCTCGGGACACCCTCCATACCTCGGGACACCCTCCTTACCTCGGGACACCCTCCATACCTCGGGACACCCTCCTTACCTCGGGACACCCTCCATACCTCGGGACACCCTCCTTACCTCGGGACACCCTCCTTACCTCAGGACACCCTCCATACCTAGGGACACCCTCCTTACCTCGGGACACCCTCCTTACCTCAGGACACCCTCCATACCTAGGGACACCCTCCTTACCTCAGGACACCCTCCTTACCTCGGGACACCCTCCATACCTCAGGACATCCTCCTTACCTCGGGACACCCTCCATACCTCAGGACACCCTCCTTACCTCGGGACACCCTCCTTACCTCAGGACACCCTCCTTACCTCGGGACACCCTCCTTACCTCAGGACACCCTCCATACCTAGGGACACCCTCCTTACCTCAGGACACCCTCCTTACCTCGGGACACCCTCCATACCTCAGGACATCCTCCTTACCTCGGGACACCCTCCTTACCTCGGGACACCCTCCTTACCTCGGGACACCCTCCATACCTCAGGACATCCTCCTTACCTCGGGACACCCTCCATACCTCAGGACACCCTCCTTACCTCGGGACACCCTCCTTACCTCAGGACACCCTCCATACCTAGGGACACCCTCCTTACCTCAGGACACCCTCCTTACCTCGGGACACCCTCCATACCTCAGGACATCCTCCTTACCTCGGGACACCCTCCTTACCTCGGGACACCCTCCTTACCTCGGGACACCCTCCATACCTCGGGACACCCTCCTTACCTCGGGACACCCTCCTTACCTCAGGACATCCTCCTTACCTCGGGACACCCTCCATACCTCGGGACACCCTCCTTACCTCGGGACACCCTCCATACCTCGGGACACCCTCCTTACCTCAGGACACCCTCCATACCTCGGGACACCCTCCTTACCTCGGGACACCCTCCTTACCTCGGGACACCCTCCTTTCCACAGGACACCCTCCTTACCTCGGGACACCCTCCATACCTCGGGACACCCTCCATACCTCAGGACACCCTCCTTACCTCGGGACACCCTCCATACCTCAGGACACCCTCCTTACCTCGGGACACCCTCCATACCTCAGGACACCCTCCTTACCTCGGGACACCCTCCATACCTCAGGACACCCTCCTTACCTCGGGACATCCTCCTTACCTCAGGACACCCTCCTTACCTCGGGACACCCTCCTTACCTCGGGACACCCCCCTTACCTCGGGACACCCTCCATACCTCAGGACACCCTCCTTTCCACAGGACACCCTCCTTACCTCGGGACACCCTCCTTACCTCAGGACACCCTCCTTATCTCGGGACACCCTCCTTACCTCGGGACACCCTCCATACCTCAGGACACCCTCCTTACCTCGGGACACCCTCCTTACCTCGGGACACCCTCCATACCTCAGGACACCCTCCTTACCTCAGGACACCCTCCTTTCCACAGGACACCCTCCTTACCTCGGGACACCCTCCTTACCTCAGGACACCCTCCATACCTCAGGACACCCTCCTTTCCACAGGACAGCCTCCTTACCTCGGGACACCCTCCTTACCTCGGGACATCCTCCTTACCTCAGGACACCCTCCTTACCTCAGGACACCCTCCTTTCCACAGGACACCCTCCTTACCTCAGGACACCCTCCTTACCTCGGGACACCCTCCATACCTCAGGACACCCTCCATACCTCAGGACACCCTCCTTACCTCAGGACATCCTCCATACCTCAGGACATCCTCCTTACCTCGGGACACCCTCCTTACCTCGGGACACCCTCCATACCTCGGGACACCCTCCTTTCCACAGGACACCCTCCTTACCTCAGGACACCCTCCTTACCTCAGGACACCCTCCTTTCCACAGGACACCCTCCTTACCTCGGGACACCCTCCATACCTCGGGACACCCTCCTTTCCACAGGACACCCTCCTTACCTCAGGACACCCTCCTTACCTCAGGACACCCTCCATACCTCAGGACACCTTCCTTTCCACAGGACACCCTCCTTACCTCGGGACACCCTCCTTTCCACAGGACACCCTCCTTACCTCGGGACACCCTCCTTACCTCGGGACACCCTCCATACCTCAGGACACCCTCCTTTCCACAGGACACCCTCCTTACCTCAGGACACCCTCCATACCTAGGGACACCCTCCTTTCCACAGGACACCCTCCTTACCTCAGGACACCCTCCATACCTCAGGACACCCTCCTTTCCACAGGACACCCTCCTTACCTCAGGACACCCTCCTTTCCACAGGACACCCTCCTTGCCTCAGGACACCCTCCTTTCCACAGGACACCCTCCTTACCTCAGGACACCCTCCTTACCTCGGGACACCCTCCTTACCTCAGGACACCCTCCATACCTAGGGACACCCTCCTTACCTCAGGACATCCTCCTTACCTCGGGACACCCTCCTTACCACAGGACACCCTCCTTACCTCGGGACAACCTCCTTTCCACAGGACACCCTCCATACCTCGGGACACCCTCCTTACCACAGGACACCCTCCTTACCTCGGGACAACCTCCTTTCCACAGGACACCCTCCATACCTCGGGACACCCTCCTTACCACAGGACACCCTCCTTACCTCGGGACAACCTCCTTTCCACAGGACACCCTCCATACCTCGGGACACCCTCCTTACCTCGGGACACTCTCCTTACCTCGGGACACCCTCCTTACCTCGGGACACCCTCCTTACCTCGGGACACTCTCCTTACCTCGGGACACCCTCCTTACCTCGGGACACCCTCCATACCTCGGGACACCCTCCATACCTCGGGACACCCTCCTTACCTCGGGACACCCTCCATACCTCGGGACACCCTCCTTACCTCGGGACACCCTCCATACCTCGGGACACCCTCCTTACCTCGGGACACCCTCCTTTCCACAGGACACCCTCCTTACCTCGGGACACCCTCCATACCTCAGGACACCCTCCTTACCTCGGGACACTCTCCTTACCTCGGGACACCCTCCTTACCTCGGGACACCCTCCTTACCTCGGGACATCCTCCTTACCTCGGGACACCCTCCATACCTCGGGACACCCTCCTTACCTCGGGACACTCTCCTTACCTCGGGACACCCTCCTTACCTCGGGACACCCTCCTTACCTCGGGACACTCTCCTTACCTCGGGACACCCTCCTTACCTCGGGACACCCTCCTTTCCACAGGACACCCTCCTTACCTCGGGACATCCTCCTTACCTCGGGACACCCTCCTTACCTCGGGACACTCTCCTTACCTCGGGACACCCTCCATACCTCAGGACACCCTCCTTACCTCGGGACACCCTCCTTACCTCGGGACACCCTCCTTACCTCGGGACACCCTCCATACCTCAGGACATCTTCCTTACCTCGGGACACCCTCCTTACCTCAGGACATCCTCCTTACCTCGGGACACCCTCCTTACCTCGGGACACCCTCCTTACCTCAGGACATCTTCCTTACATCGGGACACCCTCCTTACCTCAGGACCTCCTCCTTACCTCGGGACACCCTCCTTACCTCGGGACATCCTCCTTACCTCGGGACACCCTCCATACCTCGGGACACCCTCCTTACCTCGGGACACCCTCCATACCTCGGGACACCCTCCTTACCTCGGGACACCCTCCATACCTCGGGACACCCTCCTTACCTCGGGACACCCTCCATACCTCGGGACACCCTCCTTACCTCGGGACACCCTCCTTACCTCAGGACACCCTCCATACCTAGGGACACCCTCCTTACCTCGGGACACCCTCCTTACCTCAGGACACCCTCCATACCTAGGGACACCCTCCTTACCTCAGGACACCCTCCTTACCTCGGGACACCCTCCATACCTCAGGACATCCTCCTTACCTCGGGACACCCTCCATACCTCAGGACACCCTCCTTACCTCGGGACACCCTCCTTACCTCAGGACACCCTCCTTACCTCGGGACACCCTCCTTACCTCAGGACACCCTCCATACCTAGGGACACCCTCCTTACCTCAGGACACCCTCCTTACCTCGGGACTCCCTCCATACCTCAGGACATCCTCCTTACCTCGGGACACCCTCCTTACCTCGGGACACCCTCCTTACCTCGGGACACCCTCCATACCTCAGGACATCCTCCTTACCTCGGGACACCCTCCATACCTCAGGACACCCTCCTTACCTCGGGACACCCTCCTTACCTCAGGACACCCTCCTTACCTCGGGACACCCTCCTTACCTCGGGACACCCTCCTTTCCACAGGACACCCTCCTTACCTCAGGACACCCTCCATACCTCGGGACACCCTCCATACCTCAGGACACCCTCCATACCTCGGGACACCCTCCTTACCTCGGGACACCCTCCATACCTCGGGACACCCTCCTTACCTCAGGACATCCTCCTTACCTCGGGACACCCTCCTTACCTCGGGACATCCTCCTTACCTCGGGACACCCTCCATACCTCGGGACACCCTCCTTACCTCGGGACACTCTCCTTACCTCGGGACACCCTCCTTACCTCGGGACACCCTCCTTACCTCGGGACACTCTCCTTACCTCGGGACACCCTCCTTACCTCGGGACACCCTCCTTTCCACAGGACACCCTCCTTACCTCGGGACATCCTCCTTACCTCGGGACACCCTCCTTACCTCGGGACACCCTCCTTTCCACAGGACACCCTCCTTACCTCAGGACACCCTCCATACCTCGGGACACCCTCCATACCTCAGGACACCCTCCATACCTCGGGACACCCTCCTTACCTCGGGACACCCTCCATACCTCGGGACACCCTCCTTACCTCGGGACATCCTCCTTACCTCGGGACACCCTCCTTACCTCGGGACATCCTCCTTACCTCGGGACACCCTCCATACCTCGGGACACCCTCCTTACCTCGGGACACTCTCCTTACCTCGGGACACCCTCCTTACCTCGGGACACCCTCCTTACCTCGGGACACTCTCCTTACCTCGGGACACCCTCCTTACCTCGGGACACCCTCCTTTCCACAGGACACCCTCCTTACCTCGGGACATCCTCCTTACCTCGGGACACCCTCCTTACCTCGGGACACCCTCCTTACCTCGGGACACTCTCCTTACCTCGGGACACCCTCCATACCTCAGGACACCCTCCTTACCTTGGGACAACCTCCTTACCTCGGGACACCCTCCATACCTCAGGACATCTTCCTTACCTCGGGACACCCTCCTTACCTCAGGACATCCTCCTTACCTCGGGACACCCTCCTTACCTCGGGACACCCTCCTTACCTCGGGACACCCTCCTTACCTCAGGACATCTTCCTTACATCGGGACACCCTCCTTACCTCAGGACATCCTCCTTACCTCGGGACACCCTCCTTACCTCGGGACATCCTCCTTACCTCGGGACACCCTCCATACCTCGGGACACCCTCCTTACCTCGGGACACCCTCCATACCTCGGGACACCCTCCTTACCTCGGGACACCCTCCATACCTCGGGACACCCTCCTTACCTCGGGACACCCTCCATACCTCGGGACACCCTCCTTACCTCGGGACACCCTCCATACCTAGGGACACCCTCCTTACCTCGGGACACCCTCCTTACCTCAGGACACCCTCCATACCTAGGGACACCCTCCTTACCTCAGGACACCCTCCTTACCTCGGGACACCCTCCATACCTCAGGACATCCTCCTTACCTCGGGACACCCTCCATACCTCAGGACACCCTCCTTACCTCGGGACACCCTCCTTACCTCAGGACACCCTCCTTACCTCGGGACACCCTCCTTACCTCAGGACACCCTCCATACCTAGGGACACCCTCCTTACCTCAGGACACCCTCCTTACCTCGGGACACCCTCCATACCTCAGGACACCCTCCTTACCTCGGGACACCCTCCTTACCTCGGGACACCCTCCATACCTCAGGACATCCTCCTTACCTCGGGACACCCTCCATACCTCAGGACACCCTCCTTACCTCGGGACACCCTCCTTACCTCAGGACACCCTCCATACCTAGGGACACCCTCCTTACCTCAGGACACCCTCCTTACCTCGGGACACGCTCCATACCTCAGGACATCCTCCTTACCTCGGGACACCCTCCTTACCTCGGGACACCCTCCTTACCTCGGGACACCCTCCATACCTCGGGACACCCTCCTTACCTCGGGACACCCTCCTTACCTCAGGACATCCTCCTTACCTCGGGACACCCTCCATACCTCGGGACACCCTCCTTACCTCGGGACACCCTCCTTACCTCGGGACACCCTCCTTTCCACAGGACACCCTCCTTACCTCAGGACACCCTCCATACCTCGGGACACCCTCCATACCTCAGGACACCCTCCATACCTCGGGACACCCTCCTTACCTCGGGACACCCTCCATACCTCGGGACACCCTCCTTACCTCAGGACACCCTCCATACCTCGGGACACCCTCCTTACCTCGGGACACCCTCCTTACCTCGGGACACCCTCCTTTCCACAGGACACCCTCCTTACCTCGGGACACCCTCCTTACCTCGGGACACCCTCCATACCTCAGGACACCCTCCTTACCTCGGGACACCCTCCTTACCTCGGGACACCCTCCATACCTCGGGACACCCTCCATACCTCAGGACACCCTCCTTACCTCGGGACACCCTCCATACCTCAGGACACCCTCCTTACCTCGGGACACCCTCCATACCTCAGGACACCCTCCTTACCTCGGGACACCCTCCATACCTCAGGACACCCTCCTTACCTCGGGACATCCTCCTTACCTCAGGACACCCTCCTTACCTCCGGACACCCTCCTTACCTCGGGACACCCTCCTTACCTCGGGACACCCTCCATACCTCAGGAGACCCTCCTTTCCACAGGACACCCTCCTTACCTCGGGACACCCTCCTTACCTCGGGACACCCTCCATACCTCAGGACACCCTCCTTACCTCGGGACACCCTCCTTACCTCGGGACACCCTCCATACCTCAGGACACCCTCCTTACCTCAGGACACCCTCCTTTCCACAGGACACCCTCCTTACCTCGGGACACCCTCCTTACCTCAGGACACCCTCCATACCTCAGGACACCCTCCTTTCCACAGGACAGCCTCCTTACCTCGGGACACCCTCCTTACCTCGGGACATCCTCCTTACCTCAGGACACCCTCCTTACCTCAGGACACCCTCCTTTCCACAGGACACCCTCCTTACCTCAGGACACCCTCCTTACCTCGGGACACCCTCCATACCTCAGGACACCCTCCATACCTCAGGACACCCTCCTTACCTCAGGACATCCTCCATACCTCAGGACATCCTCCTTACCTCGGGACACCCTCCTTACCTCGGGACACCCTCCATACCTCGGGACACCCTCCTTTCCACAGGACACCCTCCTTACCTCAGGACACCCTCCTTACCTCAGGACACCCTCCTTTCCACAGGACACCCTCCTTACCTCGGGACACCCTCCATACCTCGGGACACCCTCCTTTCCACAGGACACCCTCCTTACCTCAGGACACCCTCCTTACCTCAGGACACCCTCCATACCTCAGGACACCTTCCTTTCCACAGGACACCCTCCTTACCTCGGGACACCCTCCTTTCCACAGGACACCCTCCTTACCTCGGGACACCCTCCTTACCTCGGGACACCCTCCATACCTCAGGACACCCTCCTTTCCACAGGACACCCTCCTTACCTCAGGACACCCTCCATACCTAGGGACACCCTCCTTTCCACAGGACACCCTCCTTACCTCAGGACACCCTCCATACCTCAGGACACCCTCCTTTCCACAGGACACCCTCCTTACCTCAGGACACCCTCCTTTCCACAGGACACCCTCCTTGCCTCAGGACACCCTCCTTTCCACAGGACACCCTCCTTACCTCAGGACACCCTCCTTACCTCGGGACACCCTCCTTACCTCAGGACACCCTCCATACCTAGGGACACCCTCCTTACCTCAGGACATCCTCCTTACCTCGGGACACCCTCCTTTCCACAGGACACCCTCCTTACCTCAGGACATCCTCCTTACCTCGGGACAACCTCCTTACCTTGGGACATCCTCCTTACCTCGGGACACCCTCCTTACCTCGGGACATCTTCCTTACCTCGGGACACCCTCCTTACCTCAGGACACACTCCTTGTCTCGGGACACCCTCCTTACCTCAGGACATCCTCCTTACCTCGGGACACCCTCCTTGCCTCAGGACACCCTCCTTTCCACAGGACACCCTCCTTACCTCGGGACACCCTCCATACCTCAGGACACCCTCCTTTCCACAGGACACCCTCCTTACCTCGGGACACCCTCCATACCTCAGGACACCCTCCATACCTCAGGACACCCTCCTTTCCACAGGACACCCTCCTTGCCTCAGGACACCCTTCTTTCCACAGGACACCCTCCTTACCTCGGGACACCCTCCATACCTCAGGACACCCTCCTTTCCACAGGACTCCCTCCTTACCTCGGGACACCCTCCATACCTCAGGACACCCTCCATACCTCAGGACACCCTCCATACCTCAGGACACCCTCCTTTCCACAGGACACCCTCCTTACCTCGGGACACCCTCCTTTCCACAGGACACCCTCCATACCTAGGGACACCCTCCTTACCTCAGGACACCCTCCATACCTAGGGACATCCTCCTTACCTCAGGACATCCTCCTTACCTCGGGACACCCTCCTTACCTCAGGACATCCTCCTTACCTCGGGACAACCTCCTTACCTTGGGACATCCTCCTTACCTCGGGACACCCTCCTTACCTCGGGACATCTTCCTTACCTCGGGACACCCTCCTTACCTCAGGACACACTCCTTGTCTCGGGACACCCTCCTTACCTCAGGACATCCTCCTTACCTCGGGACACCCTCCTTGCCTCAGGACACCCTCCTTTCCACAGGACACCCTCCTTACCTCGGGACACCCTCCTTTCCACAGGACACCCTCCTTACCTCGGGACACCCTCCTTACCTCAGGACACCTTCCTTTCCACAGGACACCCTCCTTACCTCAGGACATCCTCCTTACCTCAGGACACCTTCCATACCTAGGGACACCCTCCTTACCTCAGGACATCCTCCTTACCTCAGGACATCCTCCTTACCTCGGGACACCCTCCTTACCTCAGGACATCCTCCTTACCTCGGGACAACCTCCTTACCTTGGGACATCCCCCTTACCTCGGGACACCCTCCTTACCTCGGGACATCCTCCTTACCTCGGGACACCCTCCTTACCTCAGGACACCCTCCTTTCCACAGGACACCCTCCTTACCTCGGGACACCCTCCTTTCCACAGGACACCCTCCTTACCTCGGGACACCCTCCTTACCTCAGGACATCCTCCTTTCCACAGGACACCCTCCTTACCTCAGGACACCCTCCTTTCCACAGGTCACCCTCCTTACCTCGGGACACCCTCCTTACCTCAGGACACCCTCCTTTCCACAGGACACCCTCCTTACCTCGGGACACCCTCCTTACCTCGGTACATCCTCCTTTCCACAGGACACCCTCCTTACCTCAGGACACCCTCCTTTCCACAGGTCACCCTCCTTACCTCGGGACACCCTCCTTACCTCGGGACAACCTCCTTACCTCAGGACACACTCCTTACCTCGGAACATCCTCCTTACCTCGGGACACACTTGTTACCTCGGGACACTCTCCTTACCTCGGGACACCGTACTTACCTCTGGACATCCTCCTTGTCTCAGGACACCCTCCTTACCTCGGGACATCCTCCTTACCTCGGGACAGCCTCCTTACCTCGGGACACTCTCCTTACCTCGGGACAGCCTCCTTACCTCGGGACACCCTCCTTACCTCGGGACAGCCTCCTTACCTCGGGACACTCTCCTTACCTCGGGACAGCCTCCTTACCTCGGAACACCCTCCTTACCTCGGGGTGCCCTGTTGACCTCGGGACACCATGTGGTAGGAACAGGGGCAAGTGAGAAAGTGAGATTTCATGTTACTGTGATTGGTGCTCGCAATGAGAAATAAAAGGACAGTATCCAGTGAGAAGACAATACTGACCTGCAAACATCGCAGGCTCGTGACCAAAGTGCCAGCTGGAAGTGAGCAGCATCGAGCTCTACCTGCGGCTGCGCCAAAGGTTGCAGGAAAGGATGAACGGATTCAACCGCAAGATACTCCCAATCCCGTGTGAAATTGATGGCTATGGAAATCCATTGCAAGGATTCAATGCGCAGAGAGACAGGTTTTTAATTGGGAAGGGGAATGGAGGGTTATGGAGAAAAGGCAAGCAAGTGGAGGTGAGGATGATCAGATCAGCCACAATCTCCACAAATGGTGTTACAGACTCAATGGGCAAACTGGCCGACTCCTGTCCCTGTGTCTGATGATCTAAAATGTAAAACTAGCAATTCGGGGACCTGAGCATCATCAATCAGTGATAGCTCATACTTAATTATATTGTGTCCAAGGCTCGCTTCGGTCTTCGTTAAATAATAGCAACTATTTCAATGACGAATCATGTTCGTTACCTTCAGTGGAGGAGAGAAGAGGTATGAAGCCTTTCCCAGGACCTCCTTAACAAACCTCTGTGGTAAAAGGTCCGGCAGATGATGTAAAGTGTGCCATCATACCAGGTACTGAAAGTTGTGATAACTTAATGATGGTTTTTTCAAAAAGTACCTCGAAAGCTTCCTGCAGCTTTCGTTTGATGGTGAATGCAATTTCCTGGTCTAAGAGTAAATCAGCACATCGACATATTAATTCTATTTCACTACAACTGCTTTCACAAACAGAAGTACAAAACTATGAAACTAATAGACACATTTCGTCTTTTAATCAAACAACACTTTTGTATAACTTGCATTTCGATAGTGCCTTGAACAGACTGAAACATCTCAAGCCTTTGGTCAGGGACTGTAGCAAATTCAATCTGACACCAAGAGACACAAGGTGACCAAAAGTTGGGTTGAAGAGAAAGAGAGAGAGAGACAGAGATGCAGAGGTTTAAGGAGGGAACTCCTGAACACAGGGCCCCGAGCAGCTCAGGGAAGTACAACAGCCCAGAAATGGAGAAACACACAGTTTGGAGGTTTGTCAGGCTGAGGAGATCACAGAATTGGGAAGTCCCTGATACCCAATTCATTGGCAACCACTCCTTTTGCTGTCTTGGTCCTTAAGCTCCAGAACTAACTCCGTCCCAACCCCTTAAACCTCCCCATCTCTTTCTTCCCATTGAAGACACTTGTTAAATCCACCTGGCACCGGACCTGAAACGTTAACTCTGATTTTCCCTCACATTTGCTGCCAGACCTGCTGAGCTTTTCCAGCAACTTGTGCTTTTGTTCCTGATTTACAGCATCCACAGTTCTTTCAGTTTTTGCTGTAGAACCGTAAGACCATAAGACATAGGAGTGGAAGTAAGACCATTCGGCCCATCAAGTCCACTCCGCCATTTAAATCATGGCTGATGGGCATTTCAACGTATTTTAGGAAACTCCACAGATCTGGAGCAGAGATTCAATGGAGATGAGCTCCACATGTGTTGGATTATTTAGGAGAACAATGTAGAGGTTAGTAAGACAAGGACTGGAATTCAATCGAGAGGGTCAGAATTGAAACTTACCTCATTGTTGAGTGGATGTAGTCCCACTTTTAAAGCATGACGCACCATTACACAAGAACTTGGGAATCAGGAGCAGGACTGGGCTCTTCAGCCCCTTCAGCCTTCTCCACAGTCAATTGAGGTTTCCAAAATCATGAGGAGGCTGGACAGAGTAGATAGGCAGACACTGCTCTTGTTCATCAGAGAAACAGAGATTGAAAGTGATGTACAAGAGTGATGAGGGTGATGTGAGGAAAGACTGTATCGCTCAGCGAGTACTTAGGGTTTGGAATGCACTGCCTGGAAATGTGCTGGAGACAGGTTCAACTGAGACATACAGAAGGGAATTAGATCATTATTTGGGTAGAAATGGAGAACAGGGATTAGGGCGAATAGGACAATGACCCAAATGTCCTCATTCTGCCCTATAACAATTCTGTGAATGAGATTTGTTTGTGTTTTGAATACCACATTCCCTCTTATTCCCGATAGCCCCCAATTCCCCTGCTAAACAAGAATCTTTCTGCCTTTGTCTTAAATGCAATAATTAGAAAGACCAATAAATTCTCTGCCTCCTTTTTCCAGGAATGGGATAATGTTAGTATTTCTCCAATGCTCTAGCATCTCAACTGTGGAAAATACAAAAGAGATTTGAAACTTCCTGACATCGCCCTTGAAAGCCTGAGATTCATCCCGTCTGGGCCTACAGACTTAACCATTTTTACGGTTGCTATACCCACTGGTACTATCTCTTTCTTTCTCTCTCTCTCTGTCCTATTTGTATCTCTCTCACGCACATTCTTAATATGTTCTGATATTTCACAGTTCTCCATCCTGACGTTTGTACCTGCACCGTCCTTTTACATTGTGAAGACTGAGGCCAAGTATTCACTGAGTTCTGTGCTCACATGTTCTGGGTCCATACACGCACACATTACCTCTATAGTCCCGAATGGGTCCTACTCTTTCTTAACCAGAATATTTCTAAGAAACCCATTTGGGCTTGTCTTGCCCTACACTCATGCTCTCTCACGCGTTCTTTCTGCTTTTGAATTTTCCTTTCTAAGTGCGCCCTGCTCACTGTTTAGATGCCTCTAGGGGCTGTTCCACATTGAGCCCTCGGTGTCTGTCATAAGCTTTTTCTTTCTGAATCCTGACCTTTTTGACTCTTGCGGTCCAAATTTCCGTTTGCCTTGGACATCTCTTCCTGGAGATTATTCCCTTTGAAGCCCTGCTCCCTAACTCTCTAAAGGCTGCTTGCTGGACCTCACTCCCATTTCTTCCTGTGTCATTGGTCCCAATATGGACCACAGCCTCTGGTCAGAGGTCAGAGATTGCTTTTTCTTCTTTCTGTAAGGGGAGCATCCATAATTTGGAAAAACATTTGGGTTTTCAGCCTGGCAAGCTTGCAGACAGTTTGGCTGAATAAATCAATAAGTAAAGCAGCTGCTTCTGAGGCTGTTAAGAAATAGATTACCTCAGTGTAAGGAGTTTAGTTTAAACTTGCCAAACCAGAAGTCTTTGATTAAAACCCTGAGGAGGTTATTTGAAGCTGAGAAAGTCTGCGCTCAATTATATGAAAGCTCAACTAAGAGGCAATCAAATTCTCTGAAGTGAGATTTGAAGCCATAGCTTAGTCACATCCTTTGTGTGATAGAGCGGGGAAGTTTCACTGGTGTTTGGGTGCATTAAAGTTTTGCTGTTGGAAGTAACGGGATTATAGTTTGCTGCATGCTTTGAAATCTTTAAACATTTAAATCTTTAAGCCAGATTTTAGTCTAAGACCTGATGTGTCCAGTGGTAACCAGCTGTGATCATAATGCTTACCTTCACATCAATAACCTTCCCAGAACTGACCACTACTTCTCAAATATAACATGAGCCATGAAACATATATCTACAACACAGATCAAACATTCTCCTTTGCCAGTTTACAGGGAGAGCCATTTCATAAACTTACTGGTCATATCTAGCCAAACATGGACCGAACCCCCATCAATCGTTCTTTCATCCACCACCTTCTCAGCTGCCCTAAAAGGAAATCAGACTTGTGTCTATCTGCTGGAAGATGAGGTGTTTGATGTATTTTTATTGCATGATAATCTATCACAAATGATAGCACTATGATTATATGTTATTGGGCTAACAGTCTAAATGCCTGCATTTAATGATGTGGTCAAATTCCACCAAGGCAGATCTCAAATTGAAATGCAGTTGATGAAATAAATCTGGAATTGTAACAATCACTAAAGAAACTGTTAGTTTTCTTAAAAAGATATCTCAATTCATGTGACCAACTGAAGATATCACGCAAGATTTCAAGTTCCGAGACTTTTACTGTAATGAACAGACTTAAAGCAACATTATCTAAATACTATTCCATAGGGAACTTATTCCTCAGATTGCAGAAAAGACCTACATTTAACATTTAAAAATGACTAAGAATCATCTTCGGCTGCTGTACTTAATCATGTGCCTTAAGTCGGCGCTTTTATTGGCAGGAACCACTTCAAAGGTATTCTTAGCTCCCAATGGTTTGTTTCCTTTTTTTAAATTTTTCTAAACATATAGCTTCTAAACCCCAACCTGACTTCACAGTGAGGGCCAGCTGGAAATTTCTCTGTCTGGGCAAATCTTCCAGTCTCAGTTAAAACTTCATGACCTTTGTCACTTCGATTGTGCATTCTGTTTGCTAAATAAAAGAGACAGGCTCCCTCGGTCTCTCAAAGTCTTGCAGACTGACCTTTATGTGAGGTTCAGTTATGTTTAAAGAAAACTTTAAAAGCTATGATCCTCCAAGAACTTTCTATAGCCTGTTCCCTTCCCAATGCCCCCTCCCTGGCAACAGGAATGACATGGGCCTTGTACCCAGGTAGAAATACTGGTTCACTATCTTCTAAAACCCTTAACTCAATTTCATCTTCATTAAATCAACAGTTGAAATTATAACTGCCTGGTGCTCCCAGGGAACTGGAAACTAACTATCCCTCCACCATTGGTACAGTTGGCCTAGTCTCCATTCTTAAAGTTCCTTCTCAGTGACGAGACCAGCATGCTTACCCCTCCCCGCCCCTCCCAAACCCCACCTCAAGCTTCTTGTCAGTATGTATTCAAAATAAGTCACAAGATACACTTCATTCTTCCATTCTACCCAAAATTAAGGCGATAGTCTCAAAATATAACCATCTTTGAAACTTCATACGTTAAAATAAAATCAATTCTCTGTGATTGGTCGGCATGGATGAGTTAGACCGAAGGGTCTGTTTCTGTGCTGTCCATCTCTATGACTCTATGATGGTGTCTGTGAGATTATTGTAAAAACAAACCCACCAGGTTCACCAAAGCCCTTTAGGGAAGGAAATCTGCCTTCTTTACTTTGAATGCCCTATACGTGACTTCAGACCCGCAGCAATGTGGTTGCCTTTTGAATGCCCTCTGAAATGGCTGAATGAGACACTCAATTATGTTTAAGAAGGTGCCTACCACCAGTGTCTCAAGGGGCAATTAGGAATGGGCAACAATGCTGGCCTTGTGAGCAATATCCTCATCCTAAGGATGAACATGAGATAGCCATTCCATGTAGTTTCTCAAAATAAAACAACACTTATCAATTGCAGTTCACCCTAAAAGAAGCTCTTGTGTAAAGTTTGCTCTAGAGCCTATAGCACCCCAGTATTTCCCACCGATTATTCCCTGAGTGGCATCTAACTGGTTTGTGTGAATCTGTAAGAAAGAACAAACAGTCAGTCATACATGAGAAAGCATGACCTTCATCATGACTAATACAGGCCACCGTTGTTGACACAAAATTAGCAAAGTAACTCCATTGTGACACAAAGTCAAAGTGTGGAATATGTAACAACATTTTTCCGCTGAACTTGTTTGCATTTTTCCAGATGAATACCAAAGTGTAAGGGTTTCAGAAATCCTAGGGTTTCTGTGTGGATCTGCTCACTGTGTGAAGGCCCAGTCAATGGAGCATCCATTGAACAATGAGACAGACGCAGGTCAGACAGGAGTGTGTCCATGCGGTGTTCACCCTGCACCATTACAATGAACGAGCACCAGCAGACGGCCCATCAGCCATGGACCATGCTGGCCCCTTTAATAAGATCAGGGTTGATATGACCGTGATCAGAAATCTGTCTTCCTGCCTACCCCAATAACCTTCCACAACCCCTACAGCCCCGTGTCTAACAAGAATTTATCTATTACTCCTTAAAAATATTCAAGGACTGCATCCACCACCTTGATTTGATTTGATTTGTTGTCATGTGTACCTAAATACAGTGAAAAACTTTGTTTGTGAGCAGTACAGGCAGCATACAGATCATAGGGTGAAAACAGTCTTGGTCAGAGTGAAGGCATACAGGTTACACTGCACAGGATGTGCTCCAGGCAAGGTCAATGGTAACAAGATCAGCATTATTCAAAGTTTGAGACCTTTTCAGGAAGGGAGTTCCGAAAACTCATGGCTCTCAGAGAGAAAACCTTTGGCCTCATTAAGAGTTGCCTATCGCTCCAGCCCCTGCCCACACTTTGGAAAATCAGGTCCCAGCGCAGGGTCCCTCCACTCTGCTGACAGGCAGAGGCTGAAATGGGAGGATCCCTCACAAAAGGAAGCACTGTGCTAGTCTGAGGCAGCAGAAGACCATCTCCGGGACAGCTCGGGCTCGGTGGAGTGGGCTTTATTCAAGTGTTCAGTGGATAATCTAGGCAAATACACTGCCATCATGGTCTTCATTAGCCAATGTGTGGGGGATTGCATACCAATGAAGTCAATCGGCGTGTTTCCCTACCATAAACCTTGGATAAACCATTAAATCCACCTCTTACTGAAGATCAGACATGCAGCAATCAAGTTGGGTGACCCAGACTAATACAGAAAACCCAGATATGAATATGACTTCCACAAAGCCATCAGGGAGGCCAAGGGGCAGTACCGGGCCAAATTGGAGGCCCAGGCCGACCAAACAGTCTCCCGCTGCCTCTGGCAAAGGCTAAACAACATCACAAGATACAGAATGAAACCACTTGAGATAGCAGACAGTGACGCATCCCTCCCTGACACGCTCAATGCTTTCTATGTTCAGTCTGAGCAGAATACCACCAGCATGGTGACACCTGCCCCAGGAGCACCTGTTCCCTCTGTCACTGCTTCAGAAATCAGGAATTAACCCAAGGATAGTGATGGGCCTGGATGGTGTCCCTGGCCAAGCACCCAGATCCTGTACGGACCAACTAGCAGAGATATTCACTGACATTTTCACCCTCTCCACCCTTACAAGCCAAAGTGCCTACCTGCTTCAGGAAGACCACCATCCTCCCCGTACCCAGGAAAACACATATCTGTGCCTTAATGACTACCACCCAGTGGCTCAGACTTCCATCGCCAGGAAGTGCTTCGATAGGCTGGTCATTGTCCCCATCAACCCCAGTCACCCGGCCTGCCTCGATCCCCTGTAATTTGCCTATCGATGTAACAGGCCCACAGAGGATGCCATATGCTGAGCCTTGCACTCATCCCTGGAACATCTGGACCACAATGACACATACATCAGACTCCTGCTCGTTGACTACAGCTCCGCCCTCAACACCGTTATCCCCTTCAGACTGTTCTCAAAACTCTGTGACCTCGGTCTCGGCTCCACCCTCTGCAACAGGACCCTCAGCTTTCTGACCCACAGACCACAGTCAGTGAGGGTAGGGAAGTGCCCCTCCTCCACAATAACACTCAACACTGGAGCCCCACAAGGATGTGTCCTCAGCCCCCTACTGCACTCCCTGTACACCCACCACTGTGTCGCCAAATTCCGAATGAACACCGACAGGTTCACTGACAACACCACCGCAGTGGGATGGATATCTAACAATGAGTCAAAATACAGAAGGGAGATAGAGGGCTCGGTGACGTGGGGCAATGAGAACAACCTCTCTCTCTCTCAACATCGGCAAAACTAAAGAACCGATCACTGATTTCAGAAAGAAAAGAGGAGAACACACCCCCACCTACATTAACTGAACTGTGGGTCAGAGGGTGAACAGCATCAAGTTCCTCGGAGTGACGATAGCCAACAACCTGTCCTGGACTTCCCATGTAGATGCAAGGGCCAAGAAGGCACAGCAATGTCTCTCCTTCCTCAGGCAGCTCAGGAAATTTGTCACGTCCGTAAGGCCCCTCACCAACTGCTACACATGCACCATTGAGAGTGTACCATCTGGGCGCAATAATGGCCTGGTACGGCAACTGCTCTGCCAGGGACTGTGAGAAATGACAGAAGCGGATGTGCACAGCCCAGCCCGTCATGCTAGCCAGCCTTCCATTCATTGTTTCCACTTACACGGCTCACTGCCACAGAAAGGCTGCCAATATCATCAAAGACCTATCGCACCCTGGTAATGATCTCCTACATCCTCTTCCATCAGGCAGAAGATACAGAAACCTGCACACACACCAACAGGTTCAGGAACAGCTTCTTCTCGGCTGTTACCAGACTGATGAAAGAATGCTCTAGCCTGAAATAACGCTGATCTTGCTAACATTGATCTCACCGAGTGCATGCCCTGTGAAACAAACCTGTACGCCTCTGAGTCTTTTTCCCACCCTGTAATCAATATGTCCTTGCTTACTATGTTCTGCCTGTAACTGCTCGTAAACAAAACTTTCCAGTTAATCAGCCAAACAAGGTCCATAAAACCACACCTTCAGTATTCTTGTAGTCATTTCTTTATTCCTTTACCCTGTCTGTTTAAACTCATTAAACAAATCACTGTCCCCTGCTCATATCCTATACAACTTTTTCCTCTTGGAATTTTAAATGCAAGGTCAATTTGAAACATACATCATTAATTACAGAAGAGATGAATGATCCTTTTGCTGCTTAAAAACTCACCCAGGCATCCTCCGAATTTTGGTAAATGTTTTTAATGATTAAAGCCACAATATTCCTCCATTTAGGAATTAGGCTTTTCATCCACAACCTGTAGCTCGCTAGAAATGAACGGATGAAAAGAAATCAGATTCAAACCTTCACCCTGAACTTTCCTGAGAGATTAGAGTTTGGAAAAGTTACACTTGGGATAATTTACCGTGACAAGGATATTACCCCTCACGGGGGCCTATGCTAGAAATCAACCCCACCATTTCTGGAGTCATCCTGGGAAGTTGAAAATTTTATCAAAGTGAGCAAAGTTCCCAATTGATCTGTCAGCAGAACACAAACTTGGAAAAAATATGGACCAGGTGACTGAAATGACTGACCCTCCCTCTCGGGGGGAGAATTCCAAAAGATTGCCCACTCTCTGAGTGAAGACATTTCTCCTTATCTTAGTGCTGAATGAATAATCAATATCAATCCATGATCTGCCCGAAAGTCAAGGACTGTTTCCAAGGTTCACTGCAATCGGTCATTTGGCAGCAAGCCCTGAGGAGAGCCCCTGCTTTGGAGAGACATTGGCTGGGTGGGGGTGCTGCTGTGGGTGGGGGAGTGGTGTGTGGGGCTGGGAGTTTGTCAGCAACAGCTCAGGACCCAGAGCCACTCAGTCAAGGATGCAGCCTCACTCCCTAGTCTGTGTTGACTGAACTGGTCTCAGCATCTAGCATGGGGACAGTGTGGCTCTCTCTCTCTATGTATTCATTCCATCAACTCTGGAACAGGAAAGGGAAAAGTATTCCTGGATTCTGAGTCCCTGTTGCTAACTGGTAATGGGATTAGGTCAGTTTAGCAAATGTAGTCAGCAAGGACTGGTTGGGCCGAAGGGTCTGTTTCCTTGCGCTTCATCTCTATGGCTCAAAAGGACATGTAGGGGTTGGAAAGGAAATGCTGTGATCATACACCGGTGAGATAGCTCCTGGCACTGAGCAGATCAATGTCTTTAGGAAGGTGCAGGCTAAAGGATTTTCCTTTCACTGTGACAGATTATCAAACTCTTCACATTTTCTCCTCAGTTTCTACATCCAGTTCTGAAGAGCCCAATCAGATTCGAAACGATAACTCATTGGATCTGCTGAGTTTCTCCAGCACTTTCTGTTTTTTATTCGAGACTCAGGAGTTTGTTTTCTTTTTCCAAATCTTTATTTATCAATAAAAAAATGCTCTTCTATTCAAAAATGTGTTTGGAATGTCTTACTCAATGTTTCAAAACAATCATGAATGGAAATAAAAGAAGCTGGTTTTACAATACTGCGTTCAGTTCCGGTCTCCCTGCTACAGGAAGGATGCTGTGAAACTAGAAAGGGTTCAGGAAAGATTTTCAAGGATGTTGCTGGGGTTGGAGGGTTTGAGCTATAGGGAGAGGCTGAATAGACTGGGGCTATTTTCCCTGGAACATCGGAGGTTGAGGGGGTGACCTTATAGAAGGGGCATGGATGGGGTGAATAGCCAAGGTCTTTTTCCCAGGATAGGGAAGTCCAAAACTAGAGGGCATGGGTTTAAGGTGAGAGGGGAAAAATTTAAAAGAGACCCAAGGGGAAACTTTTAAAAGGCATCAGTATGGGTACGTGAATAGGAAGGGTTTACAGGGATATGGGCCAAATGCTGGCATCCAGGACTAGGTTTATTTAAGATATCTGGTCAGCATGGCTGCGTTGGACTGAAGGGTCTGTTTCCATGCTGTACAGCCCTATTACTCTGTGACTATGAGTTGATTCCCTGTCACTGTTTGGTGATAATTACTGAAAGATTCAGTCCTTGGGACCAAATACCAGCTGACATTAATAAATTCTGTTTGGTGCCCAGTTTAGGTGAAATACGGTTCTTTGTTACCTCTCTATTGAAGACTCGGTGGGTTAGAAGGCAGAAGGGGGTTGTGCATGTTTGTTTTATAGATTTAGAAAGTGCTCAATGACTTGAACTTCAGTCAGAAAGCCCTACTAGCTGGTGATAAACAAAAAGCTTTGATGCTTCCAAAACCGATGTGAAAATGAAAGGCAGGAATTTGTCACTCTGTGAGTTTTTGATCTTGGATTTATCGCTGAGCAGAGAGTCAACTTTAACCATGTGATGCCAGAGATGGGAATGAGGAAGAGTGGATTGTTAGGAAACAGCCAGTTACAGAGTGCTGCTTTCTAGCGCTGCCACTTTAGCACACGAGGAAGCTGATGCCAGTGTTTGACCCTCTGTGTGTGAATTTACTGCCAACCCAATCTGGGTATCATCCTGAAATCACAACAGGAACACCAGTCCTGTGTTAATTCTGCCTGAGAACATTTACTGGGTCTTAAAGCAAAGAGGCTCTCAAAAAAATTGCCACATCACAATCCGGCAACATTCTGCCTCTCTGTTTATTGTTCCTATACTGGGATCAACCAGACCCTGCACTAGGATTGACCAGATGAGGTACTGGGAATGACCTGACCATACACTGGGATCAGCTGGGACCTATATAGATTCTGAAGTGATTTGTGTGGATAGGAAAGACAATTTAATGCATTTTAATTTGTACACATCCAGGATACAATTCGTAATGTTGATTACTCTCTCCACATGGAAGATTCAATTTAGTTTTGGAGCTGCCTTTATAACATGAGAAGCTTTGTCCCTCATCATGCTCCCATTGCTAATTTTGAAGCAGAGATAGATGATGTTCTGTTAAGCAAAGAGATTAAGGGATACAGGCGAATGCAGCTATTTGGAAGTTAGTCAGAGATCAGCCATGATCTCATTGAATCGTGGAACTGGCTCAAGGGCTGAATGGCCTCGTCCTGTTCCTGTATTACACTGCTTGCTTCAAGCCAATAATTTAATTAATTATTGCTATGCCATGTACTACCTTGCTTTACTTCGAGCAGTTTACCCCTCAATGTATCTTTCGCTGAAGAACACACGTGTCTCCAGCCCCTCCTTTGATGTGACAAGCTCTGACCTGCGGGAGCAGTCAGTTTTGTCTGTCTTACCTGTAGTCTCCCTGTTTTGTCAGCAATTTGAGTTGTTTGCGGTTTTCCACATGGGTCTGATCGACATGTTAATGATGACCATCTATTGCACATTTGTTCAATGTCCCACCAGCCTTACTGAGAAGCTGAAAATCGAGTTTACTTTAAGTCCTCAGTGTCTTCAGTCTGATCCACTTCATCCCCATCCAGGTAAACTCATTGTGTTTCCAGCCTGCCTGCAGTAAATTTCACTGTATATTAAGGCAGGTTTTCACATTCCCTTTTTGTTTAATATACTCTAGTCAAAAAGCTTTCACTCATCTGCATATTCGAGAAATATCTGCTCTTTCTGAGTTTAAGACATTACCATGACTTAGAATGAATAATTTGATTTGATTGGATTTACTATTGTCACATGTACCTAGATACAATGAAAAGTTTTGTTATGCATGCAGTACAGGCAGAGCATACCATACAAAGTGCGTTAGGGTAATAGAACAGAACGAGGAATACAGTGTTACAGCTACAGAGAAGGGGCACAAAGTGTGAGATCAACATTAAATTTGAAATTTGAGAGGTCCATTCAGAAGTCCAGCAGCGAGAAAGAAGCTGTTCCTTAGTCTGTTGAAACACGTGTTTCAGCTTCTCTATCTTCTGCCTGATGGAAGGGGATGGAAGAGATTATAACCGGAGTGGGAGGGGTCTTTGATGATGTTGTCTGCCTTTCTGAGGCAGCGGGAAGTGTAGATGGAGCCAATGGATGGAAGGTTGACTTGCATTCAAATTCACAAAATTGAAGAGTCTAGGCCCGAAACGTCAGCTTTTGTGCTTCTCAGTTACTGCTTGGCCTGCTGTGTTCATCCAGCTTCACACTTTGTTATTACAAAATCACCTGATTAACCAAAATCGACCCGAATATTCATCAGGATCTTCACCATCTAAAATCAATGAGTCAGAGAGTTTTACTGAATGAACTGAGGCGCTTCAGCCCATCACATCTGTGTCAGTGATCAAACACCTATCTATTCTAATTCCATTTCCCATCACTTTCCCCCCCACCCCACCCCCTCTCCCCCCACCGTCTGTATACTATGACATTCCAAAGGCTGATTTCAATACTTTGTAAATGCCTGCAGGGTTCCAGCCTCCACCACCCTCGCAGGCACAATGACTGCCCTCCACCACCCACACAGGCACAATGACTGCCCTCCACCACCCTCACAGGTGCCCCTGACATTCACTTGCTCATTTCATGTGAAAAGGGACTGGCAGCCTTGTACTTGTATCTGTCTTTTTGTCCATTTACTTCTGAATATTCATGCCTCCTTCATATGAGAAGGGAAAGACAACACAAGAGTCAGAAGACCACGCCAGAGTGAGAAGACGACGCCAGAGTGAGAAGACCACGCCAGAGTGAGAAGGCGATGCCAGATTGAGAAGACCACACCAGAGTGAGAAGGCGATGCCAGAGTGAGAAGACCACGCCAGAGTGAGAAGACCATGCCAGAGTGAGAAGGCGACGCCAGAGTGTGAAGACCACGCCAGAGTAAGAAGGCGACGCCAGAGTGAGAAGACCACGCCAGAGTGAGAAGGCGATGCCAGATTGAGAAGACCACGCCAGAGTGAGAAGGCGATGCCAGAGTGAGAAGACCATGCCAGAGTGAGAAGACCATGCCAGAGTGAGAAGGCGACGCCAGAGTGTGAAGACCACGCCAGAGTAAGAAGGCGACGCCAGAGTGAGAAGACCACGCCAGAGTAAGAAGACCATGCCAGAGTGAGATGGCAACACCAGAGTAAGAAGGCAATGCCAGAGTAAGAAGGCAATGCCAGAGTGAGAAGGCAACACCAGAGTAAGAAGGCAATGCCAGAGTGAGATGGATGCGCATGAGAGGCAGACAGAGAGGCAGAGAGATAAATTTACACCTCACCTGGGAACTTGGGGCTAGTTTCCTGCGGGATCAAGGGGACAGTTTCCTCCTCACTGATCCCTTGGGCAATTCGCTTCCTGTAGATACCAGCAGAGACCATTGCAGATGATTGATCTGAGGCTTTACACAACTTTAGGAAGGCATTCTCCAAGGTCTGAAATAAGTGAGAGGAAGAAATCAGAACATTTTTTTTACCAGTGTGCTATCATGTACAATTCACATCATGGCAATTCGATTCAATCCCAATGACTTACTGCAACATTGTGGAATCTTATTAAATAACCAGGTGGAGTTTCGGCCAGTAGCTTACTGTTCCTCATTAACCCGACCTGAGAGACAGAAGGACGAGGTCTGATCAAAAATACAGGAATTTATTTGTGGCATCTCACTGTCAGAAAGCTCAAAGTCACTCGAGGCAGTGCCACAGGAAGTCGGATTTGAAGGAATTCCCAGGCTAAGCTCGCACTGTTTGTAGACATTTAAGGAGAGGAGAGACTCTTAACCTGGAGGACAAACACAGAATGAAAAAGATTGAGAGAGGAAAACCGGAAACTCCAAAAGCTCTCGGTAATCAAATTTGTAACAAAGCACAAAGGACTCTGGGAATATTCAACACTATGTGGAACCTTCACATCGACTCACAGTTTCAAAACCATTTTCAATAAAGTTTAAAATGACAACTTCAACCATGGAATTACATCAGGAACATGAAAGGTGGTTGCAGTTGTTGGAGGTCAGTCATCTCAGCTCCAGGACATCTCTGCTGGAGTTCCTCAGGGTAGTGTCCTAGGCCCAACCAACTTCAGTTGCTTCCTCAATGACTTGCAAACACTTGGATTAGGCTCGAAACGTCAAGTTTTTGTGCTCCTAAAATGCTGCTTGGCCAGCTGTGTTCATCCAGCCCCACACTTTGTTATCTCAGATTAGAAGTGGGATGTTTACTGATTGTAAGATGTTCATTGCCATTTCCCAACTCCTCTGTCACTGAAACAGGCAGTGTCCCTGCACAATGTTTGGGATTAGAAATGCAATATCTGTACAAGAGTACATTCAACACCAGACATCATGTGCACATGATCCCCAATCAAATGGAAAGGCTGAAGTAGCAGTGAAAATTCCAAAGGGATCATGAAGAAATGGAACAAATTCATCACAAGGCATCCCTGAAATGGAGAATCACTCTGACTGAAGGCAGGAAGAGCTGTCCAGGACAGAGACTGGTGTATACCACACTGAAGCTACACTTCCTATAGCGAGGAAAGCTACTGAAGTCAGGTTTGGTAACAAGCTTGAATAACAAAATCCAGCAGAAGCAGCAGGTGAATAATGAAACCTCTGAACTATTGCCAGAGTCGGGCACTGGACAGCCCTCAACAAGTCAGGGCAAATTGGAACCTCCATATGTCAGTCAGCACCTGAACTGCTGCTGGTGAAAGTACAGAACCAGAAATACTATCACAACCACAGGAGCAACTGGAAAAGCTGTTCCTCAACTACAGGATCCACTGTCAGAACACAGCGGGCCAGGCAGCATCAGAGAAGCAGGACGGCTGACGTTTCGGGCCTAGACCCTTCTCCCCCATTTCTGAAGAAGGGTCTAGGCCTGAAACGTCAGCCTTCCAGCACCTCTGACGCTGCTTGGCCTGCTGTGTTCATCCAGCTCCACACCATGTTATCTCAGATTCTCCAGCATCTGCAGTTCCCATTATCTCAGACACTATCAGAACCAAGCAGACACATCATTTCAACAAAGGAAATGGAACAGCAACAGATACCATGGCCAGAATAGTGCCATGGAATGACATTCTCTGGAAATGGAGCATCACTCAGTTGACCAGCCAATGACAATGCACGTCATGAAGAGACTGGTATGAGTTAAAGGCTCTTTGTGTTACCCATGCCCAGAGACTGATGAGAACAGTGAACTGCAAATGCATAGGAACTGGTGAATGCATTGTGAGTGATATGGATAACTCACTGTTTAAAGGATAATGCACACAAGATGTTTTAAATGAAAAGAGGAACGTTTAGGATAGAAATGCAATTCTGCACTGATGCGGCTCCTGGTTTACCATGGTCATGTGACATCTCCCATGAGGCACTTACTCTAGGCATCTATCTTATAGCCAGGTCAATAAAAATTGGGCTGGTCACATAGAACAAGGCTTGGACAACATACAGCTTCGTTCTAATAAGTGATAAGTAATGTACTTTCCTCACAAATACCAGGCAATGGCCAACTCCAATAAGAGACAATCTAACCAGTACCTCTCAATGATATTCAATGGCATCATCAGTATCGAACCCCCCCAACTACTATCAATGTCCTGGGGGTTACCATTGACTGGAAACTCAACTGGACTCACCACATAAACATAGCGGCTACAAGAGCAGGTTAGAGATGAGGAAATATCTCCCCTCCTGACTCCCCAAAACCTGTCCACCATCTACAAGGCACAGGTCAGGAGTGTGATGGAATACTCCCCACTTGCCTGGATGAGTGCAGCCCCCAACAACACTCAAGAAATTTTACACCATCCAGGACAAAGCAGCCGCTTGATTGGTACCACATCCACAAGCATCCACTCCCTCCACCACCGACACTCAGCAGCAGTGTGTACCATCTACAAGATGAGCTGCAGAAATTCACCAAAGATCCTTAAATAGCACCTTCCAAATATGGACCTCAGTGACCTTGGAGATCCCCTGAACATCATCTTCAGGGTGTTGGGGATTCCGTTTACTGCAAAGTGAGGAATTTAATGGCAGAGGAAGTTCCCATCTGCACCTTCAGATATTCTGCTGCCGAAAGTGCCCTGTCCCTGAACTTCCCAGGCTTTCCTCAGAAGCCCTTCACCTGGGTGAGATCTGACATCGGGCACACATTACCAGTTGGTCAGCTCGGTCACTGAGGTGGTGGGGGTGCGGTATGGTTGAGTGGTGAGCAGTGACAATATGCCAGCCCCCCCGGACTGGTAACCTGGGCGCCTAGCCTCACATTCTGGGGACACAGGTTTGAATCTCACCAGGGCAGATGGTGAAATTTGAATTCAATCAGAATCTGGAATAAAACGCTAACCTAATAGCAATGTAATCATTGTTGATTGTTGTAAAAACCCATCTAGTTCACTAATGTCCTGCAGGCAAAGAAACTCCCATCCTTACCTCGTCTGGCCTACATGTGACTCCAGGCCCACAGCAATGTGGTTGACTGTTGAGTGCCCTCTGAACTTGGTGAGCAAGACCAGGTCCAGGACAATTAGGGATGGCCAATAAAGGTTGACCTACAAGCAGTGACAGCCACATCCCATGAACAAATTTTTGTAAAAGTCCAGCTGTTGGGGAACATGGGCCTTTGTAAAGAATAGCCAGAGTACACTCATGGACACTGAGTAGTGGGGCGTGTAGGCTTCAGACTGTCCAGATGAAATAGCAGAATTCATTGTCAGGAAAAAACCACAGTATTCTCAGTACCACAATTATCATTCAACACCATCCAACAGAAGAATTTGAGTGGAGCAAAGGTCTTGTGTTGCAGTGGGTAGTTTCACTGTGTCTCTGAGCCAGAAGCTCTGGCATTGTACAACCTGATGGTCCAGGAGGGTGGGTTTACAACAGAGAAACAGGTGGAGTATCAACCTCAATCCTTTCAGCACCTTCCAACAGCAGGCAGCTCAGTGCATTTAGACGGGGCCTGAGTGAGACCACAGCTAGAGGTCAGTGCTCAGCGTTGGTCTCCTTCCCAAGGGAAGACATGATGTGGAGGTGCTGATGTTGGACTGGGGTGGACAAAGTCAGAAATCACATGACACCAGGTTATAGTCCAACAGGTTTATTTGAATCCACAAGCTTTCAGAGACTCGCTCTTTCTTCAGGTGTTGGTGAGAGAGGAGGTATCAGGCACAGAATTTATAAGTAAAAAATCAGAGGGTCACACAACTGATGAGGATGTATTATAGCAAATCTAAGATACTGTTAAACCTTTAATCAGTTAGAAGGTTTTAATTGATAATATGTACACATAAATCCCTGAATTTCTTTCAAGTCACTGCCCTGAGAGAATTAAAGGTTTTATCAGTGTAAAGAAGAGGTGACATTTTAGGTCAGACAATGTGTGTTAGGTGTAAGGCCTTGTTTAGGACTGTTTGTCCAAACAGCAAGGGTTGCTGGGTACATCGTCTAAATAAAACTCTGAAATCACAAAGTCCACACCGCAAACACGGCAGCCCGGTGCTAATAACATTAGCACAATGTAAAAGGTAAGAGTTATCCTGGGCAGATAGATCCCCTAAAACTTATTCACTCAACAAAGGAGGGCCCAGACAGAAAGGCATCGAATCCTGCTACACAGAGATACTAACAGTAGCAAGCCAAGTCTGCTGAGCTCTTTCAGCAATTTCTATTTTTGTTCTGATTTACAGCACCTGCAGTTCTTTTGGTTTATATCTAAATGATCGACTCTTGTTCCAAACTATTAAGTTTATCTCCTTGATTGGCTAGAACTGTAGAAAGTTCCAGAAAACAATCTAAAAGGTATAAAAAATAGGGTTCACCTGCATTCCCTTCTCTTGCAATCTGTGGAATTGTGTGAGGCTTTCTGAGGAGACCAGCATAACGAGAGGGAGAGACTGAGGCTGAGACTGAGACTGAGACTGAGACTGAGACTGAGACTGAGACTGAGACTGAGACTGAGACTGAGACTGAGAGACTGAGACTGCATGGACCCAGGGAGTGACTGCATAAATCTAGAAGAAACCTGGGAAGTATTGAGTATGTTTAGTGTTAAATATTATTGTAATTTTGTTCCTAATAAAGTTGAGACTGTTGTCTATTGGTATTGGCTTGTGTTGTAGTGGTTTGACTGCTTTGGTAATGTAGAAACACCTGGGCACATTCATTCATAATATTCTGGTTGGAGTTGTCTAACTTGTTTTCAGGTGAGACAATTCCTGGGAATAATGACCTGGAATGGTGGGGTGACAAAGAAAAACTGCAGATGCTGGAATCCAAGGTAGACAAACAGGAGGCTGGAAGAACACAGCAGGCCAGGTTCCATTCCACCTACTGACCATTCTTTCCAACTACCAACTAGGTTCATCTTTCCCATTGACCAACCAGGTTGTATCTACTACTGTTGTCCACCAATCACCACCAATCTGCTAACCCCCTCCCCCCTCCTTTATCTGCAGCTTCCCCCTACCCCCACATCCAGCCCTGAAGAAGGGTAATACCTGAAACATTGACTGCTCCTTTCCTTTAGATGCTGCCTGGCCTGCTGTGTTCTTCCAGCCTCCTGTTTGTCTAGCTGGGATGGTGGGATAGTCCATGAAGGAATACATTCTGGGCTTTCCATTTGTGGAGTTTAGAAAACTTAGGTGATCTTTTATGAAAACAGAAAATTGTGACAACGATTGACAGGCTAGATTTGGGGAGTCTGCTTCCTCATAGCTGGCTATGGGAAACCAGGGGACACAGTCTCAGAACGAGGGTCAGACTATCCAGCACGGAGATGAAGAGGAATTCCTTCCTTCAGAGAGGGGCTCTGACTCTTTGGAATTCTTCATCCCAGAGGATTGCAATGGCTCAGGACCTGAGAATGTTCAAGGCTGAGGTTGACAACAAGGGATGTGAGGATCACACAGGAAAATGGTTTTGATGAAGATTGGCTATTATGTTATCGAATGGGAGCACAGACATGAAGGGCTGAATGGCCTCCTCCTATTTCCAATCTCCCTCTGAGAGATTCCTGTGCAGCCAGGCTTGATGAGGAGTGAGGCCTCTCAGGGCCCTGCCAAAGAACTCCTCCCAGACAAAGGAGCCTCAGAAACCAATGGGAGGCTCCACCTCTCACCTACCTCTCCAGGTAGGGAAAGGGCTCTCACTCTGAGGAAACCTCTCACCTCCTTCGAAGAATCGATGACTCAAACCGCATAGGCTGTTCGCTGCGAAACCTCAACAATCAATAGGTCTGTGACAAAATTTCACTCAAACGGCAAAGAATTCAAAAGTACTCTGGAATGGAGTGGGGATTTGGAGAGGATAGTGGGAAAAGGGGATGTGAAACATGGGCTTTGATAGGAATGGGGAATGGGTCAGATTTGTCCAGAAACCCACAATTCCACTCCTTCTAGAAATTTCTGCACCAAATTGTAACACACTGGCTGCAGGCATGAATGTTCACAGTTACTGGTGCCCAGTGGGATGACACTGTGGAAAATCATTCGCCATTTGCAGTCTACACTTTTAAATGCAATTGTGTAACATGTATTAATTCACACACTTTTCAGTATTGGGACAGAATAAGCTTACTCCATAACACTCCCAGACATTCTTGGTCATTCAGACATTGACAGAAGTGTAGCTACACCTTCAAACAGGAAGGAAGGGAATGTCCTACCCCATCAGCCTGGATTGCTTCCTCGATATAATGCGTTGTTATGACCACTGATACCTTTCGATCTTTCACCACATCAGCCAGATGTTGCCAGATCCTCCAAATATAAAAGAAGAATGTTAATAAGAGGACAATTTAAAATAGCTGCCCAAGTAAATTCATTTGTAATTTGTGAGAATTTGTAATACTTCACAGAGAATCATTAAACTGTCAAGAAACAACATTTTCAGTAAGAAATACAAGGCTCCCACTTTAACATTAAGTTGGGCCCACGCTGAGTTGATACTAAGGGTCTGATATCTTGCTGCCATCAGACAGACCCCTGTCAGGTCACAGCTGGAGGATTAGGTGTAAGCTTTGCTCTTGCCATAGAGGGAGTACAACAAAGGTTCACCAAACTAATTCCTGGGGATGGAGGGAATGTCCCGTGAGAAAGGATTAACCAGACTGGGCGTTATTCTGTGATAATGGGAACTGCAAATGCTGGAGAATCCAAGATAACAAAGTGTGGAGCTGGATGAACACAGCAGGCCAAGCAGCATCTCAGGAGCACAAAAGCTGACGTTTCGGGCCTAGACTCTCTGATGAAGGGTCTAGGCCCGAAACGTCAGCTTTTGTGCTCCTGAGATGCTGCTTGGCCTGCTGTGTTCATCCAGCTCCACACTTTGTTATCTTGGGCTTTATTCTCTTCAGTTAAGCACAATGAGAGGTGATCTCATTCATATGTACAGAATTCTGCCAGGGCTCAGCAGGGTGGACACAGGAAAGCTGTTTGCCCCTCGGTGGCAGGGGAAGGGGGTGTTTGGAATCTAGATTGAAATTGTCAGATTTCTATGCACAGAAGACAGGGATAGGGCACAAAAACAGTGAAGTAGAAGATCAGCCATGATCTCATTGAATGACAGCTTGGGTTTGAGGGCCTGAGTGGCCTCTTCCTGCTCTTACTTCTTATGTTCATGTTTTAAAGGAAGTCTCTTGGTGAATTTGGATGTCTAACTTTCTGGATACAGGTGTTGGATCTGGGTTATGGTGAAAGAAGATTACCTTAGCACGGGGAGCCCTTCACCTTTTACAGTGTCCTGGGAACAGGACAGGAAACAGAATCAATCTGCTGATGCCGGAAGTTTCACCGTGTATTTAATATTAACCTTTTGTTCAAAATGCTGACCCTCATGCCGGTTAGCATGCGCTTGGGCAGTTTGCCATGGCTGTGCAGTGTGGATATTTACAGCCACATCAAAACCAGAGATACTCAGAGGGTAGAAACGGTCTCACAAGGATTGGCCTCGTTGACCAGCAGTGAAGGAGAAACAAGCAGAGACCGTCCCTCCCTCCCTCTATGCCTCCCTCCTTCCCTCCCTCCTTTCATCCCTCCCTCTTTCCATCCCACTAACCCTCCCTCCCTCCATCCCTCCCTCCTTTCATCCCTCCCTCTTTCCATCCCACTGACCCTCCCTCCTTCCAACCCTCCCTCCTTCCATCCCTACATTGTTTGCTGCGGTGCATCGTCGTTTAAAGACAGACAGATGTAGATGACTTTCTCTCTCAGGTTCGGACTGACCTGAGGTGCATTTTAGAGTCAGAGACTCATACAACACAGAACAAGGCCATTCAGCCCAGTGTGCCTGTGCTGACATTTTCAGAACTATCTGTTTAGCCCTATTCCTCCCTGCCCTTTCTCTGGAATTCTCCCTTTTCAAGTATTCCTCAAATTCTGTTTTGAAAATTATTATTGAATCCTTTTTTTAAAGTATTGCATTCCAGATCACAGCAACGTTGCTGCTTAAAATAAACTCTCTTAATCTTCCCTCCAGCATAAATGTTCAGTTTGATTATGGATGGAACGTTTCAGCTATATTCCTGTTTTATGCAGAAGTGATTGTGACAGTTTGCCTGGTGCTGATTCACCACTGACTTTCAGACTTGGCTCTGCTATTTTAACTCCTGCACCCTCCTATGTGACAAAGTGTTTAATTTATTAGTCCTTTGTACTGAAGTGTTGATCACAATTCAACACCTACTCACTGGGGAATATTAATACAGAAGAGGAGACTTTAAATAGATCGTTAAATCAGTCTGCACTGGGCTGTTTGTCAGAGAAGCGGAGGATGGTTTGAATCAAAAAGTCAAAATGTCCTGGAAAAGTTTTCACACAAAAGTGAAGGCACAGAGAAAGTGGAATTCAAACATAGATATTCTAACCTAACACACATTTTAAAAACACAGGGCAAAGCCAGTGTTGTAGTCATATTATCACTAGGTTGGTAATCTAGTGGTGCAGACTAATGATCCAGGGACATATTCAAATCTCATTGTTTTATCTTGTCGAATTTAAATTCAATGAGTAAATCTGGAATTTGTTGTTGGTCACAATGATTGTGAAACTAACATCAACTGTTCTAAAACCCTCATCTGGCTCACTGGGGTTCTTTAGGGAAGGAAATATTTCTTCATTCAGGAGGGGACTGACCCTGTGAAATTCTCTTCCTGCAGAAGGCTGTGGAGGCCAGGTCACTGACTATGTTCACAAAAGCGGCAGATTAATTTTTCAGACTTTAAAGTCATCGAGGGGTGTGGAGAGAAAGTGAGAATATGACAATGAGATAGAGGATCGGCCCTGAATGGTGCAAAGTGCTGAATGGCCTACTCCTGATCCCAGTTTGAACATTTCTAATTACCACCCTTACCCAGAATGGCCTAGACATGACTCACAGCAACATGGGTGACTCTTACCTGCCCTGTGAAATGGTATGGTGAGTCACTCAGTTCAAGGGCAATTAGGGATGTGCAGCAAGGTACTAGGCTCACCAGTGATGCCCACATCCAGTAGAAGAAAAAAAGAAAAATACATACATAAACAGCAGCAAAATACCACTGATGCTGGAAATCTGAAATTTTTAAAAAAGCAGGAAATGCAGCAAATACTTAACAGATTTGTCAACATTTTTAGAGAGAGAAAGAATGTTAAGTTTCTAGTCACTGGTCTTTCATCTGGAAAAGGCGAGAGGTGGAACAGGTCTTAGTGGTGTCGGAGGAAAGTATTGGTGTGGATAGAAGCTTAGCTACAGTCAGGAAGCACGGTGTAGGAATGAATGGGGTTTTCTCAGGGTCACAAGAAGTGTCTAGCAGCGTGCTGCAGGGGTCAGTGCCAGTTCCTCAACACTTTACATTTCTATAAATATGACTTAGACAAAGGGTCTGATGGTATGGTTCCCACCCCTGCTGATGACAAATGTGTGGGAAAGTGAGTTGTGAAGTGGACATGGGAGGCTTCCAAAAGATATAAATCAGTTATCTGTTTGGATAAAGATGTGTTTGGATAAAATTGTGTTTAATATGGGAAATTGTGAAATTGTCAATTTGGTAGAAAGAATAAAAAAAGCACAATATCTAGTTACAGATCTAATCGAATCAGATTACAGAGCTCAGAGATGCAGAGGGATCTGCGTATCCTAGCGCATAAATCCCAGAAGGTACAGCAAGTAATCAGGATATTGCCAGGGGAATAGAGTATAAAAGTAACAATGCTATGTTTCAGTTATTCAGACTGTTGGTCTTCAATATATTAACAGCAACAGACAGGGTAGACGGAGATAAACTATCTCCATTGGTTGGGTATTCTAGAACTAGGGGCATACTCTGAGAATTAGGGCCAGACTGATCAGCAGAGATGTCAGGAAAATGTCTACACAAATGGCAGTGTATTCTGGACCAGTTGTTAATTTTAAATCTAAGATAGATACATTTTTGTTCAGTAAAAGTATTAAGGGATTTGATCCAAAGGCAGGTGTACAGAGTTAAGTGACAGATCTCATTGAATGGTGGAACAGGCTCAAGAGCTGAATGGCCTACTCGTGTGTCTCAGTTGCTATGTCCCTGTGTTCCTATAGTGAGCCTTCATCGGGAGCACTGTGAGCTGGGTTTCTTTACTAGACTAACACCTGGAATGGGCAGATTGCCTTCTCTGAGAAAAAGCTGGGCCTGTACCTGCTGGAGTTTACAGCAATAAGTGGCGACTGACTGGGACATAAGATCCTGAGGGGCCTTTAACAGGAGGATGTACAGCAGCTGTCTCCTCTTATGGGAGAGTGAGGGGACACTGTTTAAGATGAGGTGAAACTTTTTCTTTCAGGAAGTTGTGTGTCTCCGTACCTTTCGTCCTGAAAAGTGGGAGAATATTTTTAAATTGGGGGAGGATAGACTTCTGTTAAGGAAGGGTGTGAAAGGAATATGGATTGAGGTTACAATTAAATCAGTCATGATCTCATTGAGTGTGGGTATAAGCCTGAGGGGCTGAATGGCCCACTCCCAATCCTAATTTGCATGTTATTCATTAAGAAAAAGCTGAGAAGGGAGGACATTTTGGGAGATGATAGCTTGCCCAAGACAACTCTGTCTCCCGTCACCAGGGGGAGCGGAGGAGCTGCAGTCTGACCTGGCCTTTCCTGGCAGAGGAGACAGTGCAAAGGAGCTAAAACAAAGTTGCTGGAAAAGCTCAGCAGGTCTGGCAGCCTCTGCGAAGGAAGAAACAGAGTTAATGCTTTGGGCCCGGTGACCCTTCCTCACGAGACTGAACTGAGGTTTCTGTGGCCTCTTTGCTTGGCTAGGTCTATAAAAGGGAAGGTCTGTGATTGGCTAAAAGCTAGGAGAGATAGTCGGACTAAAGGAGTTGGTGATGGCGCAAGTACAGAGAGACCTAGTGGGCGGCATTTCCAAACTGCATGAACACAGTGTTGAATGTGAAAGTAGGGGGCTGTTCCCTGCGATGACACTGGACTGCAGTGGGAGAGTGTGGCACATCAAGGACAGGGTGGGAACAAGCTGGAAAATTTCATTGACAGGCGGCTCGAAGACTGAGTGCAGATGGTCTACAAGGCAATGGCCCTGCCTGCCTGTGTTGCAAACAGCGGGCCTGGGACTGAACTGACAGGACAGCTACATGGTTACTTCACCTGGGGCTGAGTTGGGTTTGTCCTCGAGCAGTGGGAAGGGTCAGGGTGAAAGAGCAGGTATAGCACTTCCCCTGTTTGCATGGGAAGGTCCTGTGGGATGGCGAAGGGATGTTCATGGAGCTTGAAGAGTGGACAAGGGAATATTGGAGGGAACCGGAACGCTAGGAGGGGAGGAGAAGAACTATTCAGGGCTGTAATGAGGGCAAGTTGAATTGTAAAGGCTGGTGGATTGAATGTGGGAATAAGGGAGGTCCTGTTGTGGGTTAGAGACAGACGGAGAGGGTTGGGAACAGAAGCATATGGAATGAAGCTGATCTGTGTACATCCAGGTCACAGGAAAGATGACGGTCCGTATCTGAGCCTGCACCAAGTACCAACCCTCTGTCACACCTGAAATCTGAGCAATAGCTGAAACTAACTACCTTCCCCTGCTCCTTCACAGTCAACACAGGAACAGGCTTCTGACATCATACCATTTCACTAACCACACAGATTGTACATTGGTATTTCAATGTTGGTGGGGGCTGGAGTGATGACAGATATGTAGCTGTACATCTCAATGACTTACAGACAACAGCTACCTTTCACTCCCCACAACAGACTGTGTGCCCTCTGTGCTCAACCAGCCCATCCTTACAAACCCCACAACACCACGCCCAACATTAGACATGATTCTGCTATTGGACAGCATTTAGTAAATAAATAAAAATTAGATTGGAAACCAATTTAAAATTATCAACCAAGCTTACAGCGCGATTCATTTGGATGTACTAGAAGTTACATTTATTCGCACACTGGAGCCTGTTGTTCAGAGAGCGAAAAGCAGTTGTCCACACATTGTATATTCTTAATTGAGGAAAGGGTTATGTCGACAGCCAATGACTGCTCCATTTCCCACGGAAATATCCTGACCAATCAGAGTCTGCCTGCCTATCTGAATTATGATTGGTATCTAACAGTTCCGTCACATCTCCATGACAGCCGTCATCCAACCAATCAGCACCATCTTCTCATACCATATATAAATTACTGTTCCCTCTCCCTGATTGGTTAATTTGTGTCCCAGTCCTGATGACTGCAAAGTGAAAAGATTTGACTTTATATTGCTTTTTTGTTCTGTGCTTGTATGCGATTGTTTGTGTTACCTGCATCCATTGGCCACAGGGATTAAATTTCCCCATTCTTGGGAAATCAGTTCATGAGTTATTGGTTAGTTTACAGACAGATCATGATCCAATAGGAGATGATACAACAATTGACCCAGATCTCAGGTTGGGAGCCTGTGTAAGTCCTGATACAATGCCCTTTGTGAGAATTCCCAGGATGATTGAGCTTCCGGTGAGTAATTTCCCTGCTCCTCAGGATTCTCTGTCAATGTTTCCATCAATGAGTTAGGAGTTGGAGACTGGAGGTGGACTTGTGGGTGCTCACCTGGGCAATTGGTCAGGAAATGTGAGACAGAAACTTCCTTGACTAATCCCTCAGTATCTATGGACTGACACCTCCTCCGTGATTCCCAAACAACAGTCTGACCATTTCCCTGATTTCCCAGTGACCCATCCCGACCCAAGTTACACCTGACCACCTGATTCCCCAACAGCGGTCAGTGCCTTTATAAAGGGGATGTGTTTAATATCCCCACGCACCAACTCACAACCCCACCCCCATCTCCTGCACCTTCTCCCATCCCCCAACATGTCAGCAACTGAAGGCTCCCTCTGCATTTCCCAAGAAGCTGGGATCAGGCGGCTCAGGCAGAAATATCGCCCAGCACCAGGTCAAGGCAGCAATTTCAGACAGACAGTCTGTTCTATTGGCAGTACAGACCTGATGGGTCGAAGGGCCTCTTCCGTACTGTATGAATGCTCTGGATTCAAACTGAAACACTTCAAATCCAAGCACTTGCTACAAGTGGTTTTGAAATATGGTTTATTCCAAATGGTTTAATTTGTTTCCAAAAATACATATGAGACAAAAAGACTGCAGTTTGGTTTACAAAGAGAAATCCTGGGTAATCCCGTTTAATATTAATAACTGGCTTGTAAAACAGGATCTACTCCAACAGTTGGCTCATCCAATGAGAGAAGCTGAGATTCCTGGAGTAAAGCAGCTCCAAGGGGTACGTGCCCTTTCTGACCACCGCTGAAAAGAAAACAGATCCCACCAATCCACTCGATAAGATATTCCTGATGATTGCACAAAATTTCTAACAGAACTCAGCAGAGAAATGTAACTCTACCAAGGCAACTGGATTTGCACAAGGTGACAGGCAGCGAGCTACATGTTCAATAAAAAACATATTAACTGCAAGAAACGCCCCAACCTTCAACTAAATTCATTTCCGTAGAACTGTTCCCATCCTGAGCAGGAATTTAAATGGCCTGTTTTCACCAGAACCATTCAAAATGTTTCCAACTCACACCAACTCTGCCAACGTTCCAATCCAATGCTTGCTTCCATCCAGAAGGACCAGGCTGCAGATGCATGGGAACACCACCCCTGCACGTTCCTCTCCAAACCACACACCATTCTGACTTGGAAATATATCACTGTTCCTACACTGTTACTGGGTCAGAATCCTGGAACTCCTGCAATTGTGTCTCTGTGTGTGAATCTCTGAGTGGGAGTCAGTATGTATGAGTGTGAGCTGGTGTGCGTAAGTGTGAGCTGCTGGGTGTGCATATGTGTGCTGGTGTCTGAGTGTGTGTGCTGCTGTGTGTGTGTGTGTGAGCCAGTGTGTGTGTGTGAGCTGCTGTGTGTGAGTGTGAGGCGGTGTGTGTGAGTGTGTGCTGCTTTGTGTGCATGTGAGCCGGTGTGTGTGAAGTGTGTGCTGGTGTATGTGAGTGTGAGCTGGTGTATGTGAGTGTGAGCTGGTGTATGTGAGTGTTTGCTGGTGGGTGTGAATGTATGCTAGTGTGTGTGAGTTGTTGTGCATGTGTGTGAGCTGGTGTGTGTGTGTTCTGGTGTGTGTGAGTGTAAGCTGGTGTCTGTGAGTGTGTGCTGGTGTGTATGTGTGTGTTGTGCTGGTGTCTGTGCGTGTGTTCTGGTGCATGTGTGTGTGTGCTGGTGTGTGTGAGTGTGAGCTGTGCTGGTGTCTGTGAGTGTGTGCTGATGTGTATGATTGTGAGTTGGTGTGTGTGTGTGCAGACGTGTGAGTGTGTGCTGGTATCTGTGCATGTGTGCTGGTGTGTATGAGTGTGAGCTGGTGTGTGTGTGTGCTGGTGTGTGTGAGTGTGTACTGGTGTGTATAAGTGTGAGCTGGTGTGTGTGCTGGTGTGTGTCAGTGTGAGCTGCTGTGTGTGTATGCTGGTGTATGTGAGTCTGAGTTGGCATGTGTGAGTGTGTGTGTGAGCTGCTGTGGGCTGGATCTGTGTAAGATTATCTCCTATCACATTTGAGCTCGTGTTGGGCCTGGGTTGGACTGGGCCCGTGTTGGGCCTGGGTGGGACTGGGCCCGTGTTGGGCCTGGGTTGGACTGGACCCGTGTTGGGCCTGGGTTGGACTGGGTCCGTGTTGGGCCTCGGTTGGACTGGACCCGTGTTGGGCCTCGGTTGGACTGGGCCCGTGTTGGGCCTCGGTTGGACTGGGTCTGTGTTGGGCCTGGGTTGGACTGGGTCCGTGTTGGGCCTGGGTTGGACTGGGCCCGTGATGGGCCTGGGTTGGACTGGGTCTGTGTTGGGCCTGGGTTGGACTGGGGTCCGTGTTGGGCCTGGGTTGGACTGGGTCTGTGTTGGGCCTCGGTTGGACTGGACCCGTGTTGGGCCTCGGTTGGACTGGGCCCGTGTTGGGCCTGGGTTGGACTGGGTCTGTGTTGGGCCTGGGTTGGACTGGGGTCCGTATTGGGCCTGGGTTGGGCTGGGTCCGTGTTGGGCCTGGGTTGGACTGGGCCCGTGATGGGCCTGGGTTGGACTGGGTCTGTGTTGGGGCTGTGCAGGAATGGAAGGCCCTAGAAGCTCGAGCTGAGATTGTGACAGGAACCGTCCTTCATTTGAGCCGCTTTCTCTTTAATTCGCGTAAATTTCTCATTCTATAAAATTTGCATACCTAAGATGTTTGACAAGTTTATTCTGTTCAGGAAGATTGAGAAAGTTTATGAGGAATGAGAGACGAGATTCAATGTTGTTGTGGGTCAGTCCATGAATTTGACCAAAGAACCAGCATGTATCCCGAATAGTAAAGTCACTGTATAAGGCAAATTCCCTTGGGAGGTAAATCCAAATCAATAATTACTGATATCTTGCAGGTGAAATAATAAACTTTAAGTCCATTTCATAAAATCATTGAAAAGTCCATCATGGAAGGAGATGATACGGCCCATCAGCTGTGTGCCAGCCCTGACAAACCGTTATCCTGTTGATCCAACCCTCACATCCTCTCTCCTGTCTCGAATGTTTGCAAACCTTTTACCTTTCACATTTATCCCATTCCCATTTGAAGTTATTGCTAAATCTATTTGCACAGAAATGATTTCCTTTTGAGACCTTTGGTTCTTCTGTCTAGCTTCTCAGATCTATTCCCTGATGATTGATGCTTCAACCACTGGGAATGGTTCCTCTTTCATTACACTGTAATTTTGGACACCTCGCTCAAATCTCCGCCCACCTCCCCTGCTCCGAAGAGAACAACTCTGGCTTCCCCAGGCTATTGATGGAACTGTAACCTCTTATCTCAGCATTATCCCCACATCCTTCCAAAAGTGTGATCCCCAGACTTGGACACAATACTTCACTGAGTGTTGTATAAATGCACATCTTAGCTCCCTGGTTTTTGTCCTCTGTGCTTCTGGTTAGTTGGGATCCCAATGCTTTTATGATAATACGATGGCTTTATGAGTGTTTTTTGTCTTGGGTTTTTTGGAAGAGGAGTTTTGAGCCAGAGATGATAAGCTGTTTCCTCCAAGCCAACAAAGTAAACAGCTGTGAGGCCTTGGGTTTTATTTTTAAAGCTGTAACAATAGAAGCAGCATGAATTGGTGGAATCAGGCTCCCACAGAACCAGGATTTTACTTTAGCTTTCAGTATTTATTGAGGTTTTGAAGCTGGTTGCGGACGTTACCGCTTTCCCTCTGTTACAGCTAAAAGCTTGGGTTCTCTTCCTGCCAACAGAATTGCATGTGAGACAATCTGTTTTATTGACATGGCCTTTGCCAAGGGGGTGTTTAGGGGATGTTACTATATTGGAACAGTTACTTTTTAGTCGTCAAATAATCTATTATTTTGTTAAGTTTTCCAATAGACTACAAGTTTTGTTAATTCTTCTTTCTTTTGTTGTATTTTAACTGGGGGTAAGAGTAAAGTATGTTTTACTAAAGCGGAATAGTGTAACCAATTGAATAACATCTGGAACACAGCACTTTACAATTGCCTTTAAATAGGGTTAGGGTCCAGGCCAGGGGGCTCTTGTTGGGGTCAAAATCTCTAATTCCGGCTTGGGTTTAGGATTAATATACTCAAAGGAAGTGAGCAGTGAGTGTTGGTGAGTTTTATTTTGGGGATGTTGCATTCGTTTGCTTTAAACAGGGAGTGCCTTGTGTGATAGAACATAGAACATTACAGCACAGTACAGGCCCTTCGGCCCTCGATGTTGTGCCGACCTGTCATACCGATCTCAAGCCCATCTAACCTACACTATTCCATGTACGTCCATATGCTTATCCAATGACGACTTAAAAGTACTTAAAGTTGGCGAACCTACTACCGTTGCAGGCAAAGCGTTCCATTCCCTTACTACTCTCTGAGTAATGAAACTACCTCTGACATCTGTCCTATATCTTTCACCCCTCAATTTAAAGCTATGCCCCCTTGTGCTTGCCGTCACCATCCTCAGAAAAAGGCTCTCCCTATCCACCCTATCTAGCCCTCTGATTATTTTATGTTTCAATTAAGTTACCTTTCAACCTTCTTCTCTCTAACGAAAACAGCCTAAAGTCCCTCAGCCTTTCCTCGTAAGACCTTCCCTCCATACCAGGCAACATCCTAGTAAATCTCCTCTGCACCCTTTCCAAAGCTTCCACATCCTTCTTATAATGCGGTGACCAGAACTGTACACAATACTCCAAGTGTGGCCGCACCAGAGTTTTGTACAGCTTCGCCATAACCTCTTGGTTCCGGAACTCGATCCCTCTATTAATAAAAGCTAAAACACTGTATGCCTTCTTAACAGCCCTGTCAACCTGGGTGGCAACTTTCTAGGATCTGTGTACATGGACATCGAGATCTCTCTGCTCATCTACACTACCAAGAATCTTACCATTAGCCCAGTACTTTGCCTTCCAGTTACTCCTACCAAAGTGCATCATCTCACACTTGTCTGCATTAAACTCCATTTGCCGCCTCTCAGCCCAGCTCTGGAGCTTATCTATGTGAATAATGGTTGTTTCAGTCACTGGGAATTTCCTGGGGGTGGAAGATGTCACTTTGGGAGTTTTACAGAAAGTGAGCAAGGCAAAGCCTTTGGAGTTGGTGAACAGGTTGAGTTGGAGTTGTCTGTGCCTGTGAGGAAAGGAGAAATAATTGCAGCAGGAGCTCTACATTTCCAATTGCCAGGAATGCAATCAGGATCATTGGAGATTGCTAAAATTCATTTGCAAATGAAGCAGCTGGAATTCGAGGATTAAAAGGAAAAGAAAGAATATTCCTGCCAGGAAAGAAAAGAAAGACAGAGGCAAAAGCAAAAGAAAGATAATTGCAGCAGAATAAAGAGCAAAAGTATTAAAACAATTTGAGGATGAAAAGGAAATGAATCAGTTTGAGTTATGGTTAAAAGCAGAAGAAAGGGAGAAAGAGAGATCTTTTGAACTGCAAAGGTAGGCAATGAAAAAGGAATGCCAACTTAAAATGACAAAGGTTGAAGGTAGGAGCGGTGATAGGGACAGTGATGACGAAAGATCCCATTGTGGCCAAAAGCCTGTTGGGGATCTCCATAAATATACCCAAATGTTCCCGGTTTGCTGAGAAGGATGTAGATTAGTAGGTAGAGCTAATAAGGTATCTGTATCAAGGTGGGGCTCAACTGGTGCGTTCCCCCCTTGGGGCACAACACTAAGTATGAACAGTGACTTGCATATGTTCAGCATCACCTCCTTGTCCTTGCTGTCTGTGCCCCTATTAATAGCGCTCTCCAGCACACAGTATGTTTTGTCAATTACTCATTCGTCCTGTCCTGTTCCTGTGAATGATCCATACACATATACACCCAGGTCCCTCTGCTCCTGTCTACCCTTTCAAATTGCACCCTCATTTTATGTCACATTTCTGCTTTTATCCTTCTCAAATTAATCCATTCATAATGTTCTGCAACAACTTGCATGTGTCCTCTGCCTGCCCCTCCACCAACCTGTCCTATCAGCCTGCAGTTCTATATTCTCCTCCTCAGTTTACCATATGTCCAAGTTTTGGATCGTCTGCAGGTTTTGAAATTGTGCCCTGTACTCCAATGTCTACATCAGGAGAGCAGGGGTCTCAACACTGACCTGTCTGCAGCCTGAGAAACATCCATTAGCCTCTACTTCCTGTTTCCTGTCACTTAAAAGTTTGGGTCTAGCCTGTCACTGTCCTTTTTATTCCATGAGCTCTGTTTGCTTACATGTCTGTAAGATTAGCATTTTAATCACATCAACAGCATGACCCTGATCAACTTGTCTGTTATCTAACTGAAAACCAGAGCAAGTCAGTCGAACGTGAGTTTTAATTCCCTGCTTTATGAGCACTTTCCATTTCAGTACCAAAAATCACTGGCTATCACAGCCATTGTCTCAGTCACTTGTCTGAAATTGACAGAAACATGATGGTTAATACCTGAGGCATGTATCCCACAATCCTGCCCGGTACCTGGTGACCCGGGAATGCTGGAGGCTTCCTCAGGATTCTAATAGTCCCCTTTGAGATATTTAATCTTCCCAAAGCACAGCAGAAAAAGGGTGCCTTCGCACATTCGCTGGGACCTAGCAGTCCAATTCGGTGTGAGAAAGATTTATGAGTGTCACAGTCCTTCCACATTCAACATATCACTGCCAACTCTTTGGGAAACATGATACTCTTCATCACCATCTATGCTGCAGCAAACTATTTTATTTAACTCTTCACTGTACAAAGAGGCTTAAATGAAACACTCTCTCCCCCTTTATTACTGTTGAAAATAAGCTGAGCCTGAATAAAATGAGATTAAACGCAGCTGGAGAAAATCCATCTGATTTTGACTATGTTTATGGCAGGAGAGGCTAATAAAAGAGGGGCTGTGATTATTTCCTGTGTTTGAGCATCACCCAGAATTCAGCAGTGATCCCTGATTTGGGTTGGGCAATCACAGGGAGAGTACCCCCACCTTAAACAAGTTTCATGTAGGGGGACTGAAGTCTGCCTGAAGTTCTAACTCAGGGTCATTCTGTTTTATGGCCCAAGATTAGATACAAGGTGCTCAGGGTACACCCAGATAAAACGAACAGCATTAATTCATTATAAGGCTGAAACCTGATGATAAATTAACTAAAGTAACATTTTGTTTTAACTAACTTGCAATTATAATACAAGAATAGAAAGTCAGAATCCTATTTAAATGGTGAGAGATTACATTACTCTGCAGTGCAGATGGAGCTGGGTGTCCTGGTACATGAATCACAAACACACTGTTTCACACGAACAACACATGGTTAGGAACAGAGATGGAATCTTCTCGTTTATCACAAAGGGACTAGAATTTAAAAATTGGGAGGTTTTGCTGAGGTTGTACGGAGCATTGGTGAGATCACATCCAGATCACTGTGTCTAAAGGAAGGACTTAAATTCCCCAGATGTGGTTCACTTGGCCACATTGCTGAGATAAGAACGTTACCTTATAAGGAAAGATGGGACAGTCTGGGCCTGTATCTGCTGGAGTTTAGAGGAATGGCGGGGGTGGGGGGGGTTAGTTATGTAAAATTCTCAGGGGAAATTCCCAGGGTGTACGCTGAGAGGATGTTTTCCTTTGTGGGAGGGAGGGACAACACCCGGGAACATAGTTTAAAATTAAGCCTGTACCATTGAATACACTTATCCTAGGCCCGAAACGTCAACTTCCTGTTCCTCTGATGCTGCCTGGCCTGCTGTGTTCATCCAGCTCCACACCTTGTTATCTCAGATTCTCCAGCATCTGCAGTTCCTACTATCTCTGTGAAGAACTTTCCTTCCCTCAAAGTGTCATGAACGTCTTGAGCCCCAGAGAATTGAAGGTGGGGTTGTTGAATATTTTTAAGACAGAGGTGGATAGATTATTGACTAAGAAGGAGAGGCAGGATCATGGGGTTCAGGGCACAGTTAGTTATTGAACTGGGTTAGATGGGCTGAAGGGCCTACTCCTAAATCTTGTGTACCTACCTGCAAGACTACAACAATTTTTACCAATCGAAATCGAACAGGGTACTTACATCTGGCCCTGTGGTAGTGTCAGGTTAAAGTTATCGAGCACATTTAGCTTCCCATAGGAGAGGCAGACCCCTCGATACTCAATGGCTGCCTGTTTGATGTTACAGTCTGTCCCTGGATACATCACCTCAGTGTCTTCAACTTCAAAACAACTGAAATTACAGAGAAACTCATTGTCCATTTTGGTAGAACTGCAAACAAATTCAAACATACCGGGAGAGAATTTATCTTTATCAGCAATAGTTAACACATAGTTTAATGTACAGCAGTGAGTGGGGCCTGCACGTTAATTAAGCAGTTTCTCCATCAGTCACTGTCTCCACTCTGAGATATACAAAATTACAGACTGTGATAATAATCGTGATTGTTCTTACTCATTCGTTGACTCAATTCCAACAACAGTGATTGACCAAGATAACAAAATGTGAGGCTGGATGAACACAGCAGGCCAAGCAGCATCTCAGGAGCACAAAAGCTGACGTTTCAGGCAGAATCTATTCCCTTTCAGATACTGGGATAGTGTGGAAAAAGGCATTGAGCTATAAGATCAGCCATGGATCCTACTGAACAGTGGACAAGTCTAAGGGGTCGAATGGCCTCTTTTTTCTGAATTCCTATGTTCTTAATCAGGTTGGTTCTTGACCCACTGCAGAACAGGAGTCCCAGTTATTACTGTCAGCAGCTCCTGCTGAAGCTCAGCTGTCACAGTGCCAGCATGTGATGTGATGTTTCTCTCTGGCACTGTTTCTATGTGCCCACTGCAGCTTGTCTGCTCTGAGGCATCCACTACACAACAGTGCCCAATCCATCCCCCTCTCCACTGTCCTCCTCATTGTCCTTCTCAATACCAGAAAGTGACTAGAGAGAAGTACAGATCAGCCAGCACTGACCAAGTGACTCCACCAAGTGATATTGTTTGGCTATTACACGTGCAGTTCTTTTGATATTCTCCAATAATAAATTAACATATTCTTGTAAAAACTATATAAATAAATCAACCTTATTAATATTACTAGATAGTCTTGAATTCATTCTGATTTCAACTTGTCGTTTTGCATTTGTTGTCTCTTCTGCTCTCTCTTTCTCTCTCGCTGATGCCAATCCTTTGTCCAGTTTGACAGATGATCAGAAACTGCAAACAGCCAACTCAATGAGGAGGCAAATCTTCAGCCACATGGAAGGCTCAAAAATTCTAACAACACTGTCTGTCTCCAAGTGAGGGGGTTCCCTGCATGGGTACACTCTGGAACTCTCGATCTTCACTGTGGTGCCTCTCGTGTTCACGATAGAGGAATTATCATCAGGTTGTAAGCTGCACCACGAGCTTAGGTTCAAAGAATAGCTTGGAGAAGCCACCACAGAAGTTCATTGCGGTTAGGTTACAGTATGACACCTTGTTGATGGAAATAACCTGCATGAAGCAGCCCGGGCTGTAAATACCAGAGTATGTATGACATGTGATGTAAATGTGCAGTGTAAATAGAAACAGTAACGTTGTGTGTTGTAAGACAACTCAGAGTCTCGTGTACTTACAGAGGTAGAATTATATTACGCTCTAGATATTGTCAAGTCTGAACTGACATCTGGTGGTACTACTTGAAGAGTGGAGGAGATTTCCCCAGTGAACAATAGCAAAAACCTGCAAATTCTGGAAATCTGAAATCAGCACCAAAATTGCTGGAGAAACGCTGCAGGGTCTGGTAGGATCTGTGAGGAGAAAAACAATATTAACACTTTGAGTCTGATTTGACTCGTCCTCGAAACTGGTTTGTTTGGAAAAAGACTGGACTCAACATGTAGAGCAGAAGGAACACAGCAGGCCAAGCAGTATCAGAGGAGCAGAAAGAAGGGCCAAGACTGAAACGTCAGCTTTCTTGCTCCCCTGATGCTCCTTGGCCTGCTGCGTTCATCCAGCTCTACACCTTGTTATCTCAGATTCTCTAGCATCTGCAGTTCGTATTATCTGTGGACTCAGAATGTGTTCAGCTCTAGTCTCTTTATTTAAGCAAGGGATATAACTGTGATCAAAGGAGGTTCAGAGAACACTTAATCCACTCCTTCCTGGTTTACTGGTGAATTAACTCATGGGGAAAGGTCAGACATACAGGTCCTCTGTCCATTTCCTGAGTGTGAAAGAGTTTGAGGTGATCTTATTGAAACATTTACCATCCCGTGGGTGAGTGCTGAGAGAATGTTTCCTTTTGTGGTAAAGTTTGGAATGACTTAAACATGAGGGTGTTCCATTTCAGATGGAGGTGAGGCAGATTTCTCTTCCCTCCAGTGGTCATGAACCAAAGGAGCTATCTCTGTGCAGAGTGTGAGTGGAGCTGGGTCATGGAACAGTGTTCACTCTGGGTTGCTCAGGTTCTCATTAAGCGAGGAGATGGAAAGTGATCCGGTTTTGATGGGAGGGTGGAATGGAGGTTACAATCAGATCAGCATGGGCCCTGTTCAGTGTAGGAACAGACTGGAGAGGCTGAATGGCCTTCTCCTGCTTCTCTTATAGAACAGGTTCTGTTATATCCAGAGAGGGGAGGTGAACATGACTCCTGTCCCACTGGGCTTTCACCAATAGAATCAGTAAAGAACAGATATAAATCTATTTGATCTTTTCCGGGGATGTGGGCATCGCAAACCAGGCCAGCATTTCATAGATTCCCTACAGTGTGGAATCAGGCCCTTCAGCCCAACAGGTCCATACAGACTCTCAGACATCCCATCCAGACCCATCCCCCAGGAACCCACCTAATCTATACACCCCTGAACACTGTGGGCAATTTAGCACGGCCAATCCAGCTAATTTGCACATCTTTGGACTCTGGGAGGAAACCCACACAGACAGAGGGAGAATACGTAAGCTCCACACAGACACCTGAGGGTGGAATTGAACCCAGATGCCTGGTGCTGTGAGGCAGCAGTGCTAATCACTGAGCCATGCCAAAGGACATGCCCAAACAGGAACATGAACCCTGGACCCTCAGATTGAGAGCCAGATGCTCTACCGACTGAGCTATTTGGGCCATCCCTAAATGTGCCTTCAACTAACACTTCTGTTACAACAACAATATTTTAAACAATTTACACAGGAGATTAAGCTGTGCATAAACACAGTTTTAGGCCACCATTACAATCTGCAACTTTTTGGACTCTATTCTGTATAAATTTAAGTCATTCAAACCCTGCACAGTTTAGATTCTATTTGGCACAAAGTATCATTTCCTTATTGAACCTGAAAATCCCCATCGACAGCCCCACTCACCAATTTGTTCCTCTTGCATTTCTTTAACCTCTTTCAGTTCTACATCCTGTTCCTAATCCACACCCTGCATCTGAGGTTTTACTCCGTACTCTTGTGCTGTGTAAAATCCATCAGCTACATTGTCCTCATCCTCTGCAGCTCACTTGCTAAAATCTCTTTGTCACTCCTGGATGTGAGTTTGCTCGCTGAGCTGGAAGGTTAGTTTTCAGATGTTTCGTCACCTTTTTTTTAATTTGAAAAAATATACTTTATTCATAGAATGTACAAAAAAATAAAACATTTATACACCTACCCAGTCATGCAAGCCACTCCAGGTTACTCGGGGGTACGTACACCAACTAAAGGGAAAAAAAAACAAAACAGAGAAAAAAAAAACAAAGCAAAGAAACCGCCCCGGCAGTCGTCACCCCGCACAGTCCCAGTTGGCCCCCTGACCAGTTGGGGAAGGCGCCAGCTGGGCCCAGTTACCAGATAGGATTCTTTTCCCTTTTCTGGACGAGGGGGCTCATACGGTGGTCTTTCCCCACCGCGCCTTGGCGGCGGCTGCCCCAAGCTTTAGCGCGTCCCTCAGCACGTAGCCCTGGACCTTGGAGTGCGCCAGTCTGCAACACTCGGTCGGGGTCAGTTCTTTCAGCTGGCAGACCAGCAAGTTGCGGGCAGACCAAAGAGCGTCCTTCACCGCATTGATGGTCCTCCAGGCGCAGTTGATGTTGGTCTCGGTGTGCGTCCCCGGAAACAGCCCGTAGAGCACGGAGTCCCGCGTCACGGAGCTGCTCGGGACGAACCTCGACAAATACCACTGCATCCCCCTCCAGACCTCCTGCGCATAGGCACACTCCAGAAGGAGGTGATCAACAGTCTCCTCCCCCCCGCAGCCACCTCGAGGGCAGCGTGCGGTGGCTCAGAGATTCCGGGCATGCATAAAGGATCTCACTGGCAGAGCCCCTCTCACCGCCAGCCAAGCAATGTCCTTGTGCTTGTTTGAAAGTTCTGGCGATGAGGCATTCTGCCAAACGACTTTGGCAGTCTGCGTGGGGAACCACACGACGGGATCCACCCTCTCTTTTCCCGAAGGGTCCCGAGGATACTACGTGCTGACCACTGCCTGACGGCCTTGTGGTCAAAGGTGTTTCCTTTCAAAAATTTCTCCACGAAGGACAGGTGGTACGGAACGGTCCAACTACTCGGAGCGTTCCGCGGCAACGAGGCCAGGCCCAGCCTTCGCAACACCGGGGACAGGTAGAACCTCAGTAAGTAGTGACACTTGGTGTTTGCATACTGAGGATCTACGCACAGCTTGATGCAGCCACACACAAAGGTAGCCGTCAGGGTGAGGGTGGCGTTCGGTACGCCCTTTCCCCCATTTCCCAGGTCTTTGTACATGGTATCTCTGCGGACCCGGTCCATCCTCGACCCCCAAATGAAGTGGAAGATGGCCCGGGTGACCGCAGCGGCGCAGGTCCAGGTAATAGGCCAGGCCTGCGCCACATACAACAGTACCGAAAGCCCCTCGCACCTGACAACCAGGTTCTTACCCGCGATGGAGAGGGACCGGAGCGTCCACCTGCCCAGCTTCTGCTGAAATTTGGAGATACGCTCCTCCCAAGTCTTAGTGCATGCCCCAGCTCCACCAAACCAAACACCCAGCACCTTCAGGTAGTCTGTCCTGACGGTGAAGGGGATGAAGGAGCGGTCGTCCCAGTTCCCGAAGAACATGACCTCGCTCTTACCCCTATTGACTTTGGCACCCGAGGCCAGTTCAAACTGGCCGCAGATGTCCAACAGCCTACTCACCGACCGACGATCGGTGCAGAAGACGGCGACATCATCCATGTACAGGGAGGTCTTGACCTGAAGGCCTCCGCTGCCTGGGATAGTCACGCCCTTCAGGCTCACGTCCTTCCTGATGGAGGCGGCGAAGGGCTCCACACAGCACACGAACAAGGCAGGAGAGAGTGGGCAGCCCTGCCTGACTCCAGATCTAACAGGAAAACTGTCTGATTCCCACCCGTTGATCGAGACTGCGCTAACGATGTTGGCGTAGAGCAGCCGGATCCAATTGCGGATGCCCTCCCCGAACCCCAATTTGGAGAGGACGTCCCTCATGTAAGCATGAGAGACCCTGTCGAAGGCCTTCTCCTGGTCCAGGCTGATGAGGCAGGTGTCCACCCGCCTGTCCTGTACGTAGGCGATGGTATCCCTGATGAGCGCGAGGCTCTCAGCGATCTTCCTGCCCGGCACAGCACAGGTTTGGTCAGGGTGAATCACCGACTCCAGGACAGACCTGACCCGGTTGGCAATGACCTTGGCCAGGATTTTGTAGTCTACGTTCAAAAGTGAAATGGGACGCCAATTCTTAATTTCTTCCCTCTCCCCTTTCCTCTTGTAAATGAGGGTGATGATGCCCTTCCTCATGGACTTGCACATTTCCCCTGCCCGAAGCGCACTATCGTACACCTCCAGCAGGTCCTGGCCGACCAGGCCCCACAGAGCAGAATACAGCTCGACCGGTAAGCCATCACTTCTGGGAGTCCTATTCCTCTGCAAGGACTTGAGGGCTCTGGCCAGCTCGTCCAGGGATATCGGCCGGTCCAGCCACTCCCTCGTGCCGTCATCTAAGACCTCCGTGATAGACGACAGGAACGACTCGGAGGCCATGCTGTCCGTGGGCTTCGTGTCGTACAGTCCGGCATAGAAGGATCTGCTGATCCTCAAAACGTCGGGCCGAGACGACGTCACCGAGCCGTCGTCCTCCTTCAGCCGGCTAAGCACAGAGCTCTCTTTGTGCACCTTCTGAAAGAAGAAACGCGAGCACGTCTCGTCCTGCTCCACAGAGCGGACCCTGGACCGGAAGATTATCCTGGAGGCCTCCGCGGCGAAGAGCGAGGCTTGCTGGCCTCTCACCTCGCGGAGGTCCTCCGTGACATCGACCCCCATCAACTGCAGAAGGAGCAGGTTCTGCACCCTTTTCTGGAGTCGCGACAGCTTTCCCCGCCTCTCTCTTGCCTTCTGAACACCCTTGAGGACAAAGAACCTCTTGATGTTCTCCTTCACCGTCTCCCACCAGTCACCTGGAGACTCAAAGAGGGGTTTCACGGTTCTCCAACCGGTGTACTCCCTCTTAAGCTCCTCGACGTTCTCTGGGGTCAACAGAGTCGTGTTGAGCTTCCACGTCCCCTTGCCGGCCGGCTGGTCGTCCTGTAAGTGACAGTCGGCCAACAGGAGGCAGTGGTCAGAGAAGAACACCGGCTCGACACGAGTGGATCTGACCGAGAACGTCCGTGACACAAACAGGAAGTCTATCCTTGAGCGGATAAACCCGTCTGGCCGCGACCAGGTGTACCTCTGCTGCGCTCCGTCTGCAGGGGTGCTGAAGACGTCAAGCAGCTTGGCGTCCTTCACCATGTCCATCAGGAATCTGGACGTGACGTCCAGTTGAATCCCCCCACCCGCTGTCCCCACGCCGGATCTTCCATCTGCATCAATGATGCAGTTGAAGTCTCCGCCTAGGATGACCGGCCTGGACGTAGCCAGCAGGGGTGGAAGCCGCTGCAGGACGTCCAACCGCTCACTCCATACCGCTGGGGCGTACACGTTGATCAGCCTCAGGGGAGCGTTCCTGTAGGTGATGTCAGCCACTAGGAGGCGCCCCTCCCCACCGCCTCCTGAACTTGAAGATGGTGAAGTTGCGCCCCCGCAGCAGAATAGCCAGGCCCGAGGAGCGACAGTCGTTACCCCCCGACCAGATCGAAGGCCCACAGGTCCAGGCGCCGGACCATTTCCCGTACCTGTCGAGGTGCGGTATCCCGCACTCCTGCAGAAACAGGAGGTCCGCCTTGATGGTGGTCAGGTAGGCCAACGTGGACACACATCTTGTGGTTGACTTAACGCTGCGCACATTAATGCTCGCAATTCGTACCCCCATTGTGGGCAGTGACCGCAGTACCCTCCCCAAGTCCAAGGTCCAGCCCCTCCATCTGTCCCTTCATGCCCATTGCCCGGGCTAACTGCTGGACGCTCTCTGGGCTCAGGAAACCGTCTGTGCTGCCTTCCGGGTGGCATCCCCCCGTCAGGGGTGCGGAGGCAGGAGGGTCCGGCTCTGGATCAGGCTGGGGACGTGCTGTTTCCTCCTTCCCGCCTGGAAGTTCCGGGGGGCCCTCCAGTGCTCCAGCGGCACTTGACTGGGTGTCGGAGTGAGCCTCAGGACGCCTCCCGTCACCTGGAAGCGGGGTGCTGCTTTCCTTCCCCCTCGAGACCTTTAACTTCTGCTTCGGGTGGGCCCTCTCCGAATCCTCCTCGTCAGAGGAGCTCTTATAGCCCCCCTGTAGCTGTCTCTTCCCTCCTGATTGTTGCGGTTCCTGGGCCCGTCGACGCACCTTCCTCCTCGCTTTCCGGACTGTAGTCCACTCCCCTGGGTCGCCTGTCGCCGCCTCCATTGGCTCCGGGTTTTCGGGGGGGATCGGAGCCTGCAGGGGTGCTTTGCTGGCCTCGGGCCCATCCTGCAGGGCTGGGCCCTCCTGCACGGCCTGGCCCTCCTGCACATTAGTGGGGTCCTTGCTGGGCCCTGGTGCCTTCCTCTCCTCCGGGGGGGCTGGCCCTGCATTTCCCCTGCCGGCGACCTGGGCGTAGGTGGTCCCCCGCTGCGGGCATGCCCTATAGAAGTGGCCCGCTTCCCCGCAAAGGTTGCAGCTTTTCTCTTGTGGGCATTCCTTTGCAAGGTATCCCTCCTCCCTACAGTTCCTGCAGATGGTGGCTTGCAGTCGGCCGCCATGTGACCTGACCTACCACAGGCATGGCAGACTTTAGGTTGCCCTGCATAGGTCAGGTAGCTCCTGCTCCCGCCGATCGCGAAGCTGGACGGTGGGTGTGCGACATTCCCGTCTGCGCCCATCCTCAGCGTCACCTTGACCTGCCTCTTACTCGTCCAGATGCCAAAGGGGTCCATGATGTCGGTTAGGTCCCCTTCCACCATCACGTACCTTCCCAGGAAGGTCAGGACATCAACTGCTGGCACATGCGGGTTGTACGTGTGTACAGTCACCATACGGCTCCTCTGCGCTGGCATCACAAACAGCGGGACAGCGGTCAATACAGAGAGGGGGCCCTCCCCTCCTTTCTCCTTGAAAACCTCCAGGAGGCGCTCGCAAAGCTTGGCACTCCGGAAGGTCACATCATAAAAACCTCCTCCGGGGAAATCCTGCAGGCAATAAATGTCCGCAGCAGCGAACCCACAACAGTCCAACAGGACCCTCTTCACGAAGAAGGTGCGGTCCACAGGTGCACCTTCATCCACCTTCTTTACGGAAACACGGATGGTGTTCTGGACCCCCTGACCTGGGGCACGAGCACTTGCCGCAGCCATCGTTGCAGGTTGGCTGCTCCCCTGAACCAGCGTTAGGCCGAAGCCAGCATTAAGATCCACTGGTCGCAAGGGTGCACAGCCAACCCGACGTCCTCCTTTCACCTCCAAGACTGCACTCTCCTCCTCTCGGTCCACAAGAGAGCGGGTCTTTATTGTGTTCGAGATGTGAGCTGGTTCACTGAGCTGTAAGGTTTGTCCCCAGATGTTTCGTCACCATTCTAGGTAACATCATCAGTGAGCCTCCAATGAAGCGCTGGTGTTATGTCTTGCTTTCTATTTATCTGGTTAGGTTTCCTTGGGTTGGTGATGTCATTTCCTGCATTGGTGATGTCATTTCCTGTTCTTTTTCTCAGAGGTTGGTAGATGGGCTCCAAATCAATATGTTTGTTGATGGAGTTCCGTTTGGAATGCCATGCTTCTAGGAATTCTCGTGCATGTCTCTGTTTGGCTTGTCCTAGGATGGATGTGTTGTCCCAACAGAAGCTAATGAACTTAAAAGACCCTGTACAGATAACAAGCAAAACGAAGGTCATCTACAAAATACCTTGCAAGAACTGTGACAAACACTACATTGGACAAACTGGCAGAAAGCTAGCCACCAGGATACATGAACATCAACTAGCCACAAAACGACATGACCCACTATCACTCGTATCCTTACGTACAGATGAGGAAGGACACCACTTTGATTGGGACAACACATCCATCCTAGGACAAGCCAAACAGAGACACGCACGAGAATTCCTAGAAGCATGGCATTCCAACTGGAGCTCCATCAACAAACACACTGATTTGGAGCGAATCTACCATCCTCTGGGGGGGGAAAAAGAACAGGAAATGACATCACCAACACAGGAAATGACATCACCAACCCGAGGAAACCTAAACATATAAATAGAAAGCGGGACATAACACCAGTGCTTCGTTGGAGGCTCACTGATGATGTTACCTAGAAAGGTGACAAAACGTCTGAAAATTAACCTTCCAGCTCAGCGAGCAAACTCACATCCAGAAACTCAACCTGAGCTACAAATCTTCTCAAAACTCGCTCTCTTTGTCACTCTCTGTGCCTTAAAAATCCTCCTAGAAACCTACAGGACACCTGTGCTTTCCACTTCCTCCGCAGTTCCCTCATTTTATTGCTGAACGACAAACTCAGAATATATTTGGAGAAGCAATTTTTGTTCATGTTTACTTTTTTAACTGAAACGACTTAATTTGGTACTGTCAGAAAACCTCAAGACATCAATTTCCTTTCTCTGACTCAGGAATTGATTCCTCACTTACTAAATATTGTTTTATTTGCAATCTATTCTAAATTATCTCCAATGTTTACCACCCCTTTGGAGGCATTGCTTCAAATGTTATCCTACTTGACAGTGTTGTCTACTGGTCAGTTTTGACATATAAATGTACAGAATGAGTTTTGGCAGGATGTCCTGGACATCCCAGATTTCCATTCGTCTCCCAGTGGTGGCCAGGCTTTCACTGCCTAGGCCTGAAACTTTCTCCCTCAAGCACTGTGCTTCTCTGACTATCTTGCTAAGTCCAAATCCGTCATGTTCTTAAACACAATGCACAAGCAGATTTCTGCAGATGCTGGAATCTGAGCTGAAAACAACAAATTGCAGGAGATCAGCATCCATGGAGAGAGGAGTGAGCTAACGTTTCGAGTCTAGATGTCTCTTCATCAGAGCTGATGTGGAGGTTGGGGGGGAGTAGCATTATTGCAGTAATTGGGCAGGTGGAGTGCTGGGGGAGACATGGTGAAAGAGACAGCTGGAATTCCTGTGAGAGGGAAGAGCGAAACATCTTCGGGGTGGGCATTCCTTGGAGTGACGTGGCTGTCAAATAAACACAATGTAGGATGCTGCAATCATCTGCTCTCAGAGAAACAATCCCGGCTTCTTCAGTCTCTCCAAATTCACCCCTGGAATTATCCCTTTTTGGAAGTTTTCAACAAATTCTTTAAAGTTTCATTTACTAACAGAGATGCAACAAAATACTAAAGCATGGAAAACCTGTTGGTCGCTCGGCACTTTTCCATACAGTAATGGCATATAATCAAGGTCAGTCACCAAAGAGCAGACATTGACAGTGTGGGATTTGTACCTGTTTTTGGAACTGTTAGCGCCCTGCTACACAACCTCCCTCAAAACAGCATCGGGTCAGCTGCAGATCACTGAATGAAGCTATGGTTCTCTTTTCCCTATTTTCAGCTGTCGTCCAGTTACCAGTGACAGGCTTTAAATTAGAAGCTTCTCCGAAGATGATGCCTCTCCCAGTTCCACCTCAGCTTTACCCAGTCAAAGCACCAACATTACCAAAAAAACAAGACTCTGTCTCTGAATGATGTTAACAGTTGTTGTATCATGCATCCTGCCTGTAGGGGAAAGTTATTTAGAGTTTATTTTCATCAAAATCTTCTGAGAAATGCACACACAATGTCAAACATTGACCAGAAACCAGTTACCTCCATAACTAGCATTACCTTGTCACCTTTGAATGAATGTAACCAGAATAAAAACACACGTCTTTAGGAACTGAGGGCTGGCACAGGGCTTGGAGTGCGTTAACCCCTTACCCCTCTCCAACCATCTCTCCCCCTTGGGTAATGGTGTTTTGGTTCGATTTAATACGTGGCTGATGCACTTTTCTAAGTTTCCATTGGCCATTCAATCATGTTTTTAAAAAGAATATTTTGAAGCAACCGGACCAGCCAGGCTATAATCCGCACTTACAGCAGGTGAGCCTTGAACCTGGGTCTCCGGGGCCAGACAGCCAGATTCAAGAACACCTTCTTCCCAGCCATTATTAGACTGCTGAATGGATCCTTCTAATTTCACATTTAATATTGACTTCGCTCTTAGTGCACCTTCTCTGCAGCTGTAACACTGTATTCCTCGTTCTGTTCTATTACCCTAACGCACTTTGTATGGTATGATCTGCCTGTACTGCATGCAAAACAAAACTTTTCATTGTACTTAGGTACATGTGACATTAATAAATCAAATCAAATCAAATGAAAAAACTATCATTGCACCACAAAAATCCCTCTTAGCTTTTGTAACTGCGTCCCACTTGGGGCTGTCTAACCTGATTAAAGTTTTGCTTTAGGAGAATTAAACCTATAACTCATGGCCCTAACAATGATTCCTCTTCTGCCAGCCCTGGGTCATTGAGCAAATAGCGAGCTGCTCACTTTCAGGTCATTTTGAAAATCCGAAGGACATAACTCTGTCCTGAGATCCTAACCTGCAGCGAATGCACGGATAGGAGCTAAAGCATTACCACAGTGAAGGAGAACAAAGAACAATACAGCGCAGGAACAGGCCCTTCGGCCCTCCAAGCCTGCGCTGACACATCTTGCCCTTCCGCACTAAAACTGTCTTCACTTACAGGATCCGTATCCCTCTAGTCCCTTCCTGTTCATGTACTTGTCCAAGTGCTTCTTGAAAACTGCTATTGTGTCTGGTCCCTCTGGCAGTGTGTTCCAGATGGTCACCACCCTTTGTGTGAAAAACCTGCCTCGCACATCTCTTTTAAACCTACCCCCTTGCACCTTGAACCTGTGGCCC